>NC_053400.1:3616500-3981500 GCF_016859285.1 Xiphias gladius | reverse complement strand
TGTGTGTGTGTGTGTGTGTGTGTGTGTGTGTGTGTGTGTGTGTGTGTGTGTGTGTGTGTGTGTGTGTGTGTGTGTGTGTGTGTGTGTGCAACTCAGTGCATGTATGTGTGTGTGTGTTTCACTCTGCTGTACCTGCAGGGCAGAAGCATCCGTCGATACAGTGGCTGTCACAGGTGTGGCTGGCCGCTGGGTTGGAGCAGGTATCAGCACAGGAGCTTCCACACTCTTTGTACTCCATTTTGTAGGGACATGGCTTCCCTGTGAATACACCGGTTCACTTACATAACCTCTCAGATAGCATTCCTTTACACAAGTTATATTATTGTATCCTGGTTCCTGCCCATGAATTGCCTGCCCAGTGTTCTAAAGAGTCTTCTACTGCAGAACTCCTAAGCTCTCCTTTATGCACTCCTTTATGAATCAGCTTACACACTCTGACCTCATTGTTTGATTAAGGAGGATCTAGTCTGTGTAAGTGAATGTGAAATAAAATATTTCAATATATACAGAAGTGAAAAAGACAAATTCAGTAGATACTGCATTCTTCCACTGGCCCAGTAGCACAGTCTTAAAGTTACAAGTACACATCTCGTTAGTCGCGAGGTGTTTTGTGAATACAGCCAGGGTGTTTCCCTTGTCTTGCTTTTTCTTGGGTGGAGAAACAGTTGGGCTATCAGTGTGGGAGTGGGTAGGCCCGACATTGGTTAGTTGCCATTGACAGTTTAATCGCTATAAGTCAAGCTTCAAGATTTCTTTAATCAACTATGTTAAGTGAATTAGACTCCTCATTCTCCATTGAAATTTAGGAGAAAAAATTTTTTGCATATGCTTGTCGTACAAACCTCAGTATTGACTGAAAAAAATATGTCACAGTGGCTTGAAATTCCTCTTGTGTATCAGATGATGGCTGAAAAATTTTATTTTTTCACCTTTATGTCACAATTTTTCTAATTTGGCCTCTTCTTTGATTTCTTTCAATTTTATAGTGTGATTTTTGGATTTTGTGTGTTTTGAGTCAGTGAACCAATATTTATTTAACAGAGTTCATTGAGTGTACTCACAGCAGAGCGCTTTGGTTCTCCAGTTGTGGGGCTTACCACCAGCATGGACACACTGTCTGGAAAACTCAGACACGGTGTCGCACAGGCAGAAGGGGTCTGCATGTTCCCCTATGCCATTGCCACAATGGCAGAGGTCCGCAACACAGGCGGAAGTGAAGACGGCAACGTCCAGCAGACTGTGACAGCTGTTGAAGGCCGGCCCTGTAAGGATCTGCTCACACAGAGGTTTCTACAAGACAGACAGATCGATGGACACACAGGAATGGAAACAGAGGAAAAGCAAAGACAGGAGAGTAAAGGATTTGGCACAAATTGTAACAAAGGCCACACATATTGTCCAGGGATAACCCTCACCAACTTGTGGAGTCACTGAAAACTAAAGTACGACCCAGCTTTGACTCCAACTATAGGGGGCTATTGCTCTGTCACTAGATTAGCTATGATTTAAGATTTAAACCTCCGTTGTCCACGTCAAAGGCAAATGATAACTTAAATCTCTCAGAGGCTGTGGTTTAAACTGCACCAGTATTTTAGTCTAAACCCACTTGCTGTGACCTACAGAAATAACCTAAACTCACTGCGTCTGCGGTTAAATGTAAATACTGTAGAAATGGTTTAACTGAGGTTTAAGCTCATAAAATTCAGTGTAAGGACAGATTTATACAGCCGCCATCATTTTATTCATTTCTCAAATTTCATATCTTTTACCATAAATATATTTTTTTGTCAACACTATAATCAAGTGTCAAACTTATGTAATTGTGTATTTACAATTAAATAACTCACTTCTACTCAATTTATTTTTGATACCAGAAACAGGTGTACTGATTATCTGACAAACATAGCAACCAGTTCTTAATCAATGCACCGCCACAAGTCGAGTGCCTGCAAGGACATGTGGTTATTTGCCCTGTGATGAATAAGTCACAAAATCAAAAACCAAATATGTATTGTCAGAACAATTCCAATTGCAGTTTTAGTGTAAGATAATACTCCAGATTATTGATACTGCAATAGACTGAAAGGAAACACAGGAGCAAATGTGCTACAATGTGATGTATATTTGATTGAAAAAATTAGGACAATATTACTAAATGGTAGTGGTAGTCAACTATCACACATGCAAGTAGACAAATAGTAAAGCATTGTTCTGTCAAAATACGATTTTCAAACAGGAAAATATTTAATTGCGACACAGTTTGTCACTCAGTGTAATTTAGTGATTGAACTGTATTAACTATCAATGTTGCATCAGTTAATCAAATCATTGTAAAGGGAGACAATTTCAATAATCGTGCACACTGGTAAGTACCAATAACAGAGTAGCAACACAGAAAAACATGATAGTAATGGTAATTCTATTGGTGCAGTGCATGCTGGGAAGCGTTTGCTCATTTCAAATGTTCAATAATTTCTTAAGGGTTCCCTGTGGAGTTTTAGACCTCATGCTTATGCATGCTGTCCATGTACACGAATCAATTCACGGAAGTTTGTTATGTAACTAAACGTGACGGCTGGGTTGGAAATGTG
This sequence comes from Xiphias gladius, assembly GCF_016859285.1. Lineage (NCBI taxonomy): Eukaryota > Metazoa > Chordata > Actinopteri > Istiophoriformes > Xiphiidae > Xiphias > Xiphias gladius. The sequence goes on along the minus strand of NC_053400.1, from coordinate 3,978,909 downwards.
TCCACAAAGCCAGGAAAGAACAAGTCCAGAAACAACACTGAATTTAAAAAACTTCAAAAATTGGCTTTGAAAATGTTTTCTGAGGAAAGAAATGCATTCCTCATGTTCATTAGACATCAAGGATACATACAGTGTTTTTTGTTGAATATCACTGAATTTAAATATTTGTTTGTTTAAAAGAAAACTCCACATGGCCATTTGAGCTTTGTGGATGATGGGGTGACACACACCCTCTATTTGCACTGGTTTGAGCTAATTGTGGTGTACAGGGACACATGACAGTATTCAGAGTACAGGTAGACTTTCATTATTCATGTTTTGGGTTAAAAGACTCTTCATAACAAACTTTATGTTGGCAATATGTGTGTAAGTCTTGTAACTATTAGTTTACTTCTCCAACATATAGTCAAAAACTACTGCTAGAACATGGTTGCTGAAATCAGTAGCCTCCAAATATAGAGCAGTGATGAAGCCACTGTGGTGATACCACGAGACATGCAGTTATCTGAAGATATTGTAACCCCAAAACAAATAAGGTTCATTGCAACACGATACATGTTATAGTAGTGATATAGTATTGTGTAGAATGAATTTTTACATTTTAATTTCCATATAACTGGGTGAAGCCTCACCATGTCATTGCAGTTTTGTGTTGATTCCAATGTGTAGTCAGAACACAATTCAGTTGGACCATCCATTTTCCAGAAGTTGGCAAAATCCAGGGGGGAAATTTTCACACCTGTTTGGATAATATCAAAGAAACACAGTTCAGATCTGTGGCCATGCCTACAGTGACTTACTTGTTAAAGCGTTTCAAAGTGTACCATGACTGTAGAACTCGTTGTAGAGCTGGACCCCATTAAAGTCTCCACAAAGACCACAGGTTTGGTTCTTGTACTTCAGGTCTAGCTCCACCTGTGATGAAAAAACCATACACACACACACAGACACATGCACACATTTATATATAGATACAATATATATATATATACATATATATATACATTTTTATATACATTTATTTTTTACCATAAAAGAGTCCTCCTCATTCCAGACAGCAACCAATCCCAGGTTAGCTTTGATTTTGATGTAGGTGGGAGTTTTCTCGATGAACAATCCTTTTCGACTGACCGGTAAATCTACTCTGTAAAAAGAAAAAAACAAGTCATATTTTGGCCATTATGTGTTTTCTAACTTTTGTTCCTAGAGCCAAAGGGGGATTGTGAATGGAGCTATTAGTTGTATCTAACCATGTGGGGAGGTATGAAGGCATCGATTGTCAGTACACATGAACATTTTTTAGGTTCTAACTATGCTGTTCTAACAATTATCACTTCAGGCAAGCATTTTAACAAAGCACAGTTCTCAAGCTCAGGCTGCATAAAGCATCAGAAAGCATAAAACATTTTCATAAAAGAGAAGTTTTTCTTCAAAAGATTTCTTTTCCAACATTTATTGACTTAAGGACAGTACTCAGCAGTGTTTATAGAAACATAACAAATAGATTTCTAAGGTAACAATTTAAAGTCCTGCTGGTGTTTTTTTCTTTTTCTATTGGTGAGCGTATGAGATATTATTAAATATGATCCATATGTACCATCCAGTCTAAAGCAAGAATTTATGCAGGCAGAGTGGAAAGGGTTTAGGGTTGTTAGAGTAAACTTACAATATTCCATTAATGACCACTGAGCCATTGGAGAGCTCGACCGCTAAACCCTCCAGCTTCATAATGATGTTTTTGATGGTGGGTTTGCCGGCAGCCTCCGATCTTCTTATCTGGATGTTGAATTCCTTGTAACTGCCCCTGCACGAAGAGGTCAGGATGTAGTTGCAGGTGGAGTGCAATTGGAAGATATCCCCATCAAACGTCTTGAAGTGGAAGTTACCCCATGTACTGCAAACTTGACCATTGTGGATGGGACTCACACCTACTAAGACAAACCAGTATGTGATACAACAAAGTTGACCATATTGTACACAAGTCTTTATTTACATGAATGAATGCTCACACATTGCCTACATAAGGAAATAGTCAGTTTACAGTTACTACCAACAACCAACAAGCTCACCTGTTATTTTTTCAGGAATCTGGGACATGGAGGAGAACATGTTCACAGCAGACTTTGCCTCTGTTGAAAGAAATCATAATTATTTGTCAACTAATCAATAATCAAATCTCAAGCTACACTAAACACAATAAGGATGATGTAGCACACGAATAAACATTTGAAATGTTAAACTGCTGAACTGTCCTATTTGTCACATTTGTCAGGCTGCCTAATGGAGTATAATGTATGTACCGCTTTGCAAAGCAGCTGTGATGGCAGACAGGGTCAGCCATAGCAGCCACTTGTTAGCCATGGCTACTTGCTTCTCCACAGGAAAACTGAGGAAAATGGGAGGGAGGCTCAGTTCTTTATACCAGGGGGCACGGTCTTAGTGTGGCAGGTGAGGGAGTGGCATTCGCATAGCTTCACATAGTAGTTCATGACTGCTGGTCCTGCCCTATGTGCCATTTATTTCCATGGTCCATGGTTCACTCACACACCTGATATGAAGGACAAGGTTACTGAGCATACAAACTGATGTTCACCTCAAAGCTGTGATGCAGCTAAACTGATACCTAAAGGCCACAGCCAATAATTAATGAATCTGGAATCAATATCCACAATGAAGGCTGAACTAGCATGGTGTTGGTGTTTTTCCCTGGTCCATCCAGTTTCATAACTTTATGTATGCATACAACATACCGAATGATGTAGAAATATGAGTATGGTCTACACCTGCTCTACATGAAAAGTGCCCTGAGGTAACCTCGGTTATGATTTGGCACCATATAAATCAAATTGAATTGAATTGAATTGAAATATGATCCGACAAAAATTGTAATTTACTCACAAAATAGATCTTTGTGATTAAATTTATTTTTACTTCACTGCATAATAAAACTGAACATAAAATGAATACTTTAACTTAATTGCAGTCTCAAAGACTTAATATTTATTTAACTGTATACTTTGCACAGTTAAATAAGGACCACGCACCACATCCTAAAACTGGTTCAGTTCTACCAAAGTGCAAAAAAAAAACTTAATGAAGACCACACACTATACCACTACTATTACAGTATCTCCTGTATTTGAGTAGGTGTATTCAGCTAGTTTCTACCTGTAGCAATGACCAGTAAGAAGGAAAGCAAAGGTTCTGCCTTTTCAGGCTCGGAGCCTGAGGATACAGCTTCGGCATTATTCAAGGTTCAAGTAGAAAACACCCACTACGTCCAAATCTGATTTAGACCTGTAGGAATAGTAGATAATATTGGTCTATGACCAATTATGTATTGATACAATATAAGGCTTTAGATAAATAAAGACTTCACCAAATACTCTCCTGAGTGGTTTAATTTGCTTTGCTTTATTATATTTTGACCACAGTGATAAAATCTTAAACCAATCCAAGGTGTGTTCAGATCTCACTGATTAACTTTTTTTGTCTTTTGTTTTCTTATCACCAGTAGCCATCTTTAACAATAGCAAGACTTAACAATGACTCAACATGAATCGAAAGCTAAGATTACTTAAATTCACTTCAGCTCATTACAGATCCATTAGTATTGTTTCACTGTCCAACAAAATGAGATTATAAGACTAGCTGACGTGGGTCTGCTCTATGTTACACAGACATGGGTGTATCAAACAGCAGCAATAATCAGCAATTGTTTATCAGCCCTGCTGTTTGAATTCTGTTGTTTCAAAGGAAGTTCTGTAAATCACACCCGCAACATAGCTCATAATAATTTAGGCAGCAGTTTCCAGTTTTTATTTTATTTTATTGTCTTCTCTAGCCAAATTTGAGTCAAATTTTTTATGGATATCTGGTGTGGGATATGCAACAGCTGTGAAGCACAGTTAAAGATTCTCTTGTTGTTTTCTACTTTCCTTCAAGAAGAGGTGATCCCTTCTACGGTCTTCCAAAGCAAATTGGTCCCTAAGAAGGGGCCAGAGTAAGACCGACTCATACAATCCCAATAGATGTTTTTTTCAGAGATGTGTCACCTCGCTTAGACTAGGGAAACTGGGGCCCCCACCTGGAGCCAGACCTGGAAGGGGAGCATCTGGTGGTTGGGACTTGACCCATGGAGCCTAGTTGGGCACAGCCTGAAAAAATCTCATCGGCCTGCCACCCTGTGGACCCACTACCTACAGGGATAGGAATCATGGTCGGCAAAGGCGGGGACATAGATGCCCAATCCCACACTGGTCCTAGGGATTTCAGACTCATTAGATTATGTGGCAATATTTTAGAGTTGAGTTGGGAAAATTACATTTGCCAACCATACAGAATCATTTGATTGATTTAGCCACAGTAATAATCCCTCATTGTACAGGTCATGGCTGATTCTTACACTGTTTGGGGTAGTTTGGGTGATAATTTTACTGTATGCCTTTGTTTTCTCTTTCAAAGAAGTTTAGCTAACCCGAGGATTTATTATAATCCTGTATTATTGTCTGAGTACTCCTGTTTCTTGTTAGTGATGTTGCGGTTTTCTTCGATCTATGCGGTTAACTCAGTGAGTACAATTTTAAGAATAATGATCAAAATATGAAAGTAAGACTCAAACTGTAACTGGAATTTCCCTTTAAAATGGGTATTATGTGCACTGTATGTATTCTGTAGAACTTGTGAAATAACATTGTAGAAGAAATATGGCTTTAGGATTACACTTCTGAAGGGGTTCAGCTCTCATGGGGACCATCCATTCTTACATATGCAGAAGATAGTAAAATATGCAGGAGATATTTCTTCAATCAAGTGTTGCAGCACAAGCAGTTTACAGTTGACTGCTGCATATCCAAAAAGCAGCCCAAACATCACAAATATTGACCTTTTTTTACTTCAATATATAGAGGCTATCTCTAATTGCATGTACCATGGTTCCATCAGGTGATGTGGGCGTTTTATATGGGGCACAGCTGCAGTGTGGGGTACCAGGGCTGTTAATACAAGACATTTGGTCCTCATATAACCAGAATGAGAATTGTATTTGTATTCTCAGCAGGAAGTGAAGCACATTTCCAGCTGGTGTTGGCTTCCGCCAGGGCTGTCTCTTGTCACTGATTTTGTTTGTGATTTTCATGGACAGGATCTCAATGCGCAGCCAGGGGGAGGAGAATGTCAAGTTTGGGGGCCTCAGAATTACCTCTCTGGTTTTTGCAAACGGTGCGGTTTCTTTGGCATCATCAGACTGCAACCTACAGTATGCACTTGAATGGTTTGCAAAGCAACCGTAAAATGAGTTTCCTCTGTAAGGTGGCTGGCCCCAACTTTATAGACAGGGTAAGGAGCTCAGACTTTTGCAGGGAGTAGAGCTGCTGCACCCTCACTTTGAAAAGAAGAAGTTAATGTGCTAAACATAAACCTGGATACATAGTATTTGTTCCTCTCCTAAAGCCACTCTGGTACAGTCCTGGTTGAAATTACTGGCACCCCTAAATTTTAAGTACAGAATTTATAATATCTTCAGAGATAAATACAAATTAATTAATTTTGTAAAATCTAAATATTTTAATAAAATGTCCAAGGTTACTGAACAAAAGAAAATAAAAAACTAAATTTGCATAATGATACAAGGACAAAATGTACCCAAGACACATTTATTGCACCCTTTCCAATATTTGGTTGCAGAACCTTTGACAGTCTATAAATGTTTCTTGTAGCCATCTAGAAGCCTCTTGCACCTGTCTGCTGGTAGTTTCTGCCACTCTTCCATTGCTGTTTGTTCAAGCTCTTTCATGTTTGAAGGAGTCCTTTTTACAATGGCAGATTTCAGCTTTCTACAAAGGTTTTTAATGGGATTTAGGTCAAGACTCATTACTGGCCGGTATAAAACAGTACATCTTTTCCTTTTCAACCATTCCTTTGTGCTGCTGAATGTGTGTTCTGGGTCATTGCCCTGCTGAAAGACCCAAGAACTTTGCATTAAACCTAGTTTTCTGACACTGGGTAACTGGGTTTTACTCTAAAATGCTACGGTAATCTTCTGATTTGATCCTTTGATACATTCAGTGTCTCCAGTACCAAAGGCAGCAAAGCAGCCCCACAGCATGATAGAACCTCTACCATGTTTTACTGTAGGTAGGGTGTTCTTATCCTTATGGACTTCATTTCGTGGCCTATAAACAAACTGATGCACTGCATTCCCAAAGAGCTCTACTTTGGATTAATCTGTCCATAGAGCATCGCCCCTGAAAGACTGTGGCTTATCTATGAGTCTTTGCAAACTTCAGTCTTGCCTTTTTGTGTGATTGTTTCAATAGCAGTGTCCTCCTTGGCCTTCGCCCATGGAGCCCTACTTGGTTTAGTGTGCAGCGTATGGTATAGGCCAAAACCACCACGACAGATGGCTCCAGGTCAGCCTGCCACGTCCTAGAAGCATCTTAACAGTCTTATGACTGTGAAACTGAAACAGGATTTTCAAGATCTTTGGTGATTGCCTGCTCTCAGAAAAAACAATCAGCCAACCATCATTCAAAACACAGGAAATATTCTGATAATACAAAATTGGTTAAACTGCATATATTTCTGAATATATTCTAAATTCTGTAATCAAAATTCATATATCCCATCTTGCCTTCCAGTGAAGTGTGTCATTGTCAATTTATGGTAAATATTTCGAAGATTACAATAGAAGTTTTCCATATATATACTCCACAACTGATACGTGTAGGAATAATAATACCTCGACAGCCAGGAAGGAGTGCAGAAAGGTGAGGATGTGCAGGCAGAGTGCAGCAAGATCCAGGATAGAGACTCTCAGCACAGGAAAGACAGGTAGCACAAAATCATTAGACAGGACAGGCCCTGAATTTAAGTGAGATTTGCTTCAACCACTGTCATGAAAAGGTATGTTTTAGTCTGGTCTATTTTGCTCGTTGGTGTGGTAAACAGCTAAATTGCACATTGAGATGGTGGTTTGTGTTACTTCTGCAGATCTCCATCAGTAATCTGCTGTTAAACTACTGTTAATTCATTGTTGACATTCAGTTTAATTTACTCTTAAATTATTGTAAATCTATTTTGCATGTTTACATATGCAAAGTAGATTTCCTTTATCTACAGTATGGACTTTGGTCCTGTGATTCTAATTAACACAATACTTTTTGCACAATTGCATTTTTAAGTTTTTCTAATCACTGTGTATTTATTTTTATTACAATTTTATAGTAGTTTTTTGCTTTTCTATTTATTTACATCCTCTTTTGTAACTCAGTGTTTAACAGTTGCAACAAAACAATTTCCCTGGAGATATCAATAAAGTTTTTCTAATTCTGACGTCAACGTAGACATCCAGCATCTTGTGGAATCCATACCACAAAAAACTGAGGCTGTTTTGAGAGCAAAGGTTGGCCCTACCCAGTATTACTATGATGTTCCTAATAAAGTGCTCAGTTAGAGTATTTCAAATCATTATCTGTATTGTAACTCCTTGACAAGGTCCTCTTTTGGTGGCCTCTACACCAAAACACTGTTCCTTGGAAGATTTGGAATGTTGATTTTTCTGGCAGGACCACTGAAAGTCACCATCTCATCCATTCTCCTCTCTTTCACCTGTTCAAATAGTGTGTCATGATAGCTAGATGTCTTGTATATTTTACTGGCAAATTATCCTTTACACATATTTTTGTTTGGAGAATGAAGCCTTGTAGCACTTTTCACCTAACTAACAAGGGTTACATATCATAATCAGTACTACGGCAAATCGCTAGTGCAAAATTTGTGAACTATGTCACTGTAGGAAAAAAAATTAATAGGTTGAAACAGACCATGAAAGTAAACAATATACTGAATGTGCAATACATGTACAATAAATCAAAACAATATAATAACTTCAGTCACTAGTAAGTGAGAAAATGATAGGTGAAACTGATAGTGGTAGAGGCTTTGTAAAAAGGCAACAGAACACAACCCTAGCCCGTTCAGTGGTAGAGTTGGCTCTGACTTGAATCTAATGTGAAAAACTTGCACAATACTGAAATCTTCTGAGTCAGCCTGAGATCTGACAACACATGTTCAAAGTGTGTTTGGACAGTGTTTGCCTCCTTTAACCAACAGTGATAACTGGGCTGAGACTTTGACAACCAACTACCACCTGTGGTTTGACCTGGATTAATGTGGAGAATGTAATTTTTTTATCAAAGTAAGGTTACACAGCAAATATATGATAAGGTGAAAATAAAGCTAGCATGCTTAAATCATGTGTACATTTAACAAAAGTTTCAGTGGAAACTCTTATATCATCCAGACTTTTCTTTTATAAAATAATTGTTAAGGAATATGACTAGTCAGTTGATTTAGTAATGGAAAGTCCAAAAATAGATTTGAGTGCCACACATGTAGGCTTTACTTTAATTTATGTGTAACAGCTGTTTGTCATTACTATATATTGTAAACAGAACTTGACATAGGATAGAAATATAGGATTTGTATCACGTAGTGCAATTTAGCTAATTGAAAAAACAATGTGTAACAGTAACAGGGTCTAATCCCACTGAGTCACATATATAAACTACTAGTGTGAATTAGATGCAGATGTGAGACAGTGCATTTTTTTTGCACTTACGTAACCGTGTTACAGTTGCCTTTTGGTAGGAAGATGATTTCATAATTGTCATGTAAACGAGAAACCTGGTTTCCCTAAATGAGGTAGGGGATTAGAGAAACTTGATTTCCCCAGATATAACTCAGATTTCTTTGCCATGTATATGGGTGACCAGGTTTCTAATCAGCTTTTTACAAGTATGCATGTGCATGAAATTAGACTTCAGACAGGGAAAGTAAAAGCGGAGCAGCTGGATAAATGGAGAGATCATGATACAGAGCGATGCATCTGTGTATTTAAAACAACTCCATCCAAAGTCTGACTAGAATCATAAGTAAGTTGGCTTTCATGCTGAACATTGGACTATTTGACTTTTATATTCAGACACATTCGCACTCTGAGAAATTTGATTACTGCCCTGCTGCATGTATACGCAGATTTATTGTAACCAGGTTACTTAAGTGCATGTAAATGAACTGATTAATTTAGCGGATGCATCAATAGAGAAAAATTCGAAAAGCATCCCTCCAAAACAAACAATCGTGTTCAGTGCTACAGTCAAGTGCTTGGTGTTTTTTTTGTTTTGTTTTTTAAAAAAAGGCCTTGATTTGCCTGTAGTTGCTCCCTTCGATGTGTATTCCAACTCAGCTAGTGTTTTAAACCACATGGGAAGTTTGCGATGCTGCAAAGAGAAGAGGTTTGATGCTACACTGAAGTGCAAGATTTTTTTTTTTACATTTGATGACACGGGAGAAGAGGAAGACTATGAGCTGGCGTTAAACTAGTTGGATGCATATTTCATGCCTCAGAAAAACATCCCCTACAAGAAACATGTACCTACAAAAGGGCAAAGGAGACAGCAGATCAACGAAGCGGATGAACAACAAGATCAGCAAGATGGAGAAAATTAACTGTCAATTCAGTGGAGAAAAGATTTATTAAAGGGTGGATCAAAAAGGCAAAACCCTGATTCTCTACACCTCAGGATCATTCACCAAGTGATGTGCAAGGCATAAAATATTCAACCGTGTCTCACAGAAATTATTGTATTACATACAATTAAACTGCAAGAGCAAATAGGCTTTGTAGGAAATGTTATTACATAATATTATATGAAATTGTTTTCTATTTTCTTAATCAGGAGATATTGTTAATTTGCATATTTGGTAAGTCACAAATATGTTGATACTGAACGTATAAATAAAATGTTCACAGACAACATATTTGTTTTTTGCCAAAATATCTGACCTTCCAGTACAATATCCACTTGTAATTACTGCAGCGTTATTAAACTTTTTTATTGCCATGTTTAGACTCTTAAAAAACTTGGCTAAGTTAGTAAAAGATTGTGGTCCGGTTTAATGCAGAAAAAGTTCACTTACATTTAACCAAAAGCACCATCTTTCCCTAACCTTAACCAAAGTGTTTTTGTTGCCTAAACCGAACCACAGATGGGACAGTGGATGCAAACGTTGGTCTCTGGTGTGATTGTTGTGCACTTTATATGGCCGCCATCCACCCAACTAAATTCTTGCGAATCTGCTACATTCATTCAAAAAAAAAGAAAAAAAAAAAAAGAGACAGCACATTTCACAGCCGAGTATTACAAGAAATACAAAAAACTGTTTACAGGGCTAAGGCAAACTGAGAGATTTTTAGTTAGAGCTTCATGTAGATGGCACTGTTACACCAGTGGCCCAGCCTGTTCGCAGAGTACCATTCAGTGTAAGGAAACAGGTAGATGAGAAACTCAACAACTTGCGGACATGGATGTAACTGAGAGGGTAAATTTGCCAAAACCACAGGTATCACCATTAGTAGAGGTACATGTTAAGAAAGAGCTGATACTGTGTGTGGATGTGGAAATGTGCAGAGCAAATGAAGCCATAGTGCAAGAGCAGCCAGATGTTCATCCCAAAAATTTATGCTGAGGTGAGAAGTCCTCTGGGTTCTTGTGAACTACTGTGGCAGAATTATTCCTAATCTGTCCACTACTTAAGAGTCACTGAGTACACTCACAAGGAAATCCTGCAAATGGATATGGGGATCCGCACAGGAAACAGCATTTTCTAGAGAGAGACAGCTGGCTAGTTCACAAGTCTTTTTTTTCACTTAGTCTATTATCTTTCATTTAGTCTGTGTTCACACTCACATGTCACTCACTATAAAATAGCTGTGAAGGTACTGATAAGGTAGATAGCCATAACAAACAGCCTGTATCTCTGTGTCTTATGGTGAGTGAGTCTCTCTTATTGGGACAGAGGTAATTGGGATACAATGTGAATTAGGTAAAATGTGAGTTAGTGTTTTGAAACAGTTATCCAAAATAGTCTTCACAATGCAATGTAGTCCCACGAAGAATAGTTTTATTTGGATTAAGTAGCGAGTATGACGTGGTTATAGAGTTAAATGTGGTCAACAGGAATAATTCCTTCAGATTTGGGTTGTCTTTACACGGGCCAATTTGTAGACATTTGTATTGCTCATCACTCTTCCCATGCATCAATAAATGCTTCTGCTTAAGCCATTTGGATCTACTGAACCTTCTTCCAGCAGCTCACAAGATTTCCATCTCAACAAGTAATGGCATATTTCGATCAAGATGTTGACATAAATCTAATAGTTTATGCTAATTCAGTGGGATTAGGAACAATAATGAGCCAAAAACAAAGTGATGGAACACACAGAACTTTGTATTATTCCGTCTGAGCAATGTCTGATGTAGCGCACCGCTACTCTCATACTAAAAGAGAAGCCCTTGCCATTGTGTGGGCGTGTGAAAAGTTGCATTCCTCTATGGAAAAGACTTAAAATGTCATTGACCACAAGCCATGTCATGCCATATTGGCCTCAGGCACACAGGTGAAGCTGAAAAACTTTGTAAGGCCATTAATGAATCTCACACTGAAGGTAAAGACTGGCGCACTTAGCTTGATTGTTCTCTTGTGGCCTACCACAGCAGCCCTCACTTTGTTACTTGCTCCAGTCCATCAGAAGTTCTATTTATTGCCAGTTCAGAACTAAACTTCCTGAACTTTCTCTGAAATTCCAGCCACAATTACTATTCTGATGCCTGAGGGCAGACAGATTTAGAAAAGCAAAAGACAGCACAGTTCAGCTCGGTGACAGCCATTCTCCATCAGTGCCGACAAACTCTTGACACTTTTTGAGATCCATGCACCGTTGTGAATCAGAAAAGAAATTCAGTCATTCTTGAAAACGTGGCCAAAGATTTTGTGTCGTGTCAGAAATGAATTTCTCTAGCAGGAAAGTCCCCTTTAAATATGAGGCTACAGTGCAAGTTTTTCTTAACATCCTCTTTTTAGTTGTTAGTCACAAAGGGTCTTTCATTTGATCACTTTGCACAATTACACTAGTAGAATACAGGTTCCTATTGTCACATGTTCAAAAAACGGTAACTATGCTGGCATTTACGCACAATCCAGTGATAGGTTCTTGTACACAAACTTGAATAACATTAAAGCAAATGGAGCCAGGACCCAAATGAGCGATGTGTCCATATAGAAAACTTTTTTTTGCTGTTTGTCAGTTCAGCCTTTTCACAGTTTTATGGCTGTTTTACAGTTGTTTGGCATGTAGCCAACAGTACACAGTGCTGTGTATGTTAATATGTATCAGAAACACATTCAATTCAGTTGTATAATGACTTGTATTACAATTCAGTATATAATGATTTCTGCTTTTTAAAAACATTTTGCCATCTCAGAAGTCAGTTTTCCTCACACAGATTCGGTGAGGACCATAGTTGTCTTGCAGTATATCAGGAAATCACCTGTATCTTGATACCTTTATTCTCATGATTTACATATAGATCTTCAAGATTTAACAGACTCTGGAGTGGTGGTGCAGTGTTATACTGTGCAGCGACACAAGCACAAATATGACCTTCATGGAAGAGTCATCAGAAGAAAATCTTTCCTGCATCCTCACCACAAAATTTAGAGTCAGAAGTTTGCAAAGCAACATCTAAATACGCCAGATGCAGGTCCCGTGGTCTGATGAAGTTAAAATAGAACTTTCTGGCTGCAATGAGCAAAGGTGTTTTTGGAAAAAAAAGAATTTCATGAAAAGAGCCCTTCTCAACTTTTAAGCATGGGGTTGGATCGATCATGCTTTGGGCTATTGTTGCTGCCAGTGAGAATATTACACCGGTAGAAGGAAGAATGGATTCAAGTAAATTCTGGAATCAAACATCACATCGTCTGTAAAAAAGCTGAAAATGAAGATGAGGATGGCTTGTACAACAGGATAATGATCCTAAACAAAGCTCAAAATCCACAATGGACTCCCCCAAGAGGTGCAAGCTGAAGGTTTTGCCATGGCCCTCATAGTCCCCCAACCTAACCATCATCAAACATCCGTGGATAGACTTCAAAAGAACAGTGCATACAAGGCGGCCCAGGAATCTTACAGAACTCGAAGCCTTTTGCAGGAAGAATGGCTGAAAAACCCTCAAACAAGAACAGAAAGACTCTTAGCTGGCTACAAAAAGAGTTTACATGCTGTGGTGCAGGGTGCCAAAACTTTTGTTTCAGGCCCTTTTTTGGGCCCTTTTTAGTTATTTTGAACTGTAAGAAATTAAAAAGTAATCTTACATTAATTATTTTAAAAAGTGTATCATCTTTAACTTTTGTTTAAGTTAACGATGATAAATGATGAAATGCTGACCATGCTAGGTCACTTACAAAGCCCAATGTCGTGTTTCCTATTTTCTCCAAAGATCAAAATACTTGAAGTAGTGAGCGTTCTTGACCCAGTCATGAAGAACGTGGTTCAGTTCTTTGAAAAGTTTGAACACAAAGGACATACCTGTCTAGTGTTTGAAATCCTGGACAGGAGTGTTTTTCAGTTGCTCTAAGAACGACACTAGAAGCTGCTGTCTCTCAGCAGTATGCGGCCAATAACACACCAGGTAAAGACTATGTGGCTTTGATCAATCTATCAACAAGTAATTACAATATACTCAGCCAGCTGAGAAACAAGTTACATACTGAAGAAAAACGGCTGTATTTCTTCGTGATCTGTTTAAGCCCACACCCTGGTCAATGGTCTCTTTAACCATCTACATTGTGTCCTTTGTCTCTGGAGCATCTGACAGCATTTGATGCTCAGGAATAATAGATTTTGGCATGTCCTTCTCTAACCAAGAAGAGACACATGGGATGACAATTTAGCCTCTGGGTAAGAGGTAGGTTAAATGTCCAAACATCTTCTTTTAATATGTCGGCCGTAGTGTGTTTATGCTGTAAGTGACCCAGCAGAGGTTGTGTGAAACACCCATTTGCAATACACTGGAAGTACCAGTCAGTAAGTAAACAAATATATCTAGATTTAAATTCAAAGACTGTTACATTCTGCCCCAGACACGTCCAAACCCAACAGGGGACCTGTTGTAGGATGTTGGCTGATGTGATACTTTATATTCTCTTCCCAGATGAGAGGCACTGTAGACATATTGGGTCAGCCAGCTGACCGCCTCCTCTGTACCGGGAACTACACCCACACATTTTTTAAAGTGAACCAGCATTGGTAGAACCCCAGGTGGTGGAAGAAGATATTTCAACCTTGTTTGGCTGATGACACTTTTTCATCTCCCAATTAGACAACAAGTCTTTTAAAACGTTGAACACATTAAGGAAGAAATATCTGACCTGCATGTTTTTTTTCCCACGGAACCAAGGGGAATACCAGCTTGGCACCAAAACATGGAAGATCCCTTTTGGAGGTCTGGATGAACTGATAACAGTATTTGAAACTGCTGGCTAAGGATAAACATAAATTCAATGAGATTGTTATTCACGTCGGCAGTAACACCACCGGATGACGCCAATTGGAGGTCACAAAAATTAATGTTGAGTCAGTGTGTACATATGCAAAGACAATATCGGACTCGGTAGTTTTATGGGCCCCTGCCTAATCTGACGAGCGATGACATGTATAGCCACATGTCATCATTAAACCGCTGGCTGTTGAGGTGGTGTTGAGCAAAGGATGTGGGCTTTTTAGATAATTGCTGTACTTTTTTGGGAAGACCTGGTCTGATTAGGAGAGACGGCATACACATCACATTGGATGGAGCAGCTCTCATACCTACAAATCTGACAACCCAGAGTTGAGAGCAGGAGGCAGAGTTGCATTCTTACATGCTTCTCTGCGCTTCCATTTCAGCAGTCACCAACCCAAAATCCCATAGAGACTTCGTCTGCCCCCCGACCACCTAATTATATTTACTCAAAGATAAACAGAAGAGGAAGTTTACAAAAAACCTGATAAAAATTAAGACTACCACTGCAGAAGTACAACAAAATAAGAAATGTGGACTTTTAAACATTAGATCACTCCCATCCAAAGCCGTATTAGTAAATAATCTAATATGAGGTCATTATATTGATATATTTAGTCTTACTGAAACCTCGCTGTGTCATGGTGTATATGTTAGCCTAAATCAAACCACTCCCCCAGTCATATTAATACTCACATTCCCTGGGGCACTGGCTGAGGAGGTGGAGTTGCAGCCATTTTCAACTCAAGCCTAATAATCAACCCTAAACCTAAATTCATTATAACTAATTTGAAAGCCTGGTTCTTAATCTTACACACCAAACCTGGAAAACATTAAAGCTTATTCTATTTGTTATAGTGTACTGTGCTCCTGGCCCATACTCTGAATTTATACCTCAATTCTCAGAGTTTTTATCAAGTTTATTCCTTATTAAAGATAAAATAATTATTGTAGGTGATTTCAATATTCATGTGGATGTCGATAATGAGCCTTAGAACTGCGTTTATCTCATTATTAGATTCAAATGGCTTCGCTCAGAGTGATGAACTAGATGAACTCAGTCACTGTTTTAACCACACCCTCGACCTCGTTCTGACTTATGGCATCGAAATGGAACATTTAATAGTCTTTCGATAGAATCCTCTTTTATTGGACCATTATTTAATAACTTTTGACTTCATGTTAATGGACTACACACCATTAGGCAAAAATGTCTTTTCTAGATGTCTATCTGATAGTGCTGTAGCTAATTTAAGGAACTGGTTCCATCAGCACTTAATTCACTGCCATGTTTCAATATAACAGAGGACTCCTATGCTAACTTTAGTCCCTCCCAAATTGATCATCTTGTTGATAGTACTGCAGGCTCAATGAGAATGACACTTGAGTCTATTGCCCCTCTCAGAGAGAAGATAATAAAACAAAGGAGGTTAGTTCCATGGTTTAACTCCCAAACCCGTATATTAAAGCAAACTACATAGTACTACTGATAGTCTTAAAACATATAGGAAGGCTCTCTGTAATGCCAAAGCAGCCTATTACTCATCTCTAATAGAGGAAAATAAAAACAACCCTAGGTTTTGTTTCAGCACTGTAGCCAGGCTGACAGAGAGTCATGGCTCCATTGATCCATGTATTCCCGTAGCTCTCAGTAGTGACAATTTCATGAGCTTCTTTAATGATAAAATTCTAACCATTAGAGACAACATTCACCACCTCCCGCCCTCAACAGACACAGATTTATATTCAAACGCAGGAAACTTAGAATCAGCTGTAAAACCTGATATATACTTGGACGGTTTTTCTCCCATCAACCTTTGCCAACTAACTTGAACAATGTCTTCATCCAAAACATCGACCTGTCTCTTAGAACCCATCCCAACTAGGTTGCTTAAGGAAGTTTTACCCTTAGTTTACTAGATATAATCAATATTTCTTTATTAACAGGCTATATACCGCAGTCCTTTAAATTATCTGTATTAAACCTCCTCTTAAAAAGCCTACTCTTGATCCAGATGTTTTAGCCAACTATCGACCTCAGTTGATTTAATTTTAAGAGTCTGCGCTTTTCACCAAGGTCTACAGTCAGTCTGAACACAGCCCAACACACAATTTCATGCAATATACTGCGTAAAATTTTAGAAGTGGTCAGTTTTGTTTTAAAACAGGCTTGAAAAAATATGAACCTATCCTTTAAGTGTCATAGTTGCAGAAATACCTCCTAGCTCCTTGATTTGCTGACAAAGAGAACACAAGTTTATCACCTCCAATTGATACTCATTACAGTATACCTATTACACTCACATCTTGCAAAGATGGAGCTAATTTTAATTATTTAAAATATAACGTTCACTAAGTCTTTAAACGTGCCTCATATTTTATAAGCTTATCAACTTTGAATGTAAAAACTTAAAAGTCATCCTTCGAAGTAACCATTAATGCCAGCTATCAGATAAATTGGTGGAGTACAAGTATCACGTAGCTTGTAGTAGAAACACTCAAATTTGGAATTGTCCTTGAGTATAATACTTGAGTAAATATACGTAGTTACTTTCCACCACTGGATATAAACATATTTGGTTCTGCCACGTGGGCAGGAGTTGTTCCTTTGTTCCGAGTTGCAGTTGCTGTATGAGCAACAGTTTCCCTCTACCATTGTGGTAGAGATAACAGTACACATTTTCAGCTGTTAAAGAGGTGATTCATGGTGCTGTGCCACAACAAGGGGCTGAAACTTTCAAGAGCTTAAAATTGAATGATGGTTTGCTTCACCTACAATTATGCTTTTTCAACTGCAATAAGAAGACAGACTTCTTGTTCTTTTGAAAGCCACAAATGATTATCTGTCCACAGTACACAGATGCCACAGGTATGGATAAACACAAGAGAGATGAGCCTGATGTGTAGGTGTTTGAGCTGTTATCAGTGTCTATCAGGTTGCACTGATAGCTCTGGGCGATGCTGGGTGCTACTGTTTGTCTAGCAGGAGGGGTGCTGGACAGGGAGTGAAACCTGAGGGGTAAGAAGCCAGAAAGAAATCTGGGAAATCTGAACTTAAGGCAAAGCACAGAAAGAAGAGAAACAGCACTAGCCTTGCCCACAGTAAATGCAGGGGTATGAATCATATTGGATAATTTTGCTCTGCCTGATTAAGATGCAAAGCCAGTACTTTGTTCCAGTATATGAAGTTGTGGTACATTCATACAGAAGAGCGGAAACTTAACAGAGGCTTGTGGATGGATGTACAATTCATTTTTGACAGAGGTCAGCGGTTGCATGGCTTCCTCTAATATTTAACCTTTTGTGGCTGGTTGGGCGCGGGACAGTACAAGTAGCCCCTACTGATTAAGGCCGAAAGTTTAGCATTACTTTGATCAACACTGGAGGTACTCTTAGAACACACACCAACGCAGCTAAACACCACCTATACCATCGATACATCTGGCAGACAAAGGATGAGTCTCGGCAGAGTTTCCAGGATTACAAATTTATTAAACACTCTTAAAACTATGACATAGGTATTTACAAGGGTTCTAAAATGACAATTTATTATCGTAACAAGGGCTAAAAATGAAGCAAGCATAAGAACCTTAACTAGATAAGGAGGATAATGTAACTATACTGGAAGCTGGGGAGTGCGGCTGCTAGTGTGGGAAGGGATAGTTACCAGCGGGAGATGAGCAGCCTCACCACACGCCAGCGCCCGACACACACACATACTCTGCAGCCCAAACACAAAATGTAAACCCCCAAGAAAACCCAAAATAATCAGTGAGGGGGGAATAAAGATAACCGTAGACACACAGGTAAGAGGGTAGCAGGTGCCGGGGAGGGGACCTCACCTCTAGGCTTTCCCACAATGAGCAGACCGCACTCACTACTGGACCTGTGGTGCTCAAAACAGGAGAAAATAAAGAAATATTTGTACTAAAAAGATACAAAATGTCAGTATACAGAAATAATCCTACACACAAATCTAAAACTTCATGCTCCTTCTCAAGGGAAAGGTTTCTTTTGTTTCTACACAAATCAAAAAGAAAGATAATACAATCGCCAGTGCTGCTATCAAAGAAAAATATACTAAACAAACAAAACAAAGCAAAATCAAACACAAAAAAAGCAAACAGAACCAACGAGAGCAAATAAAAGCGGCAGTGGCAGTGTAGTATCTAAAGGGAATGACGACAACAGGGTTCATTTCTGTCTGCCGCAAAATAAATTACCAACACCACATAAGGAGAGCTGCAATTACCTTGGCTGTCTCATGGATGAGTAAACAGTCCTAACTTGTCACAGCGGGCTCCACGCACTGGAGCACTGGCTAGCTTGGAAGCAAGACCTAAAAGATTGGTGTGAGATGAGGGTAAAACACAGAGCAAACAATAACTGTAGCACGAGGTCTACTCAGCTTGTAGGGAAACTTTGCGCCCCCAGGGA
Source organism: Xiphias gladius (assembly GCF_016859285.1). NCBI lineage: Eukaryota > Metazoa > Chordata > Actinopteri > Istiophoriformes > Xiphiidae > Xiphias > Xiphias gladius. The sequence goes on along the minus strand of NC_053400.1, from coordinate 3,960,070 downwards.
ATGGTCAAGACACCGACCCGGAGAGGAAGGGCAGCCTACAGCCTTGTTAGAGAGCTAGTAAGGGCTGCGGTCGAAAAGTTAAAAAAAATCTCCTTTCCTAACCACTTTTCCTTGACCTCAATGGAAAACATCATAAGGTCGAGGAAAGATGCGAAGGAGAATTTGTAAGTACTTCGGAAAGGGCATCTGCGACAACTGCAAAGAGAATCCGATTGCACTTACACTAGGCTACATAATTATGAGATGGTTGATGCAATGATAAATAAAACAATGTTCCGAAAATGGACCTCGCCCTGTGCGTTCTCACCTTGTTGTTTAATTATCTGATTATACATAGCTAAAGGGATGATCCAGTTTAACGTTTCATTATCTGTGATTGAAGTACAATTAATTAATGATATTCGTAAAGGCTGGCAATACAACAACACTCAAAATAAAGATATATAACTAATGCAAACTGAGCATAGGTTACGCTACAACATTAACTTGACTTTGATAATTTTACAACAGCAAAAGTAATGTACAGAGTTGACCTGTGAGTATAACATCGTTGAGAGTCAATAAGTAACAGTCTCTTACATGATGATCTGCGTCTCTTTGTTGGTTATGATCATTTGTTTTTGTGAACGGCTGAATGGTGCGTTGCTTTAAATGCTGCTGCCATAAGGAGTTGCGGGATGGCATTATCTCCTTTCATAAAGGAAAGTCCAGTGTATCCTATGCTAAAGACGATGAGATTGCAAGCATTGAATCTTCTTTCCTTAGCATTTAGAGAATTCAACCAGAGAATTTATCATGGCTGCCACTTAGATACTTCTGGGCTATTTCACTCCGTTGGGAACCTTCCTAAGCAAAAAGGACTATTCGACCGCAGCCATAAACAGCTTATATAAGGCCTGAGTGTGCAATAGTAACCAGGGAGCGGGAAGGCCTACAGACTGGCTAACCCTACGGTGGTTGGAAGGACTTCCAATGCCAGTTACCCTTGGCAACAATCCCTTCCCAAATTAACCAAGTTTTTTAATTGCCTCAACTTAGTTGTCTAAACTTGAACATCAGTTGAAAAATAGCATCCTCGCATAAGCGTTCCTCTTGACCAGGTGGGCGAGAGCAGTGTTCAAAGGCAATGGTGTCATCTGTTGATCAGCCCTTGTGCTTTCATATGTAGCCATAGAAAATACCAAATAACAAAAAACAGAGAGGAGAACAAATAAAGACTCACGTACATTAAAATTCACAAAAAAAGCACTGTGTGATTGGCTGTGGAGGTATGACTGTGGGTGTGTGTTGGGTGTTTTCATTGCTTTTTGTGCTTAGTTTCATGTATTTTTTTTTGTTTCTCACCATCCCGTGAGGCATCCTTTATTGACTGTTTTTTTAGAAAAAGCTTTGTTTTTCCTTTCCCACCAATCACCTGATTTAATTAGGAAAGATTTCATTTTACTCTCTTATCTCAGGTCAGTTTTAGTGGCTTGTGTTATTTTTTTTCTCTCACATTTTTCTTTCTCTCATCCCTTGCAGAGGTTTAGTAAGTGATCTTTTCATATTTTCCCCAAATTATATTTATACATTTTCTTCAACAATTCCGATACATTTACATTAAGGCCTATATTTTGAAATGATTACTTTTTGGATAAACGCTTATGGAAAAAACACACTACCGTTAAAGAGAGAAATTAGTGATTGACTGACATACAATTTGTCTAGTGATTAAAATACTAATGGAACTGAACATACAGTATTTCAGTAGAATGCCAGAAATTTAACAGCAAATTGACAGGAATTTAAGAAGGTTATAGAGGACATAAATAAATAAAAAAAGATATAATATGTATTCAAGGCAATTGGCTGAGACTCCATCTAGATTTTGTTCTGGCAGGATACAACTCAATCAGATATGACAGAGTAAACAATCAAGTGGTGGCCGTGTCACATTCCTAAAAGGTGGCTTAGCACACACAAGAATAAATCCTCCATATAGGTACAAATGCACGGTTTTTGAGGTGTATAGGACACAAGGCTCAATCTAAATAGTTATTTTTTACAACCCAAGTCATAATTAACAGCTTCAGTATTTAAGTAAATAGTTGAAGAGGAGAGTCAAAGAGAAGTTTGGTGTGGCGATTTCAATGCACGTAAGAGCTTACGGGGAAGCATTCATACTGATAACAGTGGTGCAGTGATTGAACAAATGAATGACACAAGAAATCCTGTTTTTTTTTTAAATGGAAGAGGAACGAGACTAGATATGAATAAGAACAAGTTGCCATGTATTGATTTAAGCCTGGTCTCTTCTAGCCATAGGGAATGGAAAATCTGCAATGATAACACAGTGATCACTTTCCCATTATATGCTCTATAAAAACTGACAAATTTATCCAATAAAGTACTCCTGTCTATTGATGTTGTTTTCAAAAGGCTCAATGGGACAAATTCAAAGAATGTTCTAGGGAATTCGCTAATAACATTAAAATGATTGGTTATGTGGATGAATGCACGAGTTAAGTTATATGATAATCGAAGCTTCAGAAAGTATAACAGTGAAAACAGGGAATAAGACAATGGTGTCGTGGTGGAATGAAGAGTGTAGTTAAGCTATCAAAGACAGACACTATGCTTTCAGAAATTTCAGATGTAACATGAACACGGACAAATTGTGTAGACTATAAAAGGAAGAGAGCCATAGCATGTAAAATGTTTAAAACAGCTAAAAGGAATGTCTGGAGACAGTTTTGTTCTTCTTTTGGAAGAGAGAGTGATGTGGGACATGTATGTAATATAATCAAAAAAATGAGTGGAAGAAGAATAATCAATACAATATCTCCACATGCAGATAGAGATAGTTTAGCAATAACAGATGCTTAAAAAGCCAACCTTCTAGGAAGATTGCTTGCTAGTATTCACACTGGCAATCACCCTACTGATTTGCATAAACAAAGGAAAGGTGAAGTCCTTATAGAGAATATAAAGATGCATAAGAAAAAGATAAAAATCAGCACAGCCCAGGATATGGAGTTTACCCTACTGTCAGAAATCTCAGAATGTCTTGACATTATCAACGGAATACCACAAGGCATCAGTCCACCACCATTTAATATTATGATTAACAATATTTTTGCAAATACAGAAAAAGGTAGACAATCCTCAATGTATACAGACGATGATGCAATCTGGGAAAGGGGAAGAAACTTCTCACATGTGATTAAAAGTATACAGAAAGCAATATTTAGTGTAGAGAGATGGTCCTATGATAACGGTATTCAAAATCTCAGTAGCAAAGTCATGCTATGTGCTATGTCACTAAAAAGAAAACAGGTAATGGACAGAGGTTAACACTATATAGCAAGCCCATGGAAAGAATTAGAGTATTTAAATATCGCAGTTCATGGCTGGGTGAAAAATATACATGGAAAAATGTTATTGAGACCAAATGTAAAAAAGTGAGCGGGTTATTGGTTATGAATGGGGACCTGACAAAGAGGCACTGTTACACATATAGATTGCTTGGATGAGATCCACTATTTATTATGTTTGCAAGGTTTATGAAGCAGCAGCAAAAACTGGAAAAACTGGACAGAATACGATACAGAGCATTAAGATTTGGTTTTGGAGCAGTCAAAACCACGCCCATTAACACTTTACTATTTGAGGCCAATGAATTGCAATTACGTCTGAGGAGAATGAAGCTATATTTAACATATTGGATAAGAATTCCGGTAGGAGGACCGGAAACTTAGCTTCAACCGTTCTGCAGAATTGCTGGGAGTACACTGGATTCTCTGGTAAAGGTTTGGGATGCGACATAAACAAGAAAGTGAAACAATACAAACTAGATACCATACATCACAGTCCAACAGTTATTAGTAGCAGCATCTCCCCGTGGATATTTCCAGAACCAAAAGTAAATCCTATGATATTGGAAAAGATGGCAGAGTTGACAGAGAAGAATTTCAATACCGGGTATTTAGTTCAAGAATATTTGAAGGACCGCTACTACAATTACCTAAATATTTTCACAGATATTTTCACATCAGTCTAGATAGAAGTTTAGGTAGAGGAGGATAAACCACTTCAAATCGTGATTTGTTCAGATTCAAGGAATATGAACTCCTTGTACAGTCATGATGTAATATACTCTGGTACAGGAGATACAGGAGATACATCTTTCACTTTGGTTTGTAGCCCGCCATCAAGATCAAAGAAGAAGAAGAAGCGCTCAAAGCCTTTGTTCCGGTCTTTCAGTAGTGATGATTGGGAGACTTTTAGGTACTGTATGTTAGTGATCAAGAAAGGCAAAAAATGATATGAATGAAAATGTTTATATTTTACATAATAATTAAATTTTCTGTTTGTAAAGCTAATCTAGAGGGTGCAAAGCAGTCAGTTCAGAGGAGGGGAGGTACGCACAAAAAGAAGGTTGCACCGTGCAGAACAAAGTAATGTGATAAAGCAATTAAGAACTCAAATTAAAACAGTTAAAGTGTTTGAAAGGCAAATGTAAGGAGAATCATAAAAAAAATGCAAAGAATGACTTTTGGAGGAAATTTTGTAGTTTAGTGGGAAGAGAGGCAGAAATTGATCAAATTTGGAAAATGATATAAAGAATGAATGGGATTAAAAGAGAGTATGAGTGTCCAGTTTTAACAACAGCAGTGAGAGACGAGGAGAAAGAAGAGATGCTGTCAAAAACTTTCGTTAAAATTCCTAGTTTGGAAAATATTAGTGAAGAGGGGAAACAGGAAGGGAAACTATGATAGCAGAGAATGCAGCGCTATTACAGCACGAGGAAGACACCAGTGACCTACTAAACAAACCGTTTACATGGACAGAACTGAATCGCTCTCTTAAGAAAACCAGATGTCAGCACCAGGCAAAGATCAGATCAGTTATATTATGATAAACCATCTCTGTGAACCATCCAAGGATATTTTACTGGAAATATATTATAGAGTTTGGAAGGATGGGAAATTGCCACACAGCTGGAAAGAGGCTGTTGTAGCTCCAATACACAAACCGGGGAAACATTGTACAGACCCAGGGAATTATAGACCAATTTCTTCAACCTCCAGTGTATGCAAAATAATGGACAAAGTGATAAATGAAACGTTAACACATTATATAGAAAATAAAGGATATATATCCAAATAAAAGAGTGGCTTTAGGAAAGGAAGAAATGCTATGGATACAGCTTTATGTTTAGAACATGAAATTAGAAAAGCACAGAGGCAGGAATTTGGAATTAAATGTAAATAAAATGCAGGGGGCTAATTATGCTAGTACAAGAGGGATCATATAAATGGGGTTTTAAATTTTCATTTGATAAGACAAAGACAATTTTCTTTGAAAAGAAAAGAATTGCTTGTGAGGTAAAACAAAATTATATAATCAAGAACTGGATAGAGTGAAACACTAAGTTTCTAGCGTTATGGTTTGTTGAAGAATTACATGGGCTTTACCTATTCAGAAAGTCGTGGCAGGAGTAAGAGTACTAAATGTAATGAGGTGTTCGGTTGGAAGTGAATTTGGGGGCAGGCAGACAGAACTGCTTTGAAGGTCAAATACGGTGGATTAATTAGCTCAGTATTAGATTATAGTTGTGTGGTGTATGGATCAGCAGCAAGCACATCTCTCAAAGTGTTAGTTAATATTCAGTATCAGGCTTTGATATTATGCACAGGTTCATTTAAAACAACCCCAACAGCAACATTGCAGGTGGAGAAATGCCACTAATGAAATGAGAAGGATATAGCTATCACTGAATTGCTGGATTAATTTACAGGGCCAGAGTCAAAATCCCTCCATACAGGACACTTTAAAACCTTGTTGGGCGAGGGAGAGGAGGAACACAAACACTTTTGGATGGAGAGTGACACCGAAAGCGACAGAATTTAAAGTAGCTCAATTAAACTTTAATCCGACTGTACCATTGCCTGCAATACCACCTTGGATTCTTCTGCCAGTACATTTTACACTGTTAGAAAACAAGAACGAGGACAGGGATTTTATTTTTAATTCACATGCATTACAGGCATGCATTGATAGTTGCCACAGTTGCGTCCAGACCTACACAGATGCATCAAAGAGTTTCGTTAATAAAATTGGAGTAGCATTTACTGTTTCAGAGTCTCATATCAAAGTAGGGAAAAGGATCAGTGAATGACTCTCAGTATACACAGGAGAGAAGCCTGCAATATTGCTGGCAGTGCAGTGGATGGAGGATACAAGACCATTGAGAGCAATTGTTTGTTCAGACTCAGGCTCATAACCAGCCAGTTTACAGTACAGTCCCTCAGACAGCAGAGCTGGCATTTTGATAGAAGTACAACAAACATTGAACAGAATTCAGATGAATAATAATAATATTCATAATATTGCATAATATTCTTATGGGTACCAGCACATGTTGCTAGCAAAGGAAATGAAATGGCAGAAAAGGCTGCAATGGAGGCCTCGAGAATACTAACACTGATATGGCAATTAGCCTCAGCAGGACAGAGATCGATAGCATTATGAAACAGAGACTGAGGGAAAGTTTGCAAACGCAGTGGGAGGAAGAGAGTAGAGGATGAGGGTTTTTACAGCCTTCAAGGGAAAGTGGGAGAAATGAGGTTTGCACAAAGGAGTAGGAGAGATGAGACAATAATATTAAGACTTTGATATTGACACACTGGACTGAACAGTGCACTATTCAAAACAGGGTAACATAATACAGGCAGATGTGACTACTGCTGGCAAGAAGACACAGAAGAGCCAGTTATGCCACACCTTATCTGATTCAAAACCCCGGAGAGATAAAAGTACGCTTTGATCTAATAGATATTCTAAAAAAAAAAAAAATGTATTATTTAACTAATTTGACTGAGAAGATAAATGAATTTATTTTAGAATATTGCAGGTGCTAGATAGTCTGACCCACACTCCATACCAGTTGGTGGCGATAATGCACCAATTCGCTGTTTGCCAACCGCCAAAAACCTCAATAAAGAAGAAGAAGAAGAAGAAATCTTTGTTCCGGGCAACAGCGTGTTTGCAGTTTTGCATGTCCCCGGACGTTTCGCTGCAAGGAGATAAAGTTGTCTACGTCTGTTCTTGGCTTCGACATGGTGAAATTATCTGCGGAGCTAATTGAGCAAGCTGCTCAATATACCAACCCTGTGAGAGACAGAGAGTTGGATTTACGAGGTTAGGTAAACTTTCTTCACGACTGCGTAGCTGGATATGTTAAGTTAGCTTGCATAGGCTATTATGCAGGCCTCGCGTTGCGCTCCATTCAAAAGCTCGACAAATTAGAGTTTTTTACTTTCTGATTTAGAACAGCAAAGTGACTTTAATATAGGCCTGAATTACGTTAAAATTGTTTTACTGCGTAGCCGTTAGCTACAACATAGCAGTGGGTAATAAGGGTCTGAAAGCCACCCAACTACTTTACCGTTGTGTGTAGCATCAGCTTTGCGAGCCAAAGTAAAAACGATACGAAGACGACTGTATCCATAGGGGAGGGGAGTGCTGCCGCGGATCAACAAGACTGAACGAACATTGCGGAAACACTGTGGGAGTATGAAATTGTCACTGAAACGTCGTCAAGGTACCAGAGAAGCCGGTCTTTTGTAGGGCTAGCCAGTGTTAGCATAGCTTATCAGCACGGCTTGTACCAGCCAAACTGGCGGAGACCTTGTGGAATGCGTCGTGTGCTGGGTATACGTGAACGCTTGAATCTTTCACCGCGGTGAAATCAGTTTGAAGTTGGACTTTGAACAGACGATGCGTTTTAACAGATCTCCGTCCGACCGCTGGGGGGCGCATGGAGCCCGGCGTCATCGCGGTTGATCGCGTTAAGTTTGTTCGCAAGAAGCGTGAAAGCCTAATATAATTACTCACTTCAATTCGGACCCAGTTTTGAATATGTAGCCTACAACGGGAAAAGCGAACAAACTCTATGAATAAGCAAGTGCTTACTTTTTGTAGTAGAAGAAAGATAATGTCCAATGCTGTTCTCCCCCCCTTAAACCCGAAGTGTGTTGTATCCCTTTTGTGTCGTCAATCATAAACGCTGTTGTGCCATTTTAAGCATGTTTAAAACAACATTTTCAAACATATATCTTTTTAAAAACCCACCACTCATGGTAGTCTACTGTGTAAAAAAAATCGGAAGTATATCTGTCATTTACTTTATCCTACTTCACACTGATTTCTGGAGACAAAACTGTTTTTTCATGTCACAGGTTATAAAATCCCAGTGCTTGAAAATCTTGGGGCTACTCTGGACCAGTTTGACACTATTGACTTTTCTGATAATGAAGTCAGGAAACTGGATGGATTCCCTCTGCTCAAAAGACTGAAAACATTGCTAATGAATAACAACAGGATTTGGTAAGTTATAGCTACAGCACTCTCCACTGTCTTGAATGGAAAAAATTCAATATGCTCTTCCAGAGAAAAGAGAAAATCATGTTGAGGTTACATACTCAGACCAAGGAGTATTCCAGTACCTTCTACCGATCCAAAATAAACTTGGGGTTACAATTCATATTTAAGTGGTTTATTTTTTTAAGATCAGGTATGATGGATTTAATATTGCAGTTGCTTTTCAATAAATGTCCTCCCATTTGGAGCATACATGAAAATTTCCCCTCCCTACCTTTCAGTATTAATTACAGCTCCAAGTAGAAAATGCACTCAGTAGAGCACACACCTCTGCCAAGGCCCATGTCAAACAACATACACCAGACTTCAGAAAAAAAAAATTCATATTCCTAGACAATGATCTGGATCCGCCCCACAATTTAATGGGTTCCTGTCTGGCCCTTGCCTCATCCCTCCACCAAGTTTGGTGCAAATCACTTCAGTACTTTGTGCGTAATCCTGCTCACAAATAAACAAAACGACAGACATGGGGGGAAAGTTGACCTTGGCGGAGGTAAATATCTGTTTGGTTTGTTAAAGTCTCTTAAAGATAGACACTGTACATGAATATTTTTAGATAACTTTTCTAGCTAACCGTGTGACACGTACAGTCCTTGTTGGAAGCCCGGTGTATGTGTATTTCTAAGCGGACTGTTGTAAGCAAAGCTTTCTCTCCAGAAAGGAGTCTGTCTTAATATTACCCGATTTGATGTGTAATAGGCTTGGAAATGTGTTGACTATTCCAAACCCCTTGATATAATTTTGCACTACATAAAATTTCATCTGGATGAATGGCCTTTATTAATGAATTCCCCTCTGAGTGGGTTCAGTGTGGTTTCATAGATGATGATATACTATCAAACACTTCGAAAACATTGCCTCTCTGTCTTGACAAACTTCCTCTCCATCAATAACATCAGCTTTGTTTCCCTGTTTTGCTGTACTTGGAACAGTTTTAAGAAATGGTTTAAGATTTCATAATAAAAGTCCCTTTATAAATGATAGTGTGGTGGCCATGCCCTACATATAGCTGTGTATAGGGGGATCACTGTACGTGTTTGACAAATGCATGTCAATGACAGATGAAACAAATAAGTCACTTATAACAGTTTGCCATAATCTGGTGTTATAGTGCCTTGCGTGCCTAATCATTGCTCACAGATGCAGTGTTTAGCTAGTGTCTGATGGCTTCTAATTGCCTTTGATAGCCATGTTATAACTTGTAAGGCTTTTGTCATAACATTTCTAAATCACTGTGCAGTGTTTTCGTGTCTGAGAAGACTTCAGATTGGCTTTCCAGATTGTAAATTATCGTCTCAGCCGTACTATTTAACAGTGCTGTTTTTGGTCTGAAACACTAAGTAGGGCCATGGGAGAAGAGTAGATTCAGGATATAACAGTAGAAAATGAACAAAATGAGTGTAATATAAACTGACATTATATTGATGTTAACTAACTTACTTAATTTGCACAAAGTGCATACCTTAAGACAAGCTGCGGTTTGGCATCAACAGCCTTTCTACAGCACATCCATCTGTGTGAGTGCACGTTGGTCAGCTGTTGGGGCTGGTCTGCTCTCACTGCAGGCCTGTTTTATTTGAGTCTCATCAAGAAACATAGGCACTGCAAACATTCACTATACAAGTATCTATGTGTGTGTGCGCTTTATGAGATGGTAAAAAGTGCTGTATACTGTGTCAGACTGTCTTAATGAAGTGCTGCCTTTTTTTAAATTGGCCACAGTATACTGTGGTACATGTACATGGCTGTGTGCTTGAAACCAAATGAAATGTGTTTTTTTTTTTTTTCCAGTCGCATAGGGGAGAATCTGGAGCAATCTCTGCCAAGTCTGACAGAGCTGGTTCTCACAAGCAACAACATTCAGGAGCTGGTGAGTATATTTGTTTTAGTGCAACTGGACCATCCCATTGTTATAGGTTTTTATATTTGTGATCAAAATGGTGCATACAAAATGTATTTATTTACTCTGAAATACCAGAAAAATACAAATTCCTCCACAATCTGATGCCCTTCTGTAATTGTTACCTCTGTGAAGGTTATTCTAATTTTTGTGTATTCACATCTGCCATCTTTTTGGCGTAATTGCCTCACTGAGGAAAATATTATAAACAACTTTACATAGCAGCACAAGTACAGCGTAATGTTGACTATACGCTTGTTTCTGGCAGCGTCAAAAAAGCTGAGTAAGATCAGCTACATAAGGGTAGAATTTATTTTCATGATGTTATATCGGGTTAAATTTCACGTTCTATTTCTCTGGTATTTCAGTGTATGTAGTTGCCCTTGTTAATATAATTCATCTGGACCAATGCCCTTTATTAATGAATCCCCTCTAAATTAGTTTGATATGACTTCATCGGTGGAAATGTAACATCAGACACAGGCACCTTACATCTCTCTTGCCATTGTACATTTTTCTGAATGGTTGTTCTTTTCATGTGTAGGGTGACTTGGACCCACTGGCCTCCGTGAAAACATTGACCCTTCTCAGGTATGAATCAACAGTACTCAAAGAGAAACTCGTTTTTGAACTGTCTTGTGCACCACTTAATTATGATTGTACACGTTTTATAATAATTACTGAAATTGCAGCCTGTTAAGGAATCCAGTGACAAACAAGAAGCATTACAGGCTCTATGTCATCAACAAAATCCCACAGATCCGTGTGCTTGACTTCCAGAAGGTAAAGCTCAAGGTAAGTGCAAGAGAGCAGGTATATTGTGCCAATTTGTGAAAGTCTCAATTAAATGTGAAATAATATGGGATACAGAGCTGTTGATCACTCCTCATTGACCCTGTGCACTATATCAAGGCCTGGCATGGGGTGTTAGTCATGGATTATGTGTTTAGGAGATGGAAGCTATAACAGAAGTATTGACTTTACACTGGCTGATTAACTTTTAAACATTGCACTGGTAACTGACAATATGTTAAACTCGAGAGTTATCATCCTGTTGCACGTCCAAAGTAATTGTGGTGAATTGTGCATTTTCCTGCCAGGCCTTGCCCCCCTTGGATGAAAGCTCAGTCTGTAATTAATGAGGGTTTTCACTTTAACTGTGTGATATCATCATAGGAACGCCAGGAGGCAGAGAAAATGTTCAAAGGCAAACGAGGTGCTCAACTTGCAAAGGATATTGCCAGGCGAACAAAAACGTAAGATAAAAGTCCATGTCAGACAGCAGCTCCTCAGAATCGCTGGATCCTGGCTGACGGAGCAGTTGAAATAATGCAAAACTATTTATGTTATGCACACCAGAATAAACATAGTGATAGACCAACATCCATTGACAAGCGAGATCTGCCATATGTTTTTCTTTTGGCTGCATCGGTTCATGATACAGTTCCCCAAATTTTGAAACACACTGTCCAGACCATAAGTATTTGGACAGTTACGATTTTTTTTTCTTTTTCTTTTTTTTTTTTGTTGTTCTTCAGACTTTTGCTATAGTACATTCAATTTAAAATAACAGGACTGCATGATAAGGACTCACGAATGCTCTCCAGGATGATGTAGGTGTAGATGTTTGTCAACGATCAAGAGAAGACTTCATGACCATAACTAACCACAAGATGCAGACCTCTGGTAAAACTCAAAAACAGATCGTGTTGCAAACCGGTAGAGTTCTGGAACAAATTTCTATGGCCTGATTGGGGGGGGTCAACCTCAAAAAAAAAAAAGGAACATCTCATTAGCAACGGCCAATCTCACCTGTCAAACATGGTGGTGGTTCTGTTATGGCTTGGGCATGTATGGCTGTCAATGGAACTAACACATTGGCATTTATCAATGATTTCACTGCTGACAGAAGCAACAGGATGAATGCAGAGGTTTACAGGAGCATTCTGTCCTCAGATTCAGTCAAATGCATCAAAAGTCATTGGACGACGTTTCATCATTAAGCAGGACAACAATCCTAAACGTACGACCAAAACGATCACAGAGCTTTAAAGGGTAAAGAGGTGGAATATCCTCAACTGGACGAGTCAATCACCTGATCTCAGTCCGACTGAGCTTGTATTCTACTTGGTGAAGACCAGACCGGGAAAGATACAAAGCATCCAGTGATGTCTATGGGTCGAAGACTTCAGCTAGTCATTGACTGAAAAAAGATTTTGTTCAACTTCGTGTATCTGTCCAACTACTTTTGAACCCCTAAACTATGGGCACTGTGTGTCTAAAGGGCTATATCTCCCACACCGTTCTTCCTCTCTTGATGTGAACCTAGTCAAAGCTGAGACCGAAACTTGAATGTAGTATCCATTATTTTATTTCAAATTGAATGTGTTGAAGCAAAGAGCATGAAGAACAAAAAAACATGTAACTGTGAATATACTACAGTCTAAATTGTACTTTCAAATCGTTTCAGAGTATTTCGTGGTACAAGGAAATAATTTAAAAATCTGTGATCTGCACCAGAGGATAATCACTTGTTCCTTGTCCCAGCAAAATGTGAGCTAAAACTAACCTCTCTTAGTGGAGGTAATAATAAATGTATGAATTGGCCTTATCCATTTAAACCTGAAGCCAGTAACATTCACCACAGTGTTGCATTAGGACTGCTGTCTGTGGACGATGTATCAGTTTATTTGACTTAAGAAAAGACACTACACATGAGATTGACTACACTGGTTGAGAGGTCAGAGAAGCCGTGTTTGTCCATGTTATCTAATTGAGGTGTGTTCCTTTCAGATTCACTCCTGGAGTGGCAGCACAGCTTGAGAAGAAGAGGACGGGGCCGTCTCAAGCAGATGTGGAAGCTGTCAAGGTTTGCTTGTTGACATGAAACATCTTGGCACCGAATGTTTGGGGTGTTTAGATTTTGAGTGCTGAGTTTTCCTTTACATCCCTCTGTCGTCCTGAACGGGACATGGGTGCATGTATGTCACCTAACAAAAAAAGAACATATACGTGTATACATCTTAATGAAAGGTTTACTCATTAGCTTTTTCTGAAGTTTTCAACCACATTTCACAGTCTTCCTCTGAGGGTGGAGTTTACTCATTGGTCATCATGTGACCTAATAATTAAAGAGGTGGTTTGTTTATGGTGGGAGGGGGTAACTTGTTTCACTTCAAAGATTGGCGGACGACCTTGCTGTGATTGGCTCTGGTCTGATGTTCAGATAGCCAAAGAACATCCTTGATAGAAGACATGGGTAACAATCGCGTGATAACAATTCAACCAACTCCATGGCTACTGGCCGGCTCCACCCACTAATGAATAACAGTGAGATGATGTTAAAAGCTCTTGAAAAAGCCAGTAGGGAAATTTGAGTGAAAGACACTTTGGCCAAACCACAGTATCCAGGATGAAGAATGAAGATTTATTCAGAGTTTCAACGTTGTCATGTTTCACTCTAAATATACAGTATGTTGGTCACTATGTAGCTTTGAAGCATGTTCCAGTTGACATATGATACAGATAATCAAATTTACTAAATAATTGTCATACAACCACAGTGGAGATGAAGAATCGCTGATGTACGACGTAATCTGGATGGAGATTCAGATCTTTAGTTGTGAATTTGCAGAATATAAAGTGATGAATAGAATGTCAGAACATACTAACCGTGTTTTACGTGCGCGTGTTTGTTTCAGAATGCAATTGCCAATGCTTCATCATTGGCAGAGGTGGAGAGGTTGAAAGGGATGCTGCAGGCCGGTCAGATTCCAGGCAGAGATCTCAGACAAGGTCAGTGCTTAGCAAATACTATTTCAGAACTCAACTAATGCTGTGGAACCTCGTGAATTCTTTAGGCTGATGTATCACTTTGTCTGTATCAACGCATTTGGCCAGGATTCCTTACATTGGCTTATTCAGACATTGTGATCAAAATATGTGCTGAGGAAGTAATATTGCCAAAAAATCACAGTAGTAGTTTCTGAATTGTAGTTGGCAGTAGTAGATTTTAACCACCTTTTTATAATAAAAAGACTAAATCAGCAATGAATTGATCCTACTAACAAGTGTTGTGTGTGTGTGTATCAAAAGCCTGATATATTTTGTTCTTCTTTGCCACAGAACTCCATTGTTGTCTACAAACTATTAAAAACACATCAGTGAACCACAGAGTTGCACTGACTGACATGTTCCTTCATTACCATGAAAGACACACTGAGGTTTATTTTGGCTCAGTCCCACATACACTGTCCTGCTGCTGCGAATACTCACTAGAGAACCAAATGTGGATTAATCCACCACTGGAAATAGTACCAAACAGTTACCTCCTGTTGAGTAATGTTTGCTAAAAATGAGTATCCAGCTGTTATGGTAAATTATCGGGCCCTAAAAGACAAAACAAAAAAACAAAAAAAAATTGTGAGCCGTTTTTAAAGATTTCCGTCTTCAGTAGGAACCGGTGGACTTTGGGCTGAGAGCCACAGACAGGGTAGGGAGATCATAAATTTCTGAGAAATGAATAAAGAAACAACCCCAGCTTCACCCCTAACTTCATCTGAATTTGATTTGCTTTTCTTCTATAACATCATTGTATTTTGATAGATGGATGGATGAATATATTCATTTGTAAAATTAGGTCCAGCTGGGATGGTGGAGGAAGAAGAGGAAGAAGATGAAACTGCACAGATGGAGGCACATATGGATGGAGGTGCTGGAGAGGAGATGAATGAGGGAGATCAAGAGGAGGAGGATGAAGATATGGAAGAAGAGCAACATGTTAATGGCTCCTGAGTACCCTGAAAGAATTTCTTTTTTTTTTCTATGTTGTAGATTTCTTGTGTTGAACATACAGGGCTGTTGTTTTTTTTTTTTGTTTGTTTTTTTGTAAAATGGCGTACATTAAACAGATTTTTAATATTGCTTTGAGTGGGACCTTTTTCTTTAAGCAGTCAGGTGACATTTCCAGCTGAATGCAGTCCTATATAGTCTCTAAATGTCCAATATTTTAGAAGGCTGCTTCACTTCCAAAAGACGGTGCATTCACAAGAGATGGATTGAAAAAGAGGTCAAAATCAGAACAATAAGAGCAGGATATCCTTACTATTTAGTCACTAGAACGGGTCATACTCCTTGGAGCAGTGGATCCTACAGTCCCCGAAATGGGACCAATAGCATCATTCCATTTGACCCTGCTGCACACCTTTCATGCCCCCATTCGTAAGGCAGACTTTCTGTTAGACAGTCCAGACTAAGTGTCTGGACAGTTACACATTTTTTGTTTTTCAGGCTCTGAGCTTTAGCACATTCAATTTGAGTTAAAATAAAGGATATTGGATTAAAGTGTAAACTCTCACGTTTAAGGAGGTCTATGTCGATTTAGAAAGAATTGTGAGATATTTGCCCTTTTAAAACGTAACACCCAAATTTATAGGGTTAAAAAGAGGTCATGTGACTCAGAGTTGCCATTTAGATTGAGGTGGAGTTGTCTGCTACTATGAGGAGTGAACAGGCGACCATACAAGTGAAGAAGATAATGAGGCTCAACAAGAAGCAAAAATCAAATATCACAAGTAATTGGTTTGCCAAAATAAACATTTGGGTGAATTCTAAGAAAGTCACGAACATGAAAGCTAGAAAATGGCAAATGACCTGGTAGACCTAGGAGCACAAGTCTTTTAAATGACTAGAAAATAATTTGCATGGTGAAGAAAAAAACCCTTTATGACTGTACGCCAAGAATGCTCTCTAGGATGTACGCAGACATTTATTGATGATTTCACTGCTCTCAGAAGCAACTGGATGGATGCAGAGGTTCACAGGAGCATTCTGTGCTCGGATTCAGTCAAATGCATCAAAAGTCATTGGATGATGTTTCATCATTAAGCAGGACAACAACCCTAAACATACCAGAAACGACCACAGAGCTTTAAAGGGTAAACAGGTGGAATATCCTCAACTGGACGAGTCAATCACCTGATCTCAGTCCGACTGAGCAGCATTCCACTCGGTGAGGACTGAAAGCAGAGAGACCCCACAACAAGCAAGAGCTGAAGGAGGCTGCAGTGAAGCTCTGGGAGAGCATCACCAGGGAAGATAGTGTCTGCTGATGTCTGTGGATCATTTACTGCAAAGAGTTTTCCACAAAATATTAATGAGGTGATTTTGTTTGACTACATAAATATTTCTCCAATGAGCTGTGAACCCCTAAACTTTGGGCACTATGTATTTAAAGGGCTGTATCTCCCACACAGTTCTTTCTATATTGATGTAAACCCACTCAAATTAAAGCTGAGACTTTGCACTTTAGTGTAGTATCCATTATTTTATTTCAAATTGAATGGGCTGAAGCTCAGCCCGAAGAACAGAAACACGTGTAACTGTCCAAATACTTAAGGTCAGGACTGTAAATTGTTAGTCTCCAAGCATGAGCTGAGATAACCCTATTAATTGCTGTATAATATCATCAGGGTTATTTTCAGACTGACAAAGCAGCTTCAGAACCAGCGAAGATATTATGCATCTATTTTCATGGGCTAAACCAGCAACAGACCCTGCATTGGGACCAGCAGAGTTAAGCTGATGAAACTGGTCCGCCAGCAAGGTCTCATCAAAGACCATGTTAGCTTTTGCTGGTATAAACCAGTCCCTTATGCACAGTTCTCCTTTGCACTACAGTTTCATTTGGTGCATGTTTTCCTGCAAAAACGACAGCACTTTTCTCATCCTCAGCAGTCTCTGTCACCCTGCCGTTATCCGGAACAGTCTTTATCTTAACACTTGTAAAACTATGTACACCTGGGTTATTTTTCAGTTCCGAACAGAACCTCTTGACATACTAACTAACCAACTTCATACTTTGTGGTGGAGTGTGGTATTGCTGTATCCACAAATGCTGAGTTTCTCCAGGGTGGCCCCCACACTTCACCGTCTGTGCATGTTGAGAAAGCAGTGCAGATTAAGTATCATCGATGCCTCCCCACACAACAACTGGAACCATGCACGAACTCCAACAGTACATTGTCCGCTTTGTTGATGTATCTGAAGATGACATTCTCTTTCAAAGGCAGAAATGACGCAGACACCGGAAGGCCTGGGTGCTTTTACAAAACCATTTTAACCAGCTGCCTCCTTCACACGTAAATATTATCAGGTAAGACTGAAGTCATAAATCATTTGAACAACAGAAACAGGCAATCGTCATACAAATGCTACATTCCAAGGCTTACCACAAATTTCTCATGAACAAACTTAAATCCAAGTGTCCTCTTTTCAAGTCAGTGTGCTATTAAGCTTGAAATACATATTGCACTTCCATTTTGACGTTCTAAAATTAAACAGGAATAGATTAAAACCCAGTACATGGCTCGACAGCGTATGGTCAATGGGCAAAATGAAGGAGTTGAAAACCGTTGTGGAACCACCTTAAACAATAACTTTCAATGGAAAGTAGATAAAGCCTGCTCGAAATGTCGCTAAACGTCCCTAGATGACGTAATATTGACGTTTGCTGATATTTAGTTTTTGTTTTACCTTCCTACTCGGCATACATGCAGATTTTATCTGAACGTTTTCTTGGTCTTCCAGACCTTTGTCTTGACTTCAACAGTTTCCGAATCTGATATCTTTTTACAGCCCTCCCCTGCTTTGTAGGCATCCATTATGTTTATTTTCGGTCAGTTGTTTAGAGGAGCCCGTGATTGTTGCGTGTTACCACAAGAAGAAGAGTAGTTTTCCCCGAGAAGTTTTTGAACTGAGGGAGCTGGATTGAGATACCAAACCGACTGGGAAAATACACAAAGAAGTCTCTGTGTGTATTGAGGGGTGGTTTATCAAATTCATTTTTTCCTGGACACTTTTGCTTTTACCTTTTACTGTTTATTTTTTTTAATACTATTTGAAGTTGTTCAGGGAAGGGAAGTACTTCTGTAGCCTATGGCTACCGGACGGGGTGCTGGGGTTGTGCATGGTGGGTAGCCAAAAAAGGATCGATTAAAAGGGTGGGTTTGTCAGGTGTGAGCGGGAAAAACAAATTGAGCAAAGTGGTACCTGGGCTGCATTTGTATAGCGCTTTTCTAGTCTTATCCACCACCCAACGTGCTTTACTCTACAAGCCACATTCACACGGCGCTTTTCGATCACACACGCAGGGGGTCGCAGTATCTTGCCCAGGGACACTTTCACATACATAAACGTTACCACTGCTTTTGGGGGTCAGATAATCAAGGGATTCCAGGCTAAGACTCAGAATTTCAGGAATCTATAAAAGAAATTCTCTACTAGTTTTACAGAATGGAGAGGTGGAAGCAGTATCTAAGTTATGAAGAGGAGCAAATTGTTGTTAATAAATCACTGGAAGTTGGACAGAAGTGTAGGAGTTTAGAAAATGATAAGCAATTCATGTGTTTTTCATTCATACTGGAGCAGACACTACAATGGGTTGTCTTATGAATCATTTAAACATTTGGTTGATTTGGTAGTAGAGGAAATGATGTCTTTGTTCAGTTCAGTGTGGGCAGAGGGCTGTTTGCCAGCAGAATGGAAACATGCTTTTAACGCTCTCATCTTGAAACCAGGTAATCTAGGCTCAGTTCATATGGATCTATAACTTTAGCATCCGTGTTTTGCAAAATCATGGAATGGGTGATCACCAATGGGCTTGTTTATTTTTTTTAGAAAGTAAGGGTGTTTTTGCAGATGATCAAAAGTGTTTTAGAAACGGAAAGTCAACAATGGAATCAGTTGCAGTTTTAGGTCAAGATATTAAAAGGACATTTCTTAAATGAATAGTAGTAAGTGAGTTTTTAGCTATTGAGAGATCTTATGATTCTTTGTGCCATTTGGAGAGGAGGAAGAAATGCAGAGGTTACACTAAAACAAGTTCAGAGGGCTTTTCGTTTCTGTAGAGGGATGCGCAGATAAATGGGGCTGTAAAATCTCAGCCGCAGATTCTAAATTCATGATCTCTGGCTTCGGGAGAAAGTTACCTGTCCTTAGTGATCTCCTGTAGAGGGTGAAAGAATGAACAGTTTGGGGTGTTTGGTTTGGTCAAAGAATCACTTGGACATTTCATTTGGCAAAAACAATTGAAAGATTTGCGATGGGTGGTGTCAGATGTCATGAGAGATCCGGCTGGATGTGACTTGGGGGAAGAGAGGGAGACCATGGATTTAATATACCAAGCAATGATAAGGTCTATACTTGATTATGGATGTTTGTTCTATGGCTCTGCTGCTAAGGCAGTGCTTGGAAAAGCCGTATTTGTTATTGTGTCCCTTACCCCTTTTCCTCTCGGTTTTGATCCCCACTTCCTGCCCTCGTGTTTCCTGCCACTGTGATTGTCCTCCCCGCCCCTGATTTGTTGCCCCTGTTTCTCACAGTCTCCCCACTCCTAGTGTCTCTGCGGTCCCTCCCCTCTGTGGCCGTTCGCCTCCGTCCTCTGCATCAAGCGTTTCAGTCTTTTCCCGAGCGTTACTGTTCTCCGTGTGACTGTTTTCTAGTTTTTTTGACCGCGCCTTAGTCTAGCCCGTTGGTTTTGTCTGCCTGTTCCTGATTGCCTTCCTGTTTACCAAACAATTCTTCTCAGTTTTTTGGAACCCCCTTTTTTTTTTGTCTGAGTCGTGTGTTTGAGTCCCTGGCTTGTGGTTTCAGTCGTGATACCTAGAATGTAGCAAGTATAACTGAAAGAAAAAGCTTATTATAAGAGACTGTCAGACCAAGGAATCTTGTGTCTCTCTGTTAAATCTCTCTTTGGCAAAAATGAGAAGCATCATATGACTAGAAAAACAGTTCCTGCACGATACAGGTCTCTAGACAACAAAAGGAAATGTGATTGAACCAGTTAGTCTTTATCCTGCGGAGGGCAGTACTACGCCCAGTGGCGTCCACACTGCCAAAAACCACCGAAGAAGAAGAAGAAGCCGGAAGCACAAGAAGATGATAATGAAACGCAACGCAAGTCTAACACGTCATATTTGCTGCTCTGCGTTCAGTTGTATCAAAGATGGTTGACATAGGAAGGAGTCTCCGCCACGACTAGTAGCCTAACAGACGATAACGTTTGTTTCTCAGCGCGGGAGCCCTACACAGGCGGCGTTTATTTATTTTTGTCTGAAATGGAAGATGTGGTGATCACAGATGTCAATGAACGTGGCCATCAGGTGGAGAAACCGCCCCTCAAAAACCAGGATCTGAGTTCCCTGAACCTGTTTGGTAATTTCACATGATAACATGGCCACTGTGTTTACTGTCGGATCACCGTGACTTCTGATTGAACCAGAGAAGCCGTTTAGTTACGATAAAGGGTAGCACGTTTTGAAAAACACCAGCTGCTAGTGTAGTTGATATACCAGCCTGATATAGCTTGACTCCAGTTTAGCTCGTCTTCCTGTGTGAGGCTAGATTAAGATTAGATGTCGATTAAAAGCAAACCTAAATCAAATCCAAGTAAATCTAATATCGAACCTTTCGGTGGCGTGTGCTTCCATCTGTTTCAGTTCTCTTTCCATCAGTACACCACAGTTGACAGTCATACATTATTCTGTCTGCTGGGATCTTTTCTCATTGGAAAGGTGTAGAGGCCTAGCGGTGTCCAGTGCAGTGTTGTAAGTCTGGTCCGGGTGGACGTGCTAAAACATACGCCATTTAATAACATGTACTCGTTACTGTGAGGGGAAAATGGATCGTATCTTCATAGCTGTTTTTCAATCGTAGTAAAACCAGTAATATCTCATCCTTTGATTTATTCCATAATCTGGATCCTAGTTGATATGGAGTCTCTCAAACGAAATATCTGGTAAATGTGGTCATTATTATGGGTAAATATACTCAGTCATGTAAATAGAAGAGCCAGAAACCCTCCTTAACTTAATGAATGAATTCAAGAATAATTCGTTTGTCATATTTTAACTGATATTTTTCTGTCATCTCAGTTTCTTTGTATTAACGTGACCTGGGCTATTAACTTTCATTGTAAATCATTTTATATCTCGCATACGTCAGAGTTGTTTTACAACAACAAACATATGTTTTTGTGAACCCCCCCTCAATCCCCATCCCACAGTAGGAGAGCTTCTGTCCCAGTATGGGTGGTACCTGCTGGTTGTGACTGTGCTGGTCTACCTGCTCATCCAGCACCTGAGCAGGAGGAGATCCAGCCAGAGCTGCCACAATTCACCCCAACAAACAGTGCAAGGTCAGCACCAGCCTTTTACCAATACCTGTTTATATATCTGATACAAAGTTAACAGGACAAAGGTCAGATCAGTACTTTGTAAGTAGTAAGTACATTATTGTGGACTCACCAGTAAAGGATAGGTTTGGATTTCTTAAGGGTTTATCTTAATACAATAAGAGTAAACATTCCATATTCATATTGACAGAGTAATTGGTGGCTGTAATGATTCCTGTTCATACTGTTCGTGAAGTAATTCCTTTGTAACATGACTCAGTCCTCATTCTCTGAAAAAATGCCTTTTTTTAAGTTCAGCTCAAGCTAGTGTGAGTCTTTGCATTAAGTGGATTTCTCCGTCCTGGGAGTCATGTGCAGGGGAATTTAGGGTGTTTTTTCCTGGGAATGAACTCACTAAGCCACCAGGATGTATCCCTCTGCTGTGGCTTAGTGAGAAGACACTGTCTGTGGAAACACAGAGAGAGAATTTTGTACTTCAAAGACAGTGACTTTGGAAAATACGCACATGCCCATTTCTTCTCATTTAGATTGAAGCCTCATATCATTGAATAATCAATTGATTATTTTTTCCAATGAGTTTCTCTTAATTGCTTGAGCATATTTTCTGAAACACTGTTGACACTACCACGTTACTGAAATCTGAAATGATACATTTCTCTTTGAAAGGTTCTGACAACGGGCCCAAATATTTTGCATGTGAGGATGTACACAGTGAACATGTTGATGAACACATCCAAGAATTATACAGTTCAATAGAAAAGAACTTTGACTGATGCTGATCACAGAGACTAACATGGTGCGTCATTTGATCCTGAAAAAAATCTTCAGATTCCATTCACTTTTTACACACGTTTTGGATTTTATTTTAAATGGATAAAATAGCACACCTGGATTTGGGCAGTTTATCCCATTCTTCCTGGCAGATCCTTTCATGATGCTTCAGATTGGATGGGAAGTGTCTATAAACTGCCATCTTCAGGTCTCTCCAGAGATGTTCTATGGGGTTTACGTCTGGCCTTTGGCAGGGCCACTCAAGGACAGTCAGAGACTTGTCCTGAAGCCACTCCAGCGTTTTTTTTGGCTGTGTGCTTCGGGTCATTGTTGTGCTGAAAGGTGAACCATTGCCCCAGTCTCAGGTTGTGTGCACTCTGGAGAAGGTTTTCTTAAGGACTTCTCACATTCATCCTTTCCTCAATTCTGAACAGTCTTCCTGTCCCTGCCACTGAGAAGCATCCCCATAGCATGATGCTGCCACTACCATGCTTCACTGAAGGGATGGTATTTGCCAGGTGATGAGCAGTGCCTGGTATTCACCAGACATAGTGCATAGCGCAGAGAATCTTTATCCTTATTCTCTCAGGGTCCTTTATGCTGTCTGGCAAACTCCAACTGGGCTGTCATCCTCCTTTTAATCAAAGTGGCTTCCAACTGGCCGCTCTACCATTGAGGCCTGATTGATTGAGTGCATCTGAGATGGTCGTCCTTCTGGCAGGTTCTCCCATCTCTGCAGAGGACTTCTGAAACTCTGTTAAAAGAATGACCCTTGTTTTCTTGGTCACCTCCTTTTATACCTTGCCCAGATCTATGCCTCGACACAAGATTTTTATCGTGGAGCTCTAGAGACAATTCCTTGGACTTTGTGTCTTGCTTTTTGCACTGACATGCAGTTTGAATTGTGGAACCTTGTATCCACAGCTGTGTGCCTTTTCTAAACTATGTCCAATCAATTCAGTTTGCCACAGGTGAATTCCAGTCAAATTCTAAACAAATCTCAAGGAAAATTAAAGCCAAAAGGATGCATCTGACCACAATTTGGAGCCACAGCAAAGAGTCTGAATACTGTGTAAACAAGAGATTTCAGTTCTTGATTTTTAATAAATATACACAATTTCTAAAAACATGTTTTCACTTTGTCATTATGGGTTACTGAGTGTAGATTGATGGGCAGAATGTCAATTTTATCCATTTAAAATGAAATCTACAGCACAGTGAATTGTGCAGAAAGTGAAGGGGTCTGATCTATAGATGTGAGAATTGCAAAGTACTTTGAAAATCTTGATTTTCATTCACCATTGTGCCAAATTAACTGAGAAAAACTGTAACTTTTTAATTAATATGTCTATAAAATGCTACCAAATACTGAAAAATGTCCAACACAGATTCATCAGAGTCCAAAGTGATATCTTTAAATTTTGTCTGACCAACAGTCCAAAACCATAGATATTCCATTTACAATGATATAAAGCATTGAAAAGCTACAAATCATCACACTGGAAAAGCTCAGGCAACAGAATGTTGGCATCTTTTCTTCATAAGGGTCTTAACCCTAATCCTGAATTGTAATAATCAGAAATGTTGATAAATTTTCTGTCTACTAGCCATCATTTGTGCATTGTGATCTAGTGCTTATTTTTGTGAAGGATAAATGTAATGTTTTTTGTTTTTTTTTGTGAAGATGCTGCGTTAGTGGCAAGAAGACAAGAGGCCATGGAAGCGGCTCGGAGAAAGATGCAAGAGCAGCTTGATGCCAAAGCAGCCATCTTCAAAGAGAAACAGAAAGAGGTACAGAAGTGAAAAAGAAATGCTTGAAAGAAAGAGGAATTGCCCATAATGTTAGACCTAAACTGAATGTGGGATGTATTTTCTTAACAGCAAGAAGAAGAGAAGAGGAGGCAGAAAATAGAGATATGGGAGAGTATGCAACAGGGAAAGAGTTACAAAGGAACAGCAAAACTCTCTCAGGTGAGTTTCAAGTGTATTCATCTGTATCTTTGTCTTCTATCATAGTTCCTTTATTCTAAGGCCTTACCCACAGGTGTGGAAACGTTTTTTAAAAATACATTAACATTTCAAACATGGTTGAACAGAAGAAATTTTACCAATTTCAAATCATTCTCTAGAGGTTCACCATCCACACAAAAGACCAAAATGAAAATTCCAAAATTGATGATACAGTCAGCCCACATTACAGTTTGATACAGAGATCATGGTTCAATACATTCATGATACATATTTAACGAAAGATTAATTGGAAAATAAAATCATGTCAGTGCAAACTCCTTATTTATTCCTCCCTACAGCGATAAAGTGTGCAAAGACTCTTTCAGTTTGTCCATTTGTAGTTGTAGTGTAAAATGAAATCTTGATTTTTATGTATAATCCTTCAAATTTCAGTCCTCTTTGATGTGGTGACATCTGTGGTTACTGGTGGTAACAGCATGTACGGTTTAATACAGTAACCTCACTCCCCGATCAGCTACGACGTCAGAAATACAACCGAAAAGCAGCTGGTATATCCGTTTACACTGCAGCCAAAGAAAGTTACGTTTCATAAAGAAGTCAATTAATAATAATTACAACCATGATCTGATTTCATGCTACACACCGCCTGAGTAGCTTTCCACACAGCAGCAGGACACCTTAAAAGGAGTTTGTGAGCTTGCTGAGGGGCTGTAGGTGTCTCTTCGTCTAACAGCTCCTACTTGTCACATCATTGCCTGCGACAATAAAAGCCACCCCATGTTAGACAGTACAACGCTCTTAATGAGAACTAGACTAACATTGGCTGATAATGTTACTCTGTTTGGTCTCAGCAGGTCAGATTTCTCAGATATCACTTTAGTGTATTCTTTTATCGTTGATCACGCAACTGTTGTCCCTGGCATAGATGTCAGCTTCTGCTATCAGATGACATCTTTAGTGTGAAACAGTGATTGATCAAAGGTTGGAAGGGCTGTTAAACAAGGCTAACCACATTCACACACATCAGTGTGGTCATGGTCCAAGTCCCTCACTGTAGTGCCTGATTAATGCATATCGCTGCAGACCACCGAAGAGGCCAGCTCATCAACAACAGCGCTGAAACCAAAGACGGACAAGAAGCCACTTCGCAGTGCTGGTATGTATGTATGGATGTACTGAAGCTTTAAATATTTACCAAGGGAAAATGTTAATGAAGGGTTAATTATATGCTGCTAGTTCCTGCTCTTCATTTTTTATACTTTTTTTAAATTTTTAAAAATAATTGACAAGCCCTTTCATCTACACAATGAACCTGTATATTTTATCTTGTTTGTAAGGTACCATGCTATTTGACTAAGCTTAAAGCTAGTTTTCATCTGCACTCCCTAGGCAGGTCACAGGGACAGAACAACACTACACTAGACAAACAAGACAAGTAACTTAGTTACACACAGTAGTACATTACACAGATACACACCATGCCAGCAACGAGTGTATGTTAGGCAAATTACGATAAGAAGTATGACTTTCACCTATTTACAGTGTGTTTTCCTCTTTTAAGAGACATACTGTTCTATTTCACTGGTTATTTCCTGTTGCTACTACTTAGTCATTTTTAATCTGCTGGAATGAGGGCCATTTCTTAAAACTAGGTCAACTACAGAGAAGCCACAGGTTATGCTGCAAAATGTTTTCAGTTTTGGCACTGGGGAAGCAATGGATCACAGATATTTTCATGAAGGATTCACCGATGATCAGGGATGTAGGGGGGCAGAGTGAAGGTTTACGGGATGAGGAGGTGGTGAGAGCCTGGGGAGCGTTGTGACCTCTTGCCATTTCAGCAGGAGTGATAAGCAGCAATCTGTGGGCAGGGGGATTTGGGGGATTATCCAGGCGGCCAGACAGTGCCGAGAGACCGGGGAGCACTGGTGCGGGGACAGGAGATGACTGCGAGGAGGAGTTTAGATGGAAGTCTCCAGACAGTGGGGGGGGGATTCTGCTCATCCAGGATGTTGTACCTGTTTGTCAGTTTGAGTGCACAGGGAGGAGGAGGATAGGGGGGTGACTTTAGCCCTGGCTGTTCCTATGGACTAGGGCCTCTGCAACAAAGTGAAGAGTTTTTACTTCAAAAAGATTCAAAACCTCCATAGAAGCTTCTGAGACCATTTTTGCAGCACAACCCACTTCCTAGCAGTATGTGCAAAACTGCCATATCTTCTCCAAAATGATTTAAAAACACAACTTCCATGTTAATTCTCATGCACAACACTTTCAAGCTCACATGGAAAGGTGCACATTGCCTGGTTGATTGCCACACTTTTATTTACATGAATGAACAGAGCAGACCAACGTTACTGGAAAAATCTCAGTCCAATGTTCATTTGAATGCAATCCAAAGAGTCAAATAAATCCTTTGCCAAAATAATATACATTTTGAATTAAGAGCTGCAAGTGGCTGAGATAATCAGATGTTACACAAACACTAATTGGAAATTTTTCACAGAACATGTAATCATTTCAACTTGTTTTTTCTATTATCTCATGTTGGATTTTCTCCAAATGGTTTTTCTCCATTACGTACTAGAGAATGCTAAGAACGAGGTTTCAAAACAAGGGGATATTTCTTTGTTCCAGACCTTAAGAATAATTTTCTGTGCAATGACCATTCCGCACTGGATCGACAGTTTTCAAATGACTTAGAGTTTCTAGTTGTTGTGACCAGCCTGGAAAAGGCCATTTCTGGATAAAGAGGGAGCCCTGTTCATAAACATCTGAGTAGCAACAAAAAAGGTCTGACCAAAAGTTGTAGAGTCTGGTGGTGATAGGGATGGGTAGTATGTATGTAGTTTAAAACATGAATGACGGAGCCTGTGTAAGACCTTATCCTGAATTAACTGATGTCTTGAGTTAATTGAAACGACCAGTTAATTGAAAAAGACTTTATGCTGTGAAGACATTTAGCCCATGCGTCTTCTGAAGTTCCTGCTGCAATTTCACTCTCCCATGATGCCTTCAGGTGCTGTATAGATGGTGCAGTCTGGCCCGGATATACATTTAGAAACAGAAACCAGCGTTTTGGTGTTAGGTTCAGTTGTCAATAGGAACTGAAATTCATCAGGAGAATTATAAGTTTCAAAATTTGAAATGTTTCCTCTGGGGTAGTCCCTTATTTGCAAATACCTGAAGAAATGACTGCAGTGTAAATTTAGCTTTAAGATGAGCAAATGCCTAGAATACATTATCAATGTACAGGTCATTAATAGAAACAAGGCCATTCCTTTCCCAGGTTAAATAAAACAGTGTATAGTTCTGAAGGGGCAAATGCATGATTAAGACAAACAGGGGCTAAAATGGAAGTGTTTGGTAACTTGAATGTTTTTTTTTATTTGCTACTACACTTTTAATGAGTTTTGAATATAAAACCATTTTCTTCTGCATGAAGTAGCACTGAAAGGGATGTGCCGCTAATGTCCTCCTCTATAGCCGACCATGATGGGATTGGGACTTTAAGCTCTACAGTAAACAAGGGCTCAGGCATTGGTTGCCCAGTAATAGTGTTGGAACACAGGTAGGGCCAGCCCTCCTAGGTCTTTAAACTTGGAAAAATGTTTTTTTTTTTAACTGATGTGTTTTTTGTAACCCCCGATAAAAAACATGGTAATTGAATCCAGTGTTGTAAAGAAGGCCTTAGGCAGAAGAATTAATATGTTTTAAAATAAAAACAAAAACCTCGGTCATCATTTTTATGGCATTAATTCGGCCATTTACCTGCAAAGGGTGTTCGCTAGTATTAAATATCCCTCTGAAGTTTATCGATCATAACCCTACAGTTAAGTACAGTCTTAGTTAAAATTATTGGCAGCCCTGATTTAAATATCTTCAGAAATAATCAATTGTATTATCAAAATGTTTTAACAAAATGTCCAAGGTTACTGAACAAAAGAAAATTAAAAAAAACTTGCATAATAGCAAAATAATACAAACACAAAATGTACCCCAGACACAGTTACTGGCACCCTTCACTAATATTTGGTTGCAGAGCCTTTGACAACCTCTAAACGTTTCTTCTGGCCACCTAGAAGTTTCTTGTACCTGTCTGCTGGTTTTTTCTGCCACTCTTCCATTGCTCTCTGTTCAAGCTCTTTTAAGTTTGCAGGAGTCCTTTTACAAAGGTTTTCAATGGGATTTAGGACAGGACTCATTGCTGGCCAGTTTAGAACAGACCATCTTTTCCTTTTCAACCATTCCTCTGTGTGATGCTGGATATGTGCTTTGGGTTGTTGTCTTGCTGAAAGACCCAAGAACTTCGCATTAAACCTAGTTTTCTAACACTGTTTAACACCAATGCCAGAGTACCAGAGGCAGCAAAGCAGCCCCACCAGCATGATAGAACCTCCACCATGTTTTATTGTAGGTAGGGTGTTCTTTTCCTTATGGACTTTATTTCATGGCCTATAAACAAACTGATGCACTGCGTTCCCAAAGAGCTCTACTTTGGTTTCATCTCTCCATAGAACATTATCCCAGAAAGACTGTGGCTTATCTATGAAAATCTTCGCAACCATTACACCTGCCTTTTTATGCCTTTCTTTCAATTGTGGTTTCCTCCTTGGCCTTGGAGCTTTACTTGGTTTGAAACCACCTCTCCAGATAGCTCCAGGTCAGCCTGAAGCTCTTTAGATGCCTTGCGTGGGTTTTTTTTCACAATCCACATCAACCTTTGCAGACTTTTCTCATTGAGTTTCTTCTCAGCAGCACATCCTGGAAGCGTTTAACTGTGAAACTTATTAACATTACAAACTGTTGAAACAGGGATTTCAAAATCTTTGCGTTTTTTTGATAATAGCATTTGTGATGCTCTCTCGTCTTTGCCATTGTGAAAAAGAACCTGGAAACAATCAGCCCCTTTTTAATGCAGTAAAACCATCATTCATTGGTTAATTCAGGTCATGTGAACTTAAGCAAAAGGGTGCCAATAATTTCACCCTATGCAAGCTTTTTTTGTTTTTGTTGTTCAGTAACTTTGGACATATGTATGTGTGTGTATATGTGTATATATATATATTTATATGTATGTGTATATGTGTGTATGTGTGTGTATATGTATGTATGTACACGTGTGCATGTGCAATCTGCTTATACCGTCATAAGCAAACGGTATAAGCGGTGTGTCCCATATCAGCAGTCTGCATCCTGTTCTTCTGTGTGTTTTTCAGACTACAGTCCCCTGTCTGGACAGGGAGGAGGCTCCTGCTCCTGGAGACCTGGCAGGAGAGGACCATCATCTGGTGGATGAGGTTAAAGAAGGTCAGAGATTGGTCTGTATGACCTTTGATCTCTGACATCCGGATGTGCACACTGACTGACTGAACCAAGCTGACAATGTCACCAAGCCCACTTTTTATTAAGATTTTTTTTAACTTGCTCCGTACTTCTAATGTGTGTTGATCAGTTAGCATTATTAATAGCACATACCTGCTATCCGCTTTGATTTTCTCTACTGTTACTTACGCTCTAATCTCTCTATGCTGCTGCATTGTTAAGCTTCAAAGATAATATGATAATCTTGAATCATGACTTTAAGGGGTAAATGAATTGTGGACTTGAAAGCTTTTAATGAAGCCATTCCTGTAAATGGTACATAACCACTAAGTTTGGCTGATAAATTTCACAGTCTGTGTGCTTTTTGATATATTTTAATATGTCTATCAATATGTACAACCATAGCTTTAGAGCTTATATTACTACAGCAGCTGTAGCTGGTGGACAATGGTTAATAACAAGAAATAGTACATTCTCATTATATAGTTGCAAACATTTTGATCTATCTAAATGTAAGGAGGGCATGTCTATAGTGTTGCAAGCATTTTTATGCAATAAAAATATGTTCACCAGGAGTTTGAATTTGTCTAGCTGGGAATCTGCAAGCGCCTGAAGGTGGTGTGAAGGTGCAACATGCTCGGTGGGGCTGTTGAAAACTCTTTGTAAGCATTACTTAACCTTTATATATCCAGGAAATCTAATTGAGACCAAGATCTGTGAACAGATAACATCAAACACATACACAATATCAAAACAAGGTGAGTCAGTCACAAAACTCACCAAGGCTGGATTACCAACTGTGCATTTGCATCGGGGCTCCACATGCCAAGGGGCCCAAAGGCCCCATGTCCGTGATGGTTTACAACTGCCCCGTGGAGTTGTCTTGAAAACAGGTTACGGTTTACATTGTGCGTGTCCTTCAGGTCTGACAAACATGTTGAATGCATTTCCTTTCTCATAAATTTTGCAAAGCTGATTTTTCTTAAAAGTTAGAAAATGTCTCTTTTTTTACATTCATGTTTACAAGTTAACAGTCTTCTTTTTCACTGCCTTTATCGTCAATGCTGCATTGGGGGGGGGTTACTTTTTTTTTTTTTTTAAGTACATTACCACCACCTGTGGATCAGCGGAATACTGTGAAACCATTGACTAAAAGCCCAAAACACACAAAACGGGGACCCGTATTTAAGAAATTGCTCCATTGTGCTGCTAGATAACTTGAGATAAATGACGATTTGTTTCTGTACGTGCTGAACTAAAGCAAAATGTGGACAGAATAAGGGCCTTAAGGCAGGCCCTGCATTATTACCTAACCTGGGTCCCTGCCTTGTGGAGGGGCTAGATTTAGTATGACAAAAAAAAGTCTAGTTTTAAGATCCTCATTATTTCCCAGCAGACCTGAAACCAGGTTTTTCAGCTTAGGAGTACTGGTTGTTCTTTGTGGTTGAAGGCAAAAAGCCCCAGTTTCAGTGTGTCAGATTGTTTGTGATGATTAACTGCAGATTTGTTTCGGAATCTGATACACTAAAGCAAAATGTGAACTGAAAGGATAAAGGCCTTAATGCAGGTTCTGCATTTTTTGAGGCCCAGGTTTTCCAGTACAGGGGTACTGGTGGTTCTTAGGTGCTATGCTAAATAAAATAAAGATGTCAAGTATTCTACTGAATGCACTACACTTGACCCACATGGAGTGGGAGAAATTGGGATTAATATGGGCCCCTAGCAGATTGATACAGACATACCAGTTAAAACCATTTGAAATATTATCAATATTGACAGTGCCTCGAATGGATGTGTGTTTCTAACTTCAGTTTACGTTACAGTTCATTCCAGTGGTGAGGCGCATGTTGCTGGAAGCCAGTCGGTCCTAGTTCAAAGATGGTATGAGGAACTTTCAAAGCTAAGACAAACTGTGATCTGATGTTTAATATCTTAGCGACTTAGATGACAAGACCTAAACGAAAACACAGATGTCAGTCTTATTTTTTTATATAGTTAATCATGCCTAGTGTGATAGGTGAGTAGT
Source organism: Xiphias gladius (assembly GCF_016859285.1). Lineage (NCBI taxonomy): Eukaryota > Metazoa > Chordata > Actinopteri > Istiophoriformes > Xiphiidae > Xiphias > Xiphias gladius. The sequence continues at coordinate 3,928,465 of NC_053400.1, read as the reverse complement.
GTCCAGTGATTTAAGAGTAGTGGCAGCAGTCTCAGCATACAGGATATCTCCATCATTTAGGGGAGAGAGTATTGTAGACTGCTCTGATGTCTGTCTTATTAAATGAGAAATATCCATGCTGGTATAAGAATCCAGGTTGATTTCTTTTGTTACATTTATAGTTTTTAAAATCCTATCCTGTTCCATCAGACTAAGGCCATGTTCCTGTAACCCGAATTTGGAGTATTTTTTGGCTGGTTTTTATTCGCTTATTTTCTAACAGTAAAAAATCCCCCGAAAAGTTTAAAAAAACACCAATATGTTGACTTCCCTACCCTGTCTGTGGCTCTCATCATTTTAAATTGTTATTGGACAACAATGGGATTTTGTGGCACAGAGGGATAAGATGTATCAGGCTTTGGACACATGCACAGTACTTCTTAGTAGGATTAAAGTCATTGCTGGTTTGGGTCTGCACATTCCATTTGTTGACAATAAGAACAATATGTAATGTGACCAGTCTTATGCTGCTAAATGCATGTGCCAGCAGGTAAGCAGACAAGTGAGACCCACCTGTGAGAAATGCCAACGTAGTACACATAACACATACTTGATGTGTATTTACCCTGATTCTCTTCTTAGTATAACCCACAATTTATCATGGTTGGCTGCTTCATATCAGTCCAGGTGATGGTGATAATTCACCTACTCTGAGAGTCCCAGTTGCTTTGTAGTCTTTGTGGCCTCTGCACTTTGCGATCCTCCCATATACCCTGCATCTCCTCTAAGTTTACTTTGAACAGTCTGGAATTGTACCTGACAATTTGTCAGAGACCCCCCCCCCCCCCCCCAGAACTTCCTCTCGGGTTGTTCTGGGGTGCTACAAAAGTTTAAACATTTTAAAGTTCAGGTCCTGATCTCTTTTTATTCACATCTGGGTATAATTCAGTAAAAATAAAAACTAGAAAACATAACTTTGCAATGTTTCAGTCTAATGTAATGACCTAAGTTGGTAATCCAACCATGATTGGTCTACAGGGGCTAGGGTGAAAACTAGAAAACTACGATTAGTGTCTTGACATGCCTCGGTGTACTTTTCAGTATTAATGTTTGACCACATCAACATGAAATGCAAAATAAAAAGTAAATAATGTTTTGTGATCAATGTCTCCATTCAAAAAAAAAAAAAAAAACCCTGAAAATTTAACTGAACTGGTAATGAAAGGTCCTTTTTGCTGTTCTCCCAATTAAGGTTGTTGTGTCAGTCTTAAGTTTTTTTTCGAAACATATTTTATGTAATAATAAAATGGCCCCCACTTCTGAAATTTCATTTAAATTCAAGCCTGAATACAACATACTTAATACTGTATAAGCTGTGCCTATTATCGTGCAGACAGTTGTCATCCATCAACCCCATGACGGAAAGCAGGAAATACAAGAGAATTATACAATAAATAAATAATCAATAGAGGAAGATGACAAGCGAGAGGCTGACGGCTCTGCAGGCGGTAGATGTGTGTACGCACAGTATGACAGAAGTGAGCTGAGACCACAGAGGAAATCTATCGCTGACAACAACAGACTGCGGTTGTTGTGTTGGGAATGGTTTGAAGAGAGAATACAATGACCAGTTTGATCTAGTTCTTCATCTTGTAGCGTCCATTGAAAAAGTTGCTCTGCACAAGAAGAACCAGCCCCGCACGCGTCAAAATTGGAACTGTTCCGCAACTCGGAAAACACGTCCTGGTGAAATTTCATCTGTGGGACAAGTCCGATGGGCTTGGAAGAATTTTGTGTTTACAGAGAAAGAAAACCAACGAAATAATGAGACGACAATGAGACGCAGACCAGATGGGGGCGCTCCAGACTAGAGAGCTGGCTGAGAGACGTGCTGCGTTTGAGAACGTTCTACTGTAAAAGCACTAATTGTGATGATAATCTGTCATGTGGCACAAAAGTAGATACAGGTTAAGTGGCAAAAAACAAATAAATAAAAAGAAAAAAATATATACCTCTCATACAATAAAGAAAAAATGCACCATTTGAATTGTATTTCATCTTTACACGTCCATACTACATTCCTTAGTTGTTTCATGGGATTTGTTTCTAAGTTTTAATTTTTTGGTCTGGGTTTTATTTTATTTTAATTTCTGCTGTCCGGTTTATCTTTCAGGGGCCTACTACTTGGTAAATCAGTGGCCAACCATACATTCTGGTGTTATAATAATGATTAAAGTCATAGCAGTAATTACTATGGTATAAAAACTGGATCTCATAAATATCCTCATCAGATTCAGCTTTATTGGCCTCAGTGTTTTTACACGCAGTTCCAAATATAAATTTTCAGGTAAACTGACAGAAATACACATACGGCTTAAAACAATGGCAACAAAACACCCCTTTTCACAAGGAACCCAAGTTTATAGACATGTTGCAAATGTAATCAGTGGTCCTGCGCAGCGGAATTTTCCCGTAAAACATGAACGCTGCATCGTTAGGTCCAATGGCTCGAAGGGATTCATCTAGCCAACCAGTCAGAGCGCTTCTACGGAAATTCCGTTGGGTCAAATCAATGTTAAACCCTTCGCGAACAGCGAAATCGACAGTCTGACATCCTTCCAGTGGCGAGATAATGGCGAAAATGGGGTCGCTATTCAAGGCAATGAAAAGAGGTGCTGCATTTGTCGATTGGCGTTGAAGTTTGCCGATGGTCGATAACGACAGACAGGTTGATGAGCAGAGGGCAAAGCGACAGAGAACGATTCAGGTGGCGGCTTCAAGGAGACTGCTGTGATGCTACGTAGGCAACTGGAAGAAAAGGGCTTTTCTACCATGAGAGAGTGTGTGTGAGCCCGGTTTTCTGGAGACACAGCAGCTCTACCGATCCGGTTTTTGTTGTTGTAGTTTCATTTTTTATTTTGTGTATTGGCTTGTTTTTCGTTGTTTAGGATACAGTGAGGATACACAGCGAGCTGGTGAAGTTTTGGGGAATGGCAGGTCGAAGCCGAAGAGCATGGTTTAGTGTTCTGTTGGGACTGGTTGTCGGGTTCACCCTGGCTTCCAGACTCATTTTACCCAAGGCGACCGAGTTGAAGAAAGCTGGACAAAAACGAAAAGCCAACCCCGCCGGTTGTGGGCTGAACGGGGGTCTCAGAAAGGAATACGGCGGAGTCCTATGGCCACCGCAAGATAACGGTTCACCGGTGACCGAGAAACCTGGCTCCAGGTCCAATAATTTCCTGTTCGTTGGTGTAATGACTGCCCAGAAGTACCTGAACAGTCGAGCCGTGGCGGCATACAGGTATGTAATGTGTCCGAGAAGAATCTAGCCCCCCCCCACGATTTACCAATTCCGCTTTATCTCTTATATGGAAGGTAACGGTTCACCAATCCCCAATTTAAAGCTTAGCACTTTAATGTGGCTTTCATTATAAGTCTGCCTGGAAGGAATTCGATATAAACACTGTCATTAGGCAGCTAGCTACCAACCCATTTTCAGCTTTCGTCATTGGTCCACACTGACTGCTGCCAACGAGCTTTTTCTGACACGGAATTCAATAAGAAAAGACTAAGATGGTCCGGTTCAGGTGCTGCGTGACATGTCCTAGTCTATGTACCGGTATGCTGAAATTACTGGAACAGCCCAGCGATTTGTTAGAATGTCAGATTATGCTCTACCAGTTAACTGTTCGCTATGTACTGTAAAACTGCCATTAAAAACCCCCGAAGATCCAGTTTCCCTTTATGTCCCCTTAAGTAGCGTTAAGGTGGGTAAAATAATGTCATTCCAACCTTTCTGACAGTCTCAGAAATATTGTGCAGCATGTTGTATATTTTCATGGAAGTTATATTATATTAACACTGTCTGAAATTACCAAACCCAAGATTCGTGTTTTTTTTTCTTTTTTTCTTTTTTTTTCTTAATGGCTGCACCATTCCGTCCATTGGATGGATGGATGTTTAGTCCGACCAACAGTCCAAACCTAAATGTATTCAGTCAGAACGGTCGACAGTCTTGCTTGACAAAAGACTAAAATGATTTATTGATAATTTAAAAACAATTTCGATTAATTTTTCTCCTTCATGATTAATTAATTAATTTACTGGTTGTTTCATTATTACTTTAGCATCTCCACTAGCATTTAAAATACAGCTCTATGAACAGTGTTTAGCTGGACAGTATGACTTTGTACTGACTGACCTGCAGGCAAGTCAGTGGAGTTTAAGAGGTTAAGCTGGGCGACTTGAAGTGTCAGATCTGTTCTAGTGTACAGAACACGATATATTGGCTCCGCTGGTCCTGCTTGGACTACAGGTCTACCAAGACGATATGCCTAATCAGGGCTTCTCAGACCTTCTCACTTCAGCAGCTACCTGACAGAATCGCATGAGAGCTCTGACTGAGTGCTGGGATTTCCTCAGTACTAGCCATATACAGGGGTCATACTGTCAGTACTTGGTATGTTTCCGGGGAGGCGTCCTCAAAAATAAATCAAAGTACAACTTAGAGAAGCAGATACGTATGTCCATACTCCATCAAGAGTCTCCTAATCTGCCACTAAAAAAAATATTCCTTCCTGTGTATAGTGAAGTAGGGATGAGCAATATGTTGAATGTACTACATGTATTGCGTCTTGTTCTGTGTGGGATGTAGTAATGACTATATAGCAAACAGCGAGTACAAATTGTCAAGTAATTTTTTGTAAGGCGCCGGCATGAGACTGGCCTTGGTGTTTCCCTTCTCTCACTCTCTGCTATGGCTCTCTCCCTCTCAAAGACACAAAAAAAGAAAAACTCACATATATACAGTAGGGTCCAAAAGTCAGTCTCAGAACCCAGTGTACATCACACACAGTTGCACATGCATCCAAACCACTCTCCTGGGTGAGTGTGTGTGATGTATATAGGTGAGATGTGTGTTATTGTATCTGGAGGGAACGGGAAAAGAGCCTGGAGAGAGCGAGAAGAAGTGAAGCACCAAAGGGAGTTTATACGTGTTGAGTTCGGAAACAGTAGTAGAAGATGAGACACAAATTGGTTCAGAAAAGAAAACAGCACTGCATCTATCGTCTGGCAGTGGTTTGGGTATCATAAGGAGAACATATGTCTGTTTCTAAACTCAGTGTGACTTGCATATCATTATCTCCTAAGGCCATCATGAATAACCACAGATATATGCAAAATATGCAGCAAAAAGTGTAGCGGTACACTTGAAATGCCACCCAATACAAAAAGGAAGAATGCCTGAAACTCTGCATGTCCCCATCTCCGCCCACATCAAATAAAACACCAAAGCAGCCAGCCCAGAAGCAAATGAGTCTTGCCTCTTCCTTTTCCAAATCAATCATTGCGCTGTATATGAAAAAATCCATCAGCAGTAGATGCAGATTAGTTGTTTATTCTATTTAAACCTGATGGTGATAAACCTATTGATTCTTTTAATTCCACCAGATTCAAATGCTCAACACCTAGAATGAATGCTCATTTTAGGTTTGATTGGAATTTTCTTGTGGGCTAAGAGGGAATTGCAGGGGCAAATAACACTGTCTCTCCATGACAAAATTGCTTGCAGTCTTTTCAGTAATTGTGAATGCATTGAATTACAACAGTTGTCTGTAATGTTGGATCACCACCAATTTGAACTGTTTTCCCATATGTACTCGGGTTCATATGGGAAAACGGCTTTATTGCATTTGGTAATGATCCAACATTACAGACAACTGTTGTTTGCCCTTTCACACATGCAGCACACAGCTGGAGATAGTCCGTGTGAGACGCGTTCACACCTACTAGAAATACTCCGTTTGGTTTAGGCGAGGGGTGGCGCCAGGGAGAGCGCCACCCCTCGCTCGTTGTGAATTCTCCGTACAGTGTGTGAAAGCAACTATTTGGCTGTTAAAGGCTGTTTTAGTTATGAAGCCTTTGTAGACAAGAGGTTTCACTCCCAAGCCTATTGAGAAATGATTGTTTTAGCATGTACACTGCTTTGGGCGAAAAATATGGATTTTTTATTGTGTTTAGAACTAGTTGACACCATATACTACTATACAAGCTAAGCCATTTCTAACCAGGAACCCTTGGGACCCCCTAGGGTCTTTGTTATGTAAATTTAATCAGCTGCTCATGTCATTGTCCAGACTTAACGACTGTGTGTGTGTGTGTGTGTGTGTGTGTGTTTGTGTGTGTGTGTGTGTGTGTGTGTGTGTGTGTGTGTGTGTGTGTGTGTGTTTGTGTGTTTGTGTGTTTTAATTTATTTATTTATTTATTTTTATGTGTTTACAGGACCTGGGCACAGACAATTCCAGGTCATGTGGAGTTCTTCTCCAGTGAGGGCTCAGACACCTCCATACCCATTCCCATAGTGGCTTTGAGGAATGTGGATGACTCGTACCCACCCCAGAAGAAATCTTTCATGATGCTCAAGTACATGCATGACCATTATCTGGACAGGTATGAGTGGTTCATGAGGGCTGATGACGATGTCTATATTAAGAGTGAGAAGCTGGAGAGCTTCCTGCGCAGCCTCAACAGTAGTGAGGCCATCTTTCTTGGCCAAACAGGCATGGGGGCCCGGGACGAGTTGGGGAAACTGGCCCTGGAGCCTGGGGAAAACTTCTGCATGGGGGGGCCAGGGGTCATCATGAGCCGTGAGGTCCTCAAGAGGATGGTGCCCCACATCCGAGAGTGTCTACAGGAGATGTATACTACCCATGAAGACGTGGAGGTGGGCCGGTGTGTCAGGAGGTTTGCCGGTGTCCAGTGTGTCTGGTCCTATGAGGTAAGGTGGTTTAATTTTGTTTTCATATCATATTTTTTAGGTCGTTGACTCCAAAACACATATTTCAGGATACAGAATCCAACTACATTTAAGAATTAGCAAAACTAATATAGAAAAAAAAAATTGAGTTTTGAGTTTTAAACTGTCTACACCAGAGGTTTTCAAACTGAGAGGCATACCATTATCTCCAATGTCCATCATGAATAAATATCCATAAATCCCCTTAGATATCGTAGAGTAAAGACCCCGGCACTTAACACTAGCCAACAGCAAGTTTTCGTCAGTATCAATTTAATCCAGTGATAGTTGTCTGTGTATCCATGGGTACACTGCAAACAGGAGCTACTAATTTGGCATAGTTTTAACGGTGCCAATTTGCCAAATGGTAAACTAATACGGCTAAAAGAACGGGGCTCAAGTTGTAGCCCACGGCTAACTGAGTCCATGGCACAGGGATTAAAGTTCTCTGTCACTACAGTGAATTTCTGTCAGTTGGGTTCCAAAGAGTCCATTTATGAGATCAGTGTATATCCGAAAGGAAATAAAAGCAAGGAGAGGGGGTCATGACACCATGAGCCTGGCGACTGTATAAAACCGTGAGATGTAGAATGTAGGCTATTTGAAAGGTGAACAGGCAATTAATGACCCAAACGCAAATATTCATGTAGGCTAAGGACGTGTACACACTATCCGCTCTTTTCTCAGCTGCCTCCACCAGCTGCCGTCAAAAAATCAATTTTTTACCATCCCTGTCTGTCTCTTTACCGGCCCTCACTGTGTGCCTCTCATTTGGGGTGAGAGTGAGAGCGTGCTGCATGCGTGTTTTGGTAGTTGCATTAACATTCTACACTCAATTGTTTAGCAGTTTATCACACTTGGGTCTTGTATTTCAGTGATGCAAGTTGTAACATTACTGGCCCTGCTTTTCTAGGTTGGCAATCCTGCCTTGTATGCAGCTGACACAAGGTGTGCTTTAGCAGACCACCACCCAAATAGTGAATTTCAATCAAATTAGAACAGAAACTGTAGGTGATAATGCAGGTGATAACCTGCTTGCTGTAAACAGCCTCATCCTGTGCTGAGGACTTAAAGATGCTTGTAGCTAATGTAAGCCATTTAACGCTATAACTGCCATATCCTATGCCTGTAAATGACATATACTTAAGTTCCCTCGACTTGACCCAAGTCATATCTTTTTGGCTGCTGGCTACATGTTGTGCCACAAGTCATTAGTCAGAGAATTCTTTATTGAATATAAAGCAGTATAATTCAACACCCCCATACAGTCCAAACTTGAAAATGACAATAGTTGAGTTTATGTAACGTAACTGAGACAATGTCAACAAACCTGAACATTAGAAGCCTCAGAATAAGATGATATACCGTATGAGTGTTTTAGGACTGTATTATACCGCACTGGCATACAGATGGTAAGAAATCCTTAACTTTGTATTGTGAATCATGAAAGATTTCATGATGAAGGAATGAAGGTGAAGGTGAAGGAATTTAGGGCTCAACAGCATGATATGCAGTATTTGCGCATATATGTTACTTCATTTATCCTAATTTAAGTGCTATATAAATAATCTTAATGTTAGGCTATTATTAGTTATACTGTTCATTTTGATTGACAAAGATGACACAGTTTTAAAACAACTTAAATACCTGTTTATTGTGCACCATTTTTTTTCTATAGTGCCATCCTGCAAACCAGTTTCTATCCAGGATAAGTGCCACACACAACTTTCAGATTACTATCTTTACAGATAATTTCACCTCTGAAGGTTGTTTTCCTGCTGCACTACATTTTCTAAATGCTAGGGACAGGGTGTTTGTAAATTTTGTGACCCTCATTGACTCAGCTCTTGAGGCACAGTTTAATAACACATCTTATGAGATAGTGGTAGGTAGAGATAGTGTCAGTATGGCTGCCATCAATTTCCTTCATCAGAACAAGATAACACTTATTTTTACTCTAAACAATAGATGAAAAAGGACACAAAACACTGATTTATTTATTTTCTCCAGCAAATATCGAAAAACTAGAGACCATGTTGCAATGGGATCACACTAGCTGCAACTCCATTCAACATGTTGACGTTCCCATTAATGAGTATTCAGTAGTCATTACTACATTATTACACGTGTACTCAGTACTCATTGGCTTGACCATCTTCGAATTTGGCCTTCATTTTGATCTCAACTACACGCCTGTAAAGTTTTGTGACTGTATGTTGCACGATTGTGACGCTATCTCGGTGACAATATCTGTCTACAGACAGACAGGCAGATAAACACCTGCCAAAGTACACACACACACACACACACACACAAACACACACACACACACACACACACACACACACACACACACACACACACACACACACACACACACACACACACACACACACACACACACACACAGAGTCACACAGAGTCCCACAGACTCACAAGGTGGCTGGTAATAACACCAGTTTCCATGATGGATTACAAAGCCCCGGGAAGGATTATAATCGCTCATTGTAACGGAAAAACGTTGCACTGTAAGACGGTTTTTAAAGTAAGTCTCTACATAAATCTGTTACAGAAATATTAATCAAAGTATCAAATAATTGCTTTCCCAGTCGTCAGCGACTGGAGCGACCCGAGGGGTTTAGCATTCAGTACGCACGCATTGAAGTGTAAAACAAGAAGGACCTAGCCTCATGAATAAAAGAAAAACCGTGAACATAGTGGTTGTGGCGGTTGCTTGTCATCCCCTGCAGTTTGCTTGTCAACAGCGCTGATTTGCAATATTGCGGTTATTTGAATAGCCCTATCGGCTACAATGGTTCACCAGGAAGTACAGAGGACTGCATGATGAGAATAATTATGTTACAGATGTTCTTATGGTTTGACGACTCCCTCAGTAATCTTTAAAAGAAGAAGTCCAAAAATGCTGCTCTGAATGGGAATGTCTCTTTTCTCAAAAAAAAACAAAACACACAAAAACACCGAATGGAGCTCCTGCAGTCCCTTGTCAGGTAGTCACAATGTACACTTCTGTGAAAACAATTTTAGGCATTTAAGATGTTTAGATTCTCATCCACCACAAAATTCTATAAGGGAGGTGTCTGATTGATCCCAAATTCATTCTGCAGTGGGAGTCATAAAGAACTGTCTTCAGTGCCAAGAAGGCCAAGTACCCCTACAACAGATGGTATGGCCCCCACAGAGCCCTGATCTCAATATCAGTCAGATGTAACGTATGAGTCAGTCTGGGATTAAATGAAGAGACAGAACTGAGACACTGAGACAGCCAAAATCCATAGAAGAGCTGTGGCAAGTTCTCCAAAATGCTTGCAACAACCTACCTGCCAAGTATCTTAAAACACTGTTAATAAGCGTACCGAGGAAAAATTGGTGCTGTTGTAAGGGCAAAGGGTGATCAAACCAAATATTAATTTGATTTAGGTTTTTATGTTTACTGCACTTCATATGAAGTCATTTGATCAATAATAAATGTCCATGGCATTATTTTTGAAAGCAGTCCTCACTTTTTCTTAGTGCCTAAAACCTTTGCACAGTACTGTATGTGTATGTGCATTAACAAGATCTGCTTATGTCATGGTTTTTTATGTGTTTAGTAAGTCAAGTCAGTTATATTTTTACATCCCATTGTCACAAATTTGGTTCTGGGAGCTTTCTAATCTTATGGCATAGAATACCCTCTGTCTTTAGACCCTTGAATTGGATAAGGAAAAGCTCCCCCAAAAAACCCTTCAAGAGATGAAAAAAAGGAATAATCCTCAGGAAGAGGAACAGAGTGTGGATCCGTAGTAAATTTACAGTATGGACAATCTAGATGGCAAAATTAGAAATTGACCGTAACCATATATGAAGAATATGATCCTGAGGATCTTGAGCAGCTTCCAGATGCCCCCAAACAGATGGTACTTGAGTCACATGACCTCTCCACAATGGAGACATGGACAGAAGACAGACAACACAAACACGCAAGAGGCAAACTCAAGCGCATCAATGACATACAGGAGAAAGGAACAAACACAGCAGAGGGAGAGAGAGGGAGGGCGAGGGAGAGAGAGGGAGAGCGACGGAGAGAGAGAGACACAAAAGAAGAGGCTGCTTATCCTGGAGGATGAAGGTCCTGCTCCAAAACTTCTGGAATAAAGAACCGAAAGCGAGAGGACAGAGAGAGGTCATAGGATGATCGATGGTCCAACACAGAGGAGCCTGAGTGAAAAGACAGGAGTAGACAGTAGTTTTAGTTAAAATTCTGCTGCAAAATTGTAAACCATTTGAAGACATTTAGTAATAGCAGTGTGTGGCAAGCCCGGAAATAAAACAGCTGGTTGTGGTGATGTCTTTAATATACTGATCAAAAGAGAAGGTAGGATCAAACATAACATTGAGATTCTTGACTGTCAGACATTGAGAAATCACCGTTGTCAAGAGTTAGTGTTTACTGAACAAGCTGATGTCTATGTCAGGCCAGGTCAACGACCAGCATCTCAGTTTTTATCAGAATTTATTTGCAGGAAATTATGTGGCATCCAATTTTCAAAGCAGACACAGGCCTCTAATTTAATAATTTTAGAACAATCGTGCCCACGTACAGAGCATTCAGAATATCATCAGCGTAGGACTGGAAATTATTTCCATGACCGCATATAATTTAGCTCAGTAAAATATATAGAGAAAAACAGGGACAAGAACAGAGCCCTGAGGTCCTCCATACTTCACATCAGAAAGTTATGATGTATAGGAAACACACTGTATTCTTTCAGTCGCAACTGAATCCAGGAGATTGTAGAGAGCTGTGTTTAAGTCAGTGGTACAGCCTTCATCAGGGCCTGTCGCTACAGTGAAAAGAGCAGGAACCACAAGCAGTCACCCAGCAAGAGCAGTGAAAGCAGATGAGTGGTAAATGCATCAGCACCAATGTATAAGGACAGGCTAGTATCGCTTCCAACTTAATAAGAAAGTGATCATCATTTTGAGTTCAGCTAAGTGTATGTTGCAGCTTGGTAAAAGGGTGTTGTTGGGTTTTAACTGTTACTTCCTTGCTGGATAGATATGTGTCTTTTTGGATGGAATAACATATCAAAGACTGTTTGTTTTAATCTCTGTGTTACTGAATTTTGTCTAGTTGTAGATTACCACAAGGTCACAGTTATCCTTGTTTTTGTGTATTTGCTCAGTCCTTTGGGCTGACCTTTTTCTGAGTCATGGTTTACAGAATAGCATTCCATTGGCTGGTACAGTTTGTCCAGCTTACACTATTGTGTGATGTTTACATGACAAGGTTTTGTTTTGTTTAGTGGCACACAGGTATGTCATTTTTCAACTGGTTTGATTGCTTACACATATATCTCTTATAGCCCACAAGGCTCACTTCTGATGTGCAATTACAAACATAAATATTAAATTCAAATTAATCTACGTACAATATAATATTAGTTAAGGGGGGAAATCGCCTAAACTGGCATGTTTTCAGTTCAAAGAGTAAAATGCATATTCTGTGAGTGTTAGTGTGAAAAAGGAGGACACCCTCCTTCACACTTAAGGCTTCTTCATCACTATGAGGTTTAACTGTAGGTCAGTTATATGATTCAGCAGGCAGCTGAAATGGTTGCACCGTGCCAGCTGGATTTTATGCCATTCAGTCATTGTTGAGACTTGTGTGAGTGTTGTTATTGAGGAGATGAAGAAAATGTATTAAGACAACACTGCTAACCAATACAGCCCATTATGTCCCCATGCTGGGACAGAATTAAAAAAGAATGCTGCAGCTTTGTCATCAGAGGAGTGATTGTTTCTGTGTGTGCTGTAGTTGAGTCTTTACTCCAACCAACCTGTTCTCTGACATGTCTAGACTCGGCTGTGCCATAGACCTGTTGCTGATATGACTGGTCTTAACATGAATCAGAGCTAATGCAAAATATACAGTAATGTGGAGGTCTAATGAAGAGACTGTAGGAGATGATAGGAGATCTGATCTGTGAATGATTGAATCATCATTTTCTCAGCCAGTCTGTGCTGTCAGACAAAAGGAGGAATTGTATTGATGGATAGTGATGCACAATTCACCTTTTTTATGTCCTTTAATGCGGACTCCAAGGTAAAACTCTCAAATGTTGTAGTGGGCATGGAAGATGCAGTAGTCGGTAAACAATATGTAGTACAAATTATATTGGTAATTGTCAAATTATCTATACAAACATAACGATTACAAACATTTTTATGGGACAACCAAAATGTTTTTATCCTTTTGACTTAAGTTTACAGTTGAGATGGAATGCAGTTTTTTCCTACATCGCGCTAAATGTGGTGCAAAGTAGTTTGATTACAGAATCACATTCACAGAATCACACACAATATAAATCCAGCATGAAATGTTCAATTAACTTATAAAGATGAGAAAAAGAGCTGATATCACAGTTATTGGTGAGGAGCAGATTGATGAGGCTGAAGTTTTTTTGTTTTTTTTAACTGCTGCTTACATATAATTAAGTCACATCCTTTCACACATCTTTTTAGTAGTCAGAATGATCAACATTTTTATCCAGTATAAAGTGATAGCATGTGCCTGTAATACACAACAAATTCCCAGCCTGTTAGCTTCCACATCACATTAGTCATACAAAAATGCAGCTCACATTACATCAGTCCATATTGCTCTCATCTCCTGGCTCTGCTAATATGTTTTCAGTTTTTTTTTTTTCTTCATGTGTTCAGGCCCTCAGTTAGTACAGTGTGTTGGTGTGAAGGGTTCATGTCTATCAGGTTAGTCCATAAATACTTTTTATTTCAACCGTGGCATCTCAGGAAGTGTTGATTTTTGTCCTTTAAGTAATCATTATTGGTATATTTATACGTCATTTACGCTTAATGTGTTGTTAGAAATATACGTATTGTTAATAAACTTTGATAAAACTGGCTATCATTACAGCCACTGCTGAATCTGTGTCCCAGTCTGGCTGCTCAGGCTGTATTTTATGATAATTTTAAATGAAAACCTTGAAGGAGTAATCATATATAAAAGTGACTATTGGAAATATTCTCTTGGACTTTTCTTGTAATGGTCAGTAATACATAACTTTCAGGAAGTCCAAGAATTGTGTAGTTCTCACATTGTCACATCATCTTCACATTGTAATTTGATACAATGTGATATTAAACATATCAACTATAGCTGCTTTTTTCATTGATTGATTGCATATCCACCTTGTAGATTTCACACATGTACAATTACTTCCGAAAGTATTCATATGCTTCATGTTTTGCACACTTTATTGTGTTGTAGATTAAATGCTAATTGATAAAATTGACATATATGCCCCTTAATCTACACTAACCCATAATGACGAAGGGAAAACATGTTGTCAGAAGTTTTTGCAAATTTGTAAAAATCAAAAAATTGAAATCTTTGATTTACATAAGTATTCAGATCCTTGACTTAGTTCTCTGTAGAAGCCCCTTTGGCAGCAATTGCAGCTTCCAGTCATTGGCAAGTCTCTACAAGTTTGCACACCTGGATTTGGGCAGTTTAACCCATTCTTCCCAACAAATTCTCTCGAGTTTCATCAGATTGGGTGGGAGATGTCTGTGAACTGCCTTTTCCAGTCTCCCCACAGATGTTCTATGGGGTTTAAGTTTGGCCTTTGGCAGGGCCACTCAAGGACAGTCAGAGACTTGTCCTGAAGCCACTCCAGCGTTTTTTTTGGCTGTGTGCTTCGGGTCATTGTTGTGCTGAAAGGTGAACCATTGCCCCAGTCTCAGGTTGTGTACACTCTGGAGAAGGTTTTCTTAAGGACATCTCACATTCATCCTTTCCTCAATTCTGAACAGTCTTCCTGTCCCTGGCACTGAGAAGCATCTCCATAGCATGATGCTGCCACTACCATGCTTCACTGAAGGGATGGTATTTGCCAGGTGATGAGCAGTGCCTGGTATTCACCAGACATAGTGCTTCAAGTTCTTTCCAAAGGGCTCAATTTTTGATGCATCAGACCAGAAAATGTTTTTCCTCATGCTCTCAGAGTCCTTTATGCTGTTTGGCAAACTCAAAGCAGGCTGTCATCTTCCTTTTACTCAAGAGTGGCTTCCGTCTAGCCACTCTACCCTAAAGGCCTGTTTGACGGAGTGCTGCTGAGATGGTTGTCTTCCCGGCTGGCTCCCCTATCTCTGCAGAGGACTTCTGAAGCCCTGTTAGAGTGACCGTTGGGATCTTGGTCATCAAAACTTCCAAATTTTTGCCATTTCACAATTATTTAGGCCAATGTGGTCCTGGGACCACTCGTAGCTTTAGAAATGGTTTGACCTTTGCCCCGATCTAATCCTCACCACAATTTTGTCACAGAGGACATGCAGTGTGAATTGTGGGACCTTATCTACACAGGTGCTTTTCTAAACTATCTCCAATCAGTTCAGTTTCCCACAGGTGTACTCAAATCCAGTGGACATATCTCAAGGATGATAAAAGCAAAAAGGATGCTCCAAACCACAGTTTGGAGCCACAGCAAAGGGTCTGAATACTTCTGTTATGAGATGTCGGTTTTTGATTTTTAATAAAATTGCACAAATTTCAAAAAACATGTTTTTGCTTTGTCATTATGGATTGAGTTTTTTTTTTTTTTTTTTCTGGTTTCAATTTTTCAGCTCATAGAGGGCCTATATTTCTTGATCAGTCATGCTAGCTAATACCAGACCAATGCACAGGAAGTCAGCCGCCCACACTCATGAGCAATGCCTCAACATGCTCTTATCTATCTGACTGTTTCTCCCCTGGCCCTTTCCCACACTCTTGCTGTTACTCTCAGTAGAGTTCTGAAGTGTGAGACGCCACTGGTTCTTGGAATAAGCCTGTCATTCTTATTTAGGTTATAAGAAAGGATACAGGAGTGGATGAGGTTTACTATCACTGATGTAATGAATATTACACCTGAAAATGAGCCCCTTACCATAAAAGACACAACTCTACAAGCATCAACTCAGTTATGTTCTGCAGCGGTCAGCTGAGCTTTGTGTTTGGTGAACTCACATGCTGCATATAGTAGGGTCACAGTACTTTCTGGTAGACAACCTATGCAAATGTGACACTGGTAATAAAATAGCTCAATTACCTACTTTTGTAGCTTTCCATTTCTTTAATTACTTGTTACTTATCGGCCGTTTTAAACGCTAATACCGATTTATCTGATGTTACCTTTAATTGGCCAATAAATTGGTCAGTCAGTGTATTGGTCAGGCTCTACTGTACAGGGGCTATTCTTTCACTAACTTATAACTAAATTCAATAGTTTTATTTTGGAAGACATTAAAAATTTGCAGCACATATCACTGACATGTGTCTTATTATGTCTTTATTATTATTGTCTCTCTTACTATTATGTTACTAATTAGAGGGTTAACCGTTCTGTCTGCATCTGTGGACTGTATGTGTCTGTGCCCTGTAACCCAACATGTGGTGATCCTCATATATTTTCAGGCATCCTGTGGCCTCTGCTTCTCCTCTGCCTCTCCGCATTGTGCTAAAAGTAGGCCCTGCGAGCGAGGCCCAATGAGTAAATAAATGTTTACACTTGTGATTCAAAAATAAACAGAAATGGAAGGCCAGAGTGCTGAATTACCACGAATTACAGCACTGCAGCATGAAGTGTAGGCTGTGTGTGGCTGCAGTAGCAGTGAACTGGTATGCAGGATGGTGACTTTTTGGGAGGGGGGTTGAGTTAATAAGGCAGAGATTTCATAGGTCTTGTAGTGATGACTACCTAAAACCTGTAAAAGCCTTTATTACTGCTGTCATAGTTCAGTCATATCTCATTCTGTAAAAGATTTAGCTTCTTCCAGAGCATGGCACCTTCCACTGTGTTGCAATGTAACCACTTGTTTTATTTATTAACTTTTTTTAAATATCTGTGTGCTCGTGACAGGCATGCTCCTTCTTTAAACTATGTGCTTGTTGTTTTGCACATACAGTAAGACACTATGGAGCACTGGCCTGACCACTGGACTCGGTCTAGACCCCTAACCAGACAGGCACCTAGTTACATGAAGGTGATAACAATTTTACATTTTCGGTCTCTTGTCTGAATAATCACCTGAGTCCCTTTCACATAAAGTCACAGTGTCGATGAGGTCAGACCTGAAACATTTGTGTAACACTTTCTACATGGCACATCTGACTGAGTGCTATCAGACTAACACAAAAGCTGCAACACAAGCTTAAATAATATAAGTGCATTTCTTTTTCTGCCTTCTAAGAGCATCCAGTAATCCATTGTTAAAAGGGTAATGTGTAAGAAATGGCCAACTTTTGAATTCATCATCCAAACAAATAGGGGGCAGCATATTACCAGAAAATTGGGGTGTCCCCTTCCCCTGTGCCATAGTTGGTTGGCCATCGTGCATACCAGGACAAATCCTGGCAGGCTGCTGCATCGGTGGGCCAGTAGACCATCAAAAATAGTGGTGGCAGGAGTATTAGTTGAGAAACGCCAGGGAGGGGGGAGAGCAGCTAACACAGGTTTATAGCCTATTCGCAGCTACGACTTCTTCCTCCTCTCATGTTGGACTGAGGCCAGACCGGAAGCTTTAGTGACTCACTGGTGACTCTTGAGGTGCAAAGTAGTAGTACGAGATGGGACAGGCAGGGGCTAGCTGGTTAGCATGCTAACTTCAGTGGATATCTCTGCAACACAATACATAAATGTCTCTGACATAACGTTAAAACCGTTATTCACATTCTGTTGATAATCTTAATTAATTTTTGAATACTTTGAAACTAAAATACTTACATATTGCCCCTTTAATGATTAATGATGATAAATGATGATTACTGAATAATAAGAGTAATCATTAGTTGCAGCCTTATTATCATCCAAAATATTTGATATCAATGTCTATACAATATATGAATTTTGGCACAGATACAGAACAATTTTTTGATACCTTTTGTGGATGATTTAAAAAAAAAAATTTTTTTAAAGTTGAATTTATCATATGCATAAACCGGGAATTATAGCTCAGTATAAATGCACACACACAAATCTCTCTCTGAGACACAGAGCAGGGTGTTATGGGTAACCACACTTCACGGGCTCGCGTACCTCTTAAATCTCTCGAGCTGGTTCTACCCAAAATCAAAAGTTTAAAAGTTAGCTATGCAGACGTCTTTTAATGACACCAGTGTTTGTCAGTTTATATACATGCAGACAGAGAATTAACCTGTCTCTCTGACAGTCACACATTTTGCCAGTATTCTGTTTGCAGTTGTCTAGTTTTTGGTGAACAGGATGGATGATCTCTAGGGCTGTAGGCTCCTGGTTGACTGGTCAATCTGTTGGTCATTATGCTGTTTACCGACCAAAATCTCACTCAGATTTTTTTCGGTTGACTGCAGCCTCAGTGATATCAGGTAGATCTTGGCAGGTCGAAAGGTGGTGGAGTCTGTTTCATAATGAACAGCAATTGCTGTAATCCCACAGAAACTAAAACAATCATCTGGTTTTTAGCATCTGACTCACCATCTGTCTCATTCCATCCATTCTGCCTCCATCAGGAGTTCACTTTGGTCGTCATCTCTGCTGTGATGTACCTTCGCAGCCAGATGCTGACGTCAACTGGAATAGTTCCAATCTAGCTCTGACAACATCAGTGAGTTTAGGGAACTAATGATAAGCTACCTAGCAAGTACGGTCAACAATATCATCCCTGCTGTGACTGTACAGTAATTTCCCAACCAGAAACCATGGCTTAATGGATCCATTTGCGCCGTCTGGGCGTGCTGCTGTTTGCGCTTCGGGACTTGTTGTTAAGGATGTAAAGGAATACAAGGCGGTGTCCTACAGGTTGAGACATATAGTCAAAGTTGTTCAGTAGACTCTGTTTATTATCTTATTATTATTATTATTATTATTATTATTATTATTATTATTATTCATACTATCATTATTATCATTATTATTATTACACACACACCTTTTAGCACATCCTCTGGAGAATGCCCCTGCATGTCACTGCACATTCTGATAAATATGAATATGTGATAAATAAATCCTTGAATCTTAAATCTTAAAATTACTGCCAATATGATTAATGAAATCTGATTGAAAAAAATAATTTTAAAAGACAAGGCATCCAGCCCAGCCCTGCCTGAATGTCAAAGGTCTGAGGCCTGCTGTGACCCTGTGGCCTGCTCACTGCTAGTGGTGATAATGTCTTTGAGGTGAGCAGCAGTCTGCTTTCCTCAACAGCACTGAGACAATTCTATTACCACCCTGCATGCCATCTGAAAAACAAGCTCCAACACAGCTAATGGGAATCACAAGGCTACATTGCTGAGAGCTATGGGCCCACTTCCTAATCCTAATTTCTCCTGAGTGGCCTGCAGGCCTGCCAAACCTGCGGCCAACCCACTCACTGTGCACGTGCTGCATGTGCTCTCATCCTGCCAACAACAGCACCATTGTATTCTAGCCTTACTAACACTTTTCTTCAGGACTAATGGCTTTCCCATTTCTCCATTTCTATTTCAATTCAATGTGTACATAATAATTGGCTGCTCTTTCACAGCCAGCAACAAATGGCTTCATACCTAATCTAATCTATATGTTGTCTGTGTTGCTTCCCCTTAAATCCTAGAAGGGATGTTAGTGAAAGACTAGAGGAAGCAGTGGTAAATAATCATTCAAGCAATAGATAAAACATATTTTAAATTAAGCCTATTTTTTATTACGCTCTACGTTATTGTCATTCTTACAGAACTTTATATCGTGGAGGATTTCAAAGATGCCAAATATATGATGCATGTTTTAGGGAAAATTTCTATAAAATGATGTAGAGACATCTTGATTATTTCCATTTGATGGAGTGGAACTGTCACAAAAAATATAGGCCTTTAGCTTTATAGTACAGTGGTATGTGCTGGTACAAAGACCAGCAAAGCTATATGCAAAGGTGGCTGTAACTAATTAAAGATAATGAGTATAATACGTTCTGTTGTAGCAACTCAACAGTAAATTGATGATATTTTTGTCTAGTATCAGCATCACTGTAGTATCAGTCCCTATACAGCACAGTATTGGAATTGTGTGTCTGTATCCTGTCAAGAAAGAGATAATAGGGATAGAGGTCTCCAATCATGTTCATGCAGGTGTAAAGCGGTGCCATTATAATCTGTCCCTCCACCACCTTATCTGCTAAGTGTTTTGGTATTATTGATTTAATAATTTTATTAATGATTTAAGATTTAATATTCATTCATTTGTTTATCAAGAAAGGATTAGTTCTTTTGTTTTGTCTTCAATCCTAGTAGCTGCTCAAATTCTTTGAGAGCCACCACAAAGAGCATTGCCATTTCTACCCTTTTTAAATGCAAAGCCACTAGCTTTTTACTATAAATGGTGAATTAATTGAGCTGCGTATGACTAAACAGAAATTTGTTTTTACTTGAGGCAGCAATGTGACACTTGGGGAAGGTTTTAAGGATCCACTTGGTCAGGTAGACAATGACTTTGCAAGTGTTCTGCATTAGTCCCGTGGTTTGTACATTACAGTTGCTGCCTCAGTTACTTTGAACACTTGGCATCAGCTTTTTGATAGACTTAAGTTAAAAGAAATTGCGAAGAAATCACTGTACTGAGATGTCAGCATCTGCACCAAATATCATGCAGTAGAAAACCTGATCTGGACTGGCACAAACTTATATATATACTACAGTGAACTCAAAATGATAAATGATATAATGGATGTAATGTAGTGGCATTAGATTTTATATGTTTTCACATTCACCGTCTAGTTACAAAATGTGGATCTGTAAGCCAGACTGACAAAAGAACCATTAACAACTTTCTTCTTTCACTGATGAGATTTTTTTCTTCATGATCTGTTATTTCTCCTTTGAATCTGTGTCATAAATAATATTACAGTCAGTGAAGGAGGTGAGCCTGATGTCTTTCAGCAGTAAACACAGCTTAATTGTGTTTCTAATGTCATTTCCATTGAGTCACATATGAGATCATAAAATCCCTGTGCGTCAGGTTGAAATACAGTGTGTCTAAAACATTTGGGCTACTAAGTCATTTCTACAAAACATTCTAAAACTTCCTAATCATAACTTGGTTAACTACTGCATGATTTACATCGAAATTTCCAGAGTAAATCAGCAACTCATACTTTAGCTGCTTGTAAAATCTCATGCAATTTTTGAAATAATTATCAAAAAGGAGGGTCTAGAGAATCATTTGGCACCAATTCTGTCTCTTCGTCAAAAACCCACACATTATTACAAAAAGGTTGATTTTGCTTATTTCGCGTATTTGTCAACAATTTTTACAGGCTGAAACTAGTGTTGCTTGTACCAGAAGATGCAGCTCAATATAGGGAACACATAGCTTATGGTTAGTGCATTATACACCCCCCCATGGTTGGAATGGGCCTTTTTTTTTTTCCCTTGTAGAATATTTGTGCGCTTTATTAAATAAAATTTCACTTTTGCACCATCACAGTTTAGTCCGCACAACAGCTTCAACGTAGTGAAGCAGAATAGTAATAATAACAATAATAACAACAACAACAACCATAACAACAATAACGATAACAATAATAACAATAACAATTACCACAATAACGATAATGATAATAATACATAACAACAATTGGGTTCAAAGACCATTCGTGCTTGGACCCTAATAATAAAAATAATGATAATCCGAGTGAAAAAAATAGGGTTCTCAACACCGTTTGTGCATTGTCCCCCAATAATAAAGCAGATAAGACAAAAAAGATGAGTTTTGAGAAGTGATTTAAAGGATGACAGTTATTATGCAGGTCTCAGACGTTCAGTTCATAGGGGAGCAGCAATTCAGTAATACATGTGTTAGGGAACAAATATTGAAGTGCCCCTGTACAAAGACAGGGGCAGTGTTTTCTAACTTAACCTCAGTATTAGTATGTGGCAGTGTGGATGTTTGCTGTCTGATTAATATAAACTACATTAATGATTAACTGTCTAAACTCCCTAGGGTAGTAAAAAGTCTAAATGACATCAGCAGAAGCTCAATATCCTCAGACCACTATTACACTTGGATTGTTGGTTGCACAACATAAGACATTTGATGTCTTTGGGCTGTGGGAAATTTTAAGACATTTATCACTTTTTTTGTAACATTTTGTAGACAAAATGATTGTCAAATAATCAAAAAAATAATCTGCAGATGATTAGATAATGAAAATAATTGTTAGTTGAAGCTCCATTTTGCACCATCTCTTGTTTAAACGTACAAACCCTAGTGGATCACAGTCCTTAAACTCTGTAACATGAAGCGAGAAATCTATCTATTGTGTCATTTAGACATGTTTCAATAAAACACAACTGGCAGCTTTCCCTGTACTCAGTGAAATACCTCACGGCCAAGTAAAGCTTTGCTTGGGGAGGGAGCATATGTTTGCAAGGTTGGTAGAGGCATCCTCCTACCATGGGCCTGGAGTCTCCATTGCAACCTCCGCATGTCGACCTCTCTGCCTTTTTCTTGCCGACATATTCGTTCTTCTCCTACATTCCCTTGGCAGTTCCAGTGAGACATTGGTACCATCATCACACTGCCTCAGTTGCTAAAGTTGTTCATGGCTGTAGTGGAGAAAGCCATTCACTGACACGGCCTGCAGCAACAACTCAGTTGTGGAAGTGTGCTCTCCTGCTGTTAGAGTCCAAGTTTGCATCGGAGCCAGCAACACCAGGTGGACAGCAAACATCAGCCCATACCGGGCCATTATTGGATGCATCTATAATGCAATTGGTGTATTTCAGATGCCAGACAGTCCAAAATCAGTAGTTGGTGTCACACTTTGATTACAGGCAAACAAAAGGCACAGAACAAGAACAAACAAACAAACATATCTGACATGCCACAGACATCAGCTGCCACCACACAGCACCGGGAGTAAGGTCTACACTGAGGCTGACACTCAATTTAAGCATTTGCAGAACCCTAAATGAAATGTGTATCTTATTAAATCATTTTTAGGAATTAATTTACTCAGTGAACAATGTCAGTGCGTTATTTAACATTCCCAGGTGAGATCAAGTTAATAAAAAAAGGAGGTAAGGTCTAGCAGCTGATTGGACAAGGGCCGGCTTTAGATATAGTAAGGAAATCATCCTTTTAAGTGGATAATAATCTCAAAGCCAGAAATATTTTTCAGTGATTAAATATTAAGCCATTGAGTTAATCCCTTTTAATGGATAAGTAGATCAATAAAGGATATGTAATCAAGGCTAGAAATCTGAATACGTTGTCATTTGAATGCAGAGGTGTATTCTGTCACTGTCTATATTTTATCAAAAGAGGGCAAATTAGGTTACTGTGGAATGATTTTCTTTGTTGTGTTGTGGAAAGCTAGAGTGCAGTGAATGGAAGGTGGTAGCATTTACTGGAGCCTGGCCTGGTTTACAGTCCTGTATAAAGTAGGTCGTCAGATCACTGTAGTGCCATTTTGATCGTATCAGTTCCATTGTGCTTGTATCTTGGGGTGAGTATCTGGTTTGCAAAGTGTTGAATGACTGTGTGTAAGTGAAAAATGTGTTTTTTATGAAGATGTTTCAGACCCGAAGCCAAGACTGTGGCCAAGCTGTTATTATGTGTCTAAGAGGACTTGCAAGTGAAAAGAGACTACCTGAGCATCAACAGTGCCAGCCAGAATGAACACACTGCGTCCCCCGTACAAATCTCTTCAATTATATAATTAATGAGTAGTAAAATAAATCATATTAGAGATGGCGTTTCTGGCTGATTTGGTTTTCAAAGGTCTTGGCTCCCAGCAACCAGCCACTGTCTTTTTGATGTGGCAGACTTCAGCATGGGAATATGTTTGAAAACATGAAAGCATTAGCAGCTATCACAGGGCCTCACTCAAGAACAACTTGTATGAACACATTAGTTCTTAAGAGGTTCGTACGAGTGATTCAAGAGAAATAGTAGCATTCATCAATCTTCTTATTCTGAGAATTTTGTCTCAGGTATGAACAAAATATACCAGTGGCCCCAGACCCAGACCAGCTCAGGGAAAAAGTCCTTTGACCTGCAGTCACAATGCCTTAATCTGAATGAGTGTGCATTGTAAATATGATACTGAAATAAAATAAATAAATATATATAACTAAGACAGACTTAATGCTAAATTAATATTCTGTTCACTATATCATCATTATGAAGTATGCCAACTGACTGCAAGGTTTTTTTTTTAGATTGTTGTTGGCATTTTCCGGCTCACAAATTTCTACAATTCAGTAGCTGTTAGGAAAATTCTCTCACTCTGACAGCTGCCTAAGGGTCTTTATGCCGGTCTCTGTTCAGTATCATCCTCTGATTTACTCAACAGTCAAACATCACCTACTGTAGGCTATAATATTCTCTTGTCCAGTGTCTCTTTGAGTTTCATACCCCCCCGCCCCTCATATTAGTAGCGATGGGTATTTCTATCGTATCTTATCAATACGCCTCATTTGACTGGTACTTTATCAATACTCTTATCTGTTCTTTTTTGTAACTTTGCCAGAAAAATAATAAATTCAGAACAGGATTAGAATTTATTTATATTTTTTACATTAAAAAATATTGTTTTGAGAGCAGTAACAGTAACGTTTAGAAAAGGTAAGTCATTATAAGTAAAAAAAAATATCTCCCTGGAAACAAATATAAATTTTATACTTAATAAAATCAATTATATTCCTGAAATTAAAACACTGAGTAAAGTTTAAAAAGATCGTAAAATATCAGTCATCAATCTGTCATCTGTCATGACCTCTGTTATCCTCTCTCTTTCTGCTAATGTGGATTAATTGCTGCCTAGGTAAGGCTAGTAAAGGGGAGGAGGTGCTGGTTTCGGAGTGTGGGCTGCTGTCTCAGCCAGGACGACTCAAGAATTTGCCAAAGTTTTAAGATACATGACTATTTAGGTTTAACAGTTAGAATGCAAAATGTCAGCTTTAGTTTTACATTGTTCAAAACAAATTTCCATTAGCCTAACAAGTGTGATGTGGCTAAAACATACCAGCAGTGGATGTGAGAGTAGGGGGAGAGCAGTTACGATACCGAAATTTTCTACAAATGTATGCTTGTTGAACAGTTGCTTCGACAAATTACTCTCATTTGCTTTTTACTCACAAAAGTTATATTGCACACAGTAATAAGCACAGGTGTCGTCTCTGATGACACGTCATTGGCAGCTGTACTATTACTATTTTCTCAATCTTTCTGGTCCCCTAATACGAGAACTGATGCTGCTAAATTTGTTATCCTTTTGCCTCATGACGTGAAATTCTTCTTTTTAATCTTTGGTAACATTTTTGTGAATGAAACTTACTCACAAATGGAGCAGAATAGATAACATTATATGGCAATTTTAGGAGCATCTATTATGCTACTGATCATATCTCACAAACTTGCATCTACTCACACAAGGTGGTATTCATCAGGCTGAAATGAAAACTAAAAACTTTTGTCCAGTTAAGAGAGTTTGGTGATTCTGACTTGGAACACTCAAACTAGCAAACTTCACAGAAACACGTAAGTGAGTTTTAGGATGCGAATATGAAAATGTTCTTGCATGAGGGCTGTTTTGCTCTGTTCTTTTCAAACAGCCTTTCTCAAGGCCAGTTCTTTATTCCAGCCTGAGGTTAACCCCGCTGGGCAAGCCTGGCCCAGACAGTGCAGCTAGAGAGAAGGAGCTGCAGAGCAAGCCAGGCTCCTCCTTTGTGTCCAGCCCACTGCCAGCTCATGCTCCTGCTTTTCTTTTTTATACCACCTCCTTTTCCCTCTCTAATTGTATGCCTACCAACTCTGCCAGGACTATTGAAGCAGAAAGCTGGAATTTTTTTTTCTCTTTTCTCTTCTCCATTCTCAAAGCCACTATTTTCACTTAAATACAAAATTTAAACATGTAAAACTGGTTTAATGGTTAAGCAGTTTAGGTTTAGTAGGACACAGTTTTTTTTTTACCTCATTTAGATCAGATAGCTATCCACAATGGGGAAAAAAAAAGAAAAAAAAAAACAAGTTTAAATGCAACCAAGAAACAATTAGGACAAAATATAGTCCAGCTGTTCCACTACAAAATAGGGGGCATATTCTAGCCAGATGTTGATAAGGTTTAAAGAAAAAAAAAGTGTAACTGGATTGGTAAGTTATATGTGAAAGAAACCACCTCCACAGTCTTGCCCTTGTGATAATGACAGGCAATAATTAAAGACACAGGGCTTATTTCACTAGTCCCAGAGTTTTATGATGTCATTTATGTGTCTGTGTGCTTGTAGTAACCAGCTAAACTGTTATCACCATTATCCAGAAATATTAGACGGGTTAGGGTGAGGGCAGTGAGTTTTCTTTTTTTTTTTTTTTTTTCCTCAGGCTATTTGAGACACATTAAATGTGGCTAATTGTGAAAGAATCTGTTTTAATCTTATGCGTGGTCAAGAGACAACCAGTGTCTCCTTCTCTTAGGTTCTTCATCTTTTCATTATCACAGTCAACATACACAGTCCCTCTAGAGGAGACACTCAGGAGGAATTTCAGAACACATTCAGTGAAAATGTAGCCCATCTATGAAATTTAATATTGAATTCAACCTTTTGCAGTCGTATTTAAATGACTCTTCCTTTCACACATCCCATTTTTCCCTCAGACCTTTGTTCTTCTCCAGTTTGACTGTCTGCTTTCACCTCCTCCCCTTTTGCGTTTCTTGTACCCAGCAGCCTTCTCTTCTTTCCTGTCTGCTTGGCCAAAGCTGCTGGCATTTACTGGCTCTGCCACTGTAGGCCTTAGTCATGCTCCTGGACTCCTCCTCCTCCTCCCTCATAAGATTTTTTTTCTCCCTCCTTCAACACTGACAAAGCCCGGACAAGAATTAAACCATAGGGTAAGCACTGACTGTTTGGAAATTTAGGAGAATTATAGAGAATGTATAGACACAAAAAAAAAAAAAGAAACCGTTGATTTAATGACATAATGACACTGGGGAGTCCATAGCTTCACTCCAAAAATATGAATTATGGTAGACTTTTCAAACCCAACATCAGTTCAATCCAGGTTCTACCAATACAGTAGACACACTGCAGGGACTTTTAAGGCCTAGCATGATAAGGGGTTTGCACGTCACAGCATCTCCAAGTTTAGCCCAGGTCCAAGTTGATCGAGCCATTCTGGTAAACGGGCTTGTTAAAACCCTGGCCAGCAGCCCAGTGGGAAGGCCATCCTCTTTCTGCCATCTGCTGACTGCAGAGTCATCGTCTGCCCAGAATCAGGTGGCCCTGTACATCTTTTCAAATTCCTGTATTCAAATAGAAGATGTGATGCAAAGAAAGTATTTCAAAAATGAAGCAGTATTTATACAGATGGATGATTTTAATGCATTTAAAGGATAAGGCTGGTGATTTTCTATGTTTTTCTTACTGTCAACAAATTCAATGAAAAAACCAAACAACAATGGATATATCATTCTAACAAGTATCGTGTGTGTATCCAAAACCTGACTTAGCTTATTCGTCTATGACATAGAACTCCTTTGTTGTCCAAAAACTATTAAAAACACATTTTTGAACCACACCGTTGCACTGGATAACATGTTTCTTCATTTAGAAAAATATGTGCACTGTACAGCCCCACAGAATAATAAAGGCGATCACTTTCACTGTCTCCGGAGAACAGTTCCTGCGAGGCAGAGGCCACTGCACATGCTTGGAAGAGTAAGAACGAAATTGTCATATGTGATGGATTCATAGAACCATACTTGTATGAGTTGGGGGATTCAGAAGAGGAAATACAACAGAGATGTGCTGAGAGGGAGAGACTTAGGACAACAGGCACTAATGTTACCTCATGGACTGATAGCAAGGCATTGAGCACCCCAAAGAGTAACTGGTGGTCTCCTGTAGTCCTTTTTGGGGTGCATCTGCAGTCAGTGCTCAGCAATGTCAACAGAAGCAGAACGTAGATGGTGCAATGAATGAGACATTGTAGAGTCTATTCTGCAGGGCCGCAGGAGTTGCAAGATGGGAGAGACCAGGATGAACTGTCATGTCTCACACACCACCCCGACTTCTCACCACACCTGAGCCCCACAGTGTTGGAGACTTTCTTTAGGTTGTACAAAATGGACAGTATAAAACAGGATCCAAAGGGGGAGAGTGAAAAATCATGTTGTTCATGACATGTTGACATTGATTGTTTGCAATACGAACTGTGTTCCCTGGGATGCACAGTGGCCTTTGCCCTACGGGAACCGCTTTCCAGATACTGTGAAAATCATCGCCGTTTCTAATCTGTGGAGCTGTTACTAAGTAAACTACAGTTCCCATATTTGCTATAATGAAAATATTCAGTTTGGCTCATTGATGTGTTGAATAATTTTTGAACAACAATGGAGCTCTATGGCACAGACAAATAAGCTAAATCACGTTTTGGATATACACACAATACTTGTTAGTAGGATACATTCATTGTTGTTTTGTCTTTTAATGGAATTATTTTGACAATAAAAAATATCAAAAATCACTTTCACCTTATCCTTTAAACTGAAGATCTATTAATTTCCTGACTTAATAATTTTCCTGTTGGCTGTTCCAAAGTCTAGATCTACAATAGAACCGCTGATTCCTACTGGCCACAGTCTAGATTTAAAAATATTATACTGAGTTTTTGCTTATCAGATGACCATTTCTGTCCAATTCTGTCTTGTAAACATGTTTGTCATGTATTGCTTTTGTTCTTGTTTTCTAGGCTTACATCATGTGTTTTTGCTTTTGCTCATCTTATTTTAGTATTTCTCCTTACTTCCATTCTATAATTTCTAGACAACTAAAGCTAAACAGGGTACTGAATCCCAGCAGAAAGTTTTCTTTTTGGAGCTCAAATTTGTATGGAAAGATGTATTGAATGTCGCTCAAGAAAAAAAATATGCTCAAGTGTGCCGAGTTCTTCGTGGCAGTGGAGTGAGGCACTGTTGATAGATCAACTGCAGCTCTCTTTGGTTATATGTTTGTGGCGGAACCTGAAGCAGACAATGAAGACTTTGTCAGAGGCAGCCATGGATGAGTGATATGTGCCCCTCTCTATGACAGCAGGCTTTTCATTCCACCTTTGAGTGTGAATACCTGTTCCAGTCAGAACAGGTAGAACAATTCTGACTTTTGATACAAACTAATACAAACTAATGTGTTTGAAGCATGCAAGGAACATTTACTGTAATTAGTTATTTCTGACTTAAATGCTGTTCACCTCAACATCTAGGTCATAAATACGAATGGGGAAAATGCCAGAAATGACAAACAAACATAGAAGCCTCACAGCACGACCATTGTCAGTGCACAGTATTTTCAACCCTCACATGAGTTACTATCTTGAGTTGTCTTGATAATGTGAACTCTGAACTAATAAGGGTTGACAAGAGGAGCAATTCAAAAATCTTTTAAAAACTTGTTTTAAAAGCATGCATCAAGTTTGTTATGTTATGTGCATTTTGTATTTATTTTGGTTTCATGATATTTGAAATTACATTTGCCGCATTTTTTACAAAAGGAAAGACTGAATGCACAGTGTAAAACACAGAAGAATGAGAAATATTAAATATTTTATCCATCTAGATTGTATCTAAGTGTACTCATAAAAATAAAAACTTCACTTTGAAATATCACATGAAAATAAATTTTATTAGGATTATCTTTACATTTAAATTTTATGCATTTTTGCAGTATTGAGCCGGAAATATGATGAAAACACCTCTGTTTTGGAAATAATCTTTGATGAATTATGTCAAAATTTGTTTAAAAAAATCATGCTATCACACTGCAATAGAGGTTTACATTTTATAGTAATCAATAATAAGTAATCATTACATTATTGTATATTATGATAGGTTCCAACAATTGGCACAAACCAGTTACACCACCTGACCATGTTGCTTCTACAGTCAAAGGTCATTGTTTCTTGAAGAAATTGATGCTAAAAATCAAGCATGAGAGTCAACAAGGTCAACTGAACTTGACAGGGGTATTTTTTTTTTTATTTCAATGTAGAAAAAACATCTAACATCAAGATTCATCAGGGTAAATTCAGCAGGATCGGCGTTCACACATGTACTTTGACAAGCCACTTTTTTCTTGCTTGAAAGTGGCATCTATTGGGGGAAAACAGGCTCTATTATATTGTATTATTTATGAAATAGCATACATTTAATAAATTGTATTTTACAGATGTAAATTTTAATCTTTGAGTAACATTTCTCCTATCACTAAATTATGGGGGTTTTAGGTCTCTTAAAGCTGCTGGGGGGTGTCACTGTTCACCCACTTCATTTAGCTACATTATGAAATTACATACATATTTTACATTATATCTTGGTTAAAACTGTAAGTTGATCGTACCCTAAAAATGTAAAACTATTTCATATTTGAAAGAGAGTTATTAACCTTGGCATGCAGCAGTTAGGCTTATCAGGGGTTCTTTTCTGTGATATAATTTCCTATCATATGGTCTTCTTGCAAAATATTAACAAAATGGCTCCTTGAATGTTGGTTACATCACCTTGACACTTTAGGAAGTTGACTTGACTGACATGATTCCCCAAATTAATTATAATATACAGAACAATGGTTTTCCATTACTTTTATTCACTATTAAATAATTCTAATGTAAGATTTTGCCAAACTAGGTGATATGGTGAGAATTTCACCTTTTTTAAGCAAGTTTAATTATTTGGTATAAAGTTTTAAATGTTACACCACATTTACATTTTTGCCATCATCCTGCAGATATTCTCTCAAAATATTTTCAAACTTTAATCTTCTTAAAACTAATGAAACCGTATGGACACAAAAAAATTAGTGCCACGTCATTGACTTGTGAACCTTTCTAGCATCTATCTCTAAAGGAACTGCTTAAACCAACTTGCAGTATACCCTCCATTTGAATGTGTACATTAGTCTTGTGTTTAACCTTGGAAGAAGCATTTGGGGCCTGGCAACATGTAGGTCTGTGAGGGCAAATCCTAATGTTCAATATGGTTAGCAGTTTTATGCCTCCGCACCAATGACAGCCATGGCCGGAGTTATCATGTTGTCAGTTTGTCCGTCCGTCTGTCCGTCCCATTCTTATGAACTTGATATCTCAGAAATGCTTTGAGGGAACTTCTTTTGGCACAAATGTTCAATTGGACTCACGGATGAACTGATTCGATTTTGGTGCTCAGAGGTCAAAGACCAAGGTCACTGTGACCTTACAAAACACGTTTTTGGCCATAACTCTAGAATTAATATGCTAATTATAAAAAAACTTCATACAAATATGTAATAGGATAAAATGATGAAATGATGACATTTAATGTCCTAAAGTTCACAGGTCAACTTCTCTGTGACATCATTATGTTCTGCAAATAAACTAAATACCTTTTTATTAAATTCCTTCAAAGTCTTCCTTACATATATTCTATGAGTCTGGACAGACATGGATGTAAAGTGCAACTTGGTTGAAGGAGGCATACAACTGCGAGGCAGTAATTCTAGTTTGTATGGTGGCATATCATATCATTTGATTCAGAACTAAGGTATGTGTAGTTTGCCCTTGTGTTCGATCTGACTGATCTCTTTCTTTTGATTTGACAAATCACTATTGATATTTTAGACATGCGTGTGAACTGGCCAAGTAGGCAGTTATCTCCTTGTGTTTGGCGTTTAGGGGAGGATTAGCCCATTCAGTTTGTTTAATTGGGCTGAGCAGTTGTCAGCTTGCTGCTGGCTTCGGCCTGGCTGCCATTACTCATCATTATGTGTTTCCGTGTCTATCTTTTAATGTCAAGGGCCTTAAAACAATTAAAACAATATGGAGCAGCCTCAGTGAGCTAAACCACGTCTTTAAAAGGTTTCTGCTTGAACCCAAACTAATGAATCAACCTGAATTTCTTCCGCAGCTGCTCAGCTGGCACAAATTTCAGTGAAACTTAAAACACAGTACAGTCAGTAGAAGTAAGCGTTTATTTATCTATATCACTCATTCCAGTAGCATGACTTACTGAATGTATTACCTATTCCAGTAACATGACTTATTACAGCTTTAGGTTCTTGATCTCGTTAATTCATTACGATTTTTCTCTGCTTCTTTATTTTTCCATTAAACCTCTAAAGTGGCGTTTACATGGGGGCATATTTCCTGAGGATAAGCAGACCTTTTTTGGCATTAAGTAGCCGAACATTGTTTGATCATATTAACTGTTGGGCCGCACAGAGTTTTTTTCACTGATAAAATGACAGAACCATTAAAATTGTGTGAAAGCCCTGAAATAAACATTCCGTGTAAAGCAATCCGTATATGAGGATGTTCTATGTAGGACTACAAAAAATAGAAGGGGAGAATGAAAATTCAGACAGTTGGCAGCTGAAATTAACTGATTATTGTTGACCGACCAAAGCTATAAATACATAAATATACAATAATAGTTCTGATCTGACAAATATCAAATTAGGAGATTTAATTAGTACTTCCTCTAATATTTCACTCCTTTGTGTAGAAAGAGTAGTGTTTTAGGGGTATTTTTACAAAGCCTGTTGCAAATTAAATTAAATGCAAATATTTGCATTATTGCAACTTTTTATTTAGTGGGGTATTTACTAAGAATCAAGATCTAAATGAGCCTACACTTAGTCTGAGTTGCATAAAATGCCACTAAATACAATCTGATGCCCCACTGTTGTAACATATGCTGTGCATGTCTGGAAAGCAAGGAATAATAGAAAATGTTTCCAGCAGCTGTCTTTATATATTGGCTTAAGAGAAGACACAATGGCAACTGAAAGTGTGTATTCTTCCCACAAGAGGAAGGCTGTTGATGAGGAAATTTTAGCTGAATAGCCTGATGCTGTCAAAAGATCAGACACTGAGTGCAGTTCTATAAATTACCATTTGCTCTTCCCATATTATGCTGGAACGCCTTGAAACACATATTTCATGAGACCAAACACGCAATTTTCAGGATGCCACTTTGTCCATTTTACCGGTATAAAACCTCAGTGCAGTCTTTTGGTAAATAAGCTCAATTTCACTTTTTAGCACCCAAAAAAAAAGGCTTTAAATCCTTGGTAAATATCTCTTTCATTGTCTTAATCAACTCTTCTGCCTAGTTACAGGCATCTATTCCATGCAGAGAATGCTGTCTTTTGCATTCCATGGTTTCACAGATATGTGAAGGACATATCTGAAACAGCGCTTTGGATACTGTGACCCAGGAAAAGTCACCCTTTCTGCTGTTTGTCATGATACAGGTGGGAATACGTCCACCCAAAGGAAGATGATTATCAGTTGTCTCAGATGGGGTTCAGCCAAATTTGGGCTCAGAAGAAAGTAAACTTAAAAACTTTCAAGCTCATGTTACATAAGGACAGAAAATTGTGTGTATGCGCGTGTGCGTGTGTGTGTGTGCGTGTGCCATTCAATCACCTGCCAGGCAGCGGGTCCCAGGCAGGTTTGGACAGCAAACCGCAGGCAGCATATCTACGAGCGATTGTTCTCTGTTCTCCTCCACTTTTTCTCCTTAGTGCCAAAGACTCTTTTCAGGCAGATTTTACTCTCAGTCTGTTTATGGCCCTGAACAAGCTCCACTTGTTAAAATCTCAGCAAACCATTACTAACCTTTACCTTAAGGCTAATACTGTACCTGGTATTGTTTGTTATTATTCATATTTTTTATATATATATTTAAAAAAAACCACACACACACACTAATCAGCCAGTTTAAAATGTATTTAAAATAAAGTCTCAGAGCGTTGAATATAAACCGATCAGCTTTTGGGACTGAGGCAGCAGCAGAATCACTGGAAAGTTGCCGCTTTGAAATCTGGCTGGAAATATCTAGCTGAGCCAAGTGAAGGTAAACACTCCTGCTCCTCTCTTCAAGTAGTGGAACAAGCTACAAAACTAGCATTTGTTAGTTGTCCTGGTTGTGTGCAGATGAGAAGCTGTGGATAGACATGAACAAAGCAGCCAACTATCTAGGCCAGTTAGTGCTGCAGAAAGACTGTACCTTACCATTTTACACTCTGCTGACATTATACTTGGACTGATGTTAGTCTATAAAGGCTGCTGTTGTTAGCACTATTTCAGGTAGGGCCTATTTTAAACATTGTGTTTTAGCACTGGAGAAATTAAAATGAAAGTCCGGAAACTCTACCCTTCACCATTATTGCAGAGTATTTTGAGGAATTAGCAAAACCCAGTGACATAAGTAATGCTGAGCAGCATGTCTTCATTTTGAGTTTAGGTGTATTCTGTAATTGTTTTATTTATTCATGTTTTTCAATTTTTTGTATTTTAGTCCTGCGTATTTATTACAGTTGCATAATGTTGTGGACTATGTTTAGTGTGAATGTATCTTCCGAGTACATTGTCAGTGTTTTTGGAGGGATTCCAAGGGTATGCATCATGAATATGTTAGTTGTTCCAGCACAGGTGTTTCAGGTAGTTGTGATGTTCCTCAGTCAGTGACTTTTAAATAGAGTTCAAAGCGACAATCTTACAAGGTCGGACATAGTAATATTTCATATCACTTTCAACTCAGCACAAGTCTGAATTGAATGCCATCGGATTAAAGTAAAGGCTCCAGCAACACAAGGTAAAACATGCAGAGAGAGAGAGTGAGAGAGAGAAATGCGTGGCTTGTACCTCCTTTTAATATCACTGCAAAAATTTAATTTCTTAATCACTATCTCTTATAAGCAAAGAAAAAAATGACATAGTTTAACAGAATATGAAACTGTGAAAGAGACAAGTTTAAGTTTTTGAGATTCTTCTCAAATAGGATCCCTCTATAAAAACCTTTTTCCCTCAAAGAGTGACTTGAGAGAAGAGGTTTAAAAAACCTTTGTACAACCAAAGTAATACTCTGACAAGCAGTCCATACCCGTTTTCATTAATTTTCAGTCATGCCAGCTGTGTGGACGAATAAATGAATACCCAACAAAACCTTTTACATACAGCATGTGAGCAAATAAGAATTAAACAAGACTCCCGACCTAAAATCCTGTGTCATTCAATGCTTGTGCACTCCACTATAAAAACAGGCATCAGAATTTTCCATCTTTTAAAATTAAATGAGGAAATTGATGTATTAGTGTGTTCAACGTATTAGTGGATTGCTGTAGGAAAAGGGGTTGAGCATCCCTTGCGTACACAACAGTCATTGAGGCTTCCACAGCTTAGCAAGTTTTAGCATAGGTTTTAAAGTCAGTGATTCAGCCAGTGAGAGGATAGAAAACACTCCTACTCTTCAATATATCCTGACATTTCACACCTATGTCTGAGTGGAAAAAGCCATCACTTTAAGAGATAGATGAAGCTAGTAATGTTACATATTCCATGTCTGAAAAGGGCATAGAAATAACAGAACTGGTTACAGTACTGGTTGGTTGTGACCTGGTGTAAAGTGTTCAAAAGCTCTTCCTCCTTGTCTTCAGAGCAGCTCTCTCTGCTCAGCAGAGAACAGCTACTCATCTACCCAGCAGATAAACCAGATTTAAGCTCTGCTGCTGTTGTTGGCCTACATTAGGGGCTGTGCACTAACCAGTAAGCCATAATCTTTATCCATCCATGCTAGAATGTATTTGCATGTCTGTATGTCAATCCACCCACTTGTTCTGCTTCATGTTTGAGTATATTGGTGTTTGCTGAATGGCATCTTGATGTGTAAGATATCTTTGCTCGCCTCCCCCACACTCCTCCTACTGATAACTCCTCTCCTCTCCGACAGCTCAGCCATTGGCGATTTGCTGAGTTTTAGTTGCTGTCTGCACCTCCCATCATTATTCACCCTGGAAAGAGCAGTTAATACACAGGATCTTTGATTGCAAAAGTCTCTGGGTTTGCATGTTTGTTCAAAAATCATGTATCAAATGCTTCTATTGAGCTCTTTCTCATATTTCACCCAGCACACAGAAACTGAATCTTGACTTTACTTGGAATTTGTTGAGGTTACTTAGCTAAAGGAGACATATTGTGCTTTTTTTGGGTCTCCATTGAGATGGTGGACGTCAATGCTAAACATAACCAAAGTTACAAAACTTGAGGTGAACGTATGTTAAAATTCTCCCCGTAACACAAAAGGTTTCAGTCTGCTCTGAATGCTTCTTCCCAACGTTTATATTTCTACATTCCCGACACTGCAATGTATGAAACGTCATTAAAGTCCATAAACAGATCACCACTCCGGCCTCAGCTCCAGGTTCAGCAGACCCCAGCACCGGAGCAGGCAAACAAATTACAGGCTGCAGGGACTGCTACATTAGCGACCACAATATAAAGAAGAAAGTTTTTCTGTTGTTGCTGCAGTGGAAGGAAGGCAACAATGGACACCAGTGAATATCATTTGTATTTTTGGACCTCCATACAGCAGTACAACACCTACATTTTTGTCTGGACTTTCCGTTTCACGAGATTGGCCGTTTCAGCGACCACCGCCTGCTTAGCTGGCTTGCCATGATGTCGGTTACACTGCTACTGAAGGATGGGCCGCACCAACTTTATTGGGCCAGTGTGTCAATTCAGAACCCCAATCTGTAAGTATATAACTAAAACATTTTTTCTTTGTGGCTTTTTATCATCAGCCTACACATAACTAGGTATTTCTTTGAGAAAATGTGCTGGTGGGTTTCTATTTTAAGCTGAACTGTGCCTGCAGAGATGATAGCTTGCTAACGCAAACTCACTAGCTTGCTGATGAGTTTGTGCATTCGTGCACAAACAATTTCAAACAATTTCAGCTCCAGTCAGTCTTTTCACAGTGTAAAGAGGAGGCCAGTCCTCCCCTTTTCTTTCTCTCACAGCATTAAGCAGCCTCAGCTGCCTTAGTAGCATATGTTAGTATGTAACCTAGCTATTGATATTAGTCGCAGAGTAACATTAGCTCTGATCCAGGATTCTCAGTCAATGGTACAGCCCTGAATTAGGGTTTAGAAGTGACATTAACAAGTTCTATGGGAGCAAGAAATCTTAAGTGGTTAACGTTAGGCTGTCTGCATGAATTTGTAAGGTGACTAATTGTATATTAGTGTTGTTTCAGTAACTCCATATAAACAACATGTCACTCTTTTTTATATGTCAGATAACACTGTCCAGCTGCATATACTGATTCTTATTGCCATAAGGGTATATTGGAAACAAGAGTGGTGTAACATTATCAGATTTTTGATCTTGGTGCTGATGATGAATTGATGATAAATTAGTCACTGATATCAATTTATCTCAAAGAGCCATTGATGGGTTTCACATGAGTAAAAAGCTAGATGTGGCCCACTTTTTCCTACATCATGGTTACCCTCTGCTATACTGGTGAGCTTTGAGAAACTGTGTGTATGTGTGAACTGATTATTGTAATATTGACAGGACCTTTTTTTTTTTTTTGATAAGAGGCTGAAGTTTATGAAACTGAAGCTAGTCTTTTCATTTTTCCTTAATACAGTATATCACAGCAAGACCCCTGTAGCAGCATTACAGCATGTTACCAGCATTTACGATGCCAGACAGACCCACCACCAACAGTATCTGTGGGTACACTGCTGTCCATGGAATCACAGAAAGAACATGTTGAGAGGTAAAGATTTTTAAAAAAATATGGATAAGTACAGCATATGTATGCGCTGAAAGATGCGTACATAATAAAGAAATAAGGAAAAGTTTTTTCAGTGCGCAAAATAATAAAAAATGAAATTAGATCATGGCCACTATAATTACTGTAAATACTAAAATAAACATATTAAAAACAACTGTCCAAAGGTAACACTTTTATCACATTTATCAGGCTGTATCAACACTCGTAGTGGTCCTTGAAGAAGTGGAATTAAAGAAGGAAAATATTTAAATGTCAGTAACTATGACCAGATCACCTTGAAATTAAATATATAGTATTCTTTGAAAGCTAGATGTAAGTTACGGTTAGCAGGTTGCTTCACTGGTCACTTTATTCAATTGCAAATGTTGTTGTCATTTTGGTTTCTTCTTGTCATACTGTACAGTGACATTAGTAATGTGATCACCATACATCCTGTTAAGTAGATGCTTCTTTCATTCAAGTCCAAATGTAAATGAGACGGTGAAACAGTATAATGTACCAGTAACACCGAATCTGAAATGTTTTACAGATCATCCAAGTGACCTGAATGAAGCCTGTGTTTGATCAGGTGTTCTGGGACCCATCAGACTCTCCTCACATTATGAGAGACCATCAGAAGAGGAAGTTATCGCTGGGTGGGTGTTGTGCTTCAGTCAAGTGACATCCTGAAGACGACAAAGCATCCAGCAGCATCAGGAAGGAATCCACAAGAAGACATGCCAGGATGACCAGTCTGACTCTCTGCCCTGAGAGCACCAGCACCAGCTGACACAACTGTAATATGCAAGCAGTATACAAGAATCCAGTTGGAGCACTGGGGCCTGGCAGAGCTGCAGCAGGGGCCCTGAGGCTGGTCCATTCACTGTGCACGATGCATCATGGCACCTATCACAGTCAATCATAGCGGTGTTGTTAAGCCTCCAGCATCCAATTAGAGGAGATTACTTTCTAAGAGTCTTACAATGACCATACAGGTCCTCACCATGTGTTTCCTCCTCATACATGGATCACAGAGGAGCTGGCACTGATACCGATTCATGTTCAAATCACCATGGCCTTTTACGTGCATGCCATATGTTGTTGTGTAAAGAGGATTTAACATGGATGTTTGAAAGCATAAATCAAAGTTTGTTGATTGTACCACCTAAAAACAGTATTTTGGTGTCACTGTTCAGTCATTTAAACATTACCATTTACTTGTAGCTGCAAGTAGCAATAAGATGACTGCACACCACACATTAGTCTTGTAATTTAGTCATGAAGTGAAGTAAAAATAAATTAATAAAACTTATTTTTAAAACAATGTCACATAATTTTTGCTCAAAATTCATCCTCACACTAAAGGTTTTTCAACAAGTCTTTTCTAATCCTGTTTAATTTATAAAATAAAAGCTTATAACCAGAATGAATACTTTTTCTGATCATTGTGTTCTTTAGTACGACAACCCATATCTGATCGATATGACTAAATACAGAGTTGTGGTGAGGGAGAGACAATAAGAGACAGTGTGTTTATTGTATGTTTAATGTATGTGTATTTGCATGCAGTTGCTTTTCTGAGGTTCACATGTTGTCGAATTAGCTTTGTTACAATCTCATAGTTGAGTGGATGACACCTAGTCCTCTATTGCTCTCATATTTAGACCAGGCCTGGACCTGAGCCAGGGAAAAATGATGGTAACTGAGGTGTAGAAAATACAGCTGATCTAAGATGACCGTATATACACACTGTATGCATTAAATGCATTTTTTTTCAAGTATACACATACTATATAAAAATATACCAGAGGAGACCACCAGTCAGAGGAAGTAACACTCACTGTAGCAGCGTATCCCCTATGTGTGCTCCTGTGAATGATGTGTGTAAAGAAAAGCCATTGTCAGTGGCACAGTGTGTGTCGTTTCTTTAAGATTTTGTCATAAAGCCCTACCAAACAAATACAGCTCAGCCATAATCGGCACTCCACACTAACAATCCACATGATAATGTGGATAAGCTGAAGAACTGCTGGTTGCAGTTACTATGTCAGTTGATGGCTTTGTATCAAAGCCATCATGGTGGTGTACAGAGGCAAAATTACAAAAACTGTGTCTTTGTCCAAATACTTATCGACCTAACTGTATGTGTTGGAGATGTATTGTTAACTAAGACAAACCTGATGAAACTCTCAAGTGTGTGGAGAAAAAAAAACTGCCTTGCAGTCATTGATTGAGTGTTCCAGACTAAACCTATTCTGACAAGAATCTACTCAGCCAAATCAAGGTGAAGTCTAGGAATTCTGACCCTGAATCCCTCCACCTTGAAAGTGTGGTACACCTGAACTGATTTTTATAACCTGGAGAAGTGGAGGCACCACCCAGAAGTTAGCAAGATGAAGGCTTAGTTAGCGTGACAGAAACTTACACTACTCCCAGTTGTGCTGTGGCCCATCAAATACAGGCCTCAGTTTCAAGTGGGTGGCAAGCCAACACTGCTAGTCAATTGTTCCAGGCTAGGACTTAACACAAGTACTAAGCATATAAGTAGAAATTGCCATACCAAATGAAAATATATACATTTATTATATTACATTTACAAGTGAATTTCATGCTTCAGAGATAAGAGCTGCACCGGAAAAAATAGACCTGGCACATATAGATAGCAGTACAGGGATGAGAGTGTGATATTCTCTGGTCATGGCGCCCATGGACAGACAAACACCAGCTATAATGGCTATGGATTGTCTCCGATGGCTTCAACGGAGCCAGGATGTGACCCAGCTGGATCATGTATACATTGGGTGTGAGGATAAAGTCTGCTGTCACCACTCTCCATCTGTGCACAGATGTTTAATTCATGGTTGACTTTACAGAAATGAAATCTGATAGCAATCCAAGGTCTAAGCATCTATCAGCCACATACTCCACTGACTCGCCGCCAGCTGATCAGCACTGACGTTGATCCTCACTCCTTCCTCTTTTTTATGTTGTCTTAGGTTCTGGCCTTCTGGCTCTCTGTGAGGAGTTTGTATGTTCTTTTTGCGTTTTCTGTCTGCAATCCAAAGGCATGCAGGTTAGATTAACTCTTCGTAACCCATTTGTAGGTGTGAGGGGTTCAGTATCTGCATTTCCTGCAAAGAACTCTGTCTTTTGTGTGTGTATTTGTTGTCTCAATGCGATTAATCCTCCAAGTAGGGAAGACAGAGCACGCTTTCAGACAGTCTCTCCTTGAAGACAGTACTGTCGGAAGTGACAGTAGTTGTGTGAAGAATGGAAAGACCTTGCACTTTAATTCCTACCTACGTTTACACCTCAGGATCAAGCTCCTTGCAGCCCTGAACAGGATAAGAAGGTGTAGTAAATATATTTGACCAAATATTTGACCAAAGAATAAATAAAAAAAAAAAAAAAAAAAAAAGACCAAGAAATTCACCAGACATCTATTGTCAGCTTTCACTTTTTGATACTTGATGCTATGGACACAGTTTTGCCAGTACTCTAAACTGATTGAGGTCCAATATCCAGCCAACTGCATTAAATGATTTCTAGTTAAGAATTGCACTACGGCTTACTCCCCTTGGTGTATGTGGGAAAAACAGATGGCATCAGCTTCCCTTGATAGAGTAATCTATCACAACCCAGTTGGGAAACCCCAAGAACATCAGCATGTCTAGTATGCAGATAATTGATGACAGGGCTAGATTTGCTCTTGAATGTACGAGAAAACTGGATTTGCTTACAAACCTGTAATACAGCCTGCCATAGCAAAGGCACCAAATCCTTTCATACAGATTAACCAGTCTATTTTGAGCCTAACCCCAGATATTTTTGATCTTCAAAAATCGGCATTTTAATGTAGCATAGCAGAACTTTACAACGTCAGAGGGAGAGGGAGTAATAACGTGCTACAAATGACGAGGCATATACAGATACAGAGTAAAGTTACTTACAGACAGCAAGTGGAATAGTTGCCGCTGCTGCCATCGGTGTTTCTGGCTTTTCTCTACATTTCAACACCAAAATTGGCCCATAAACATTACAGAATGCAATAGCCAGAGTTTGCATGGCTATAGCTGGCACAGGAGTATAAACACAAAGAGCTCCAAAATACAAATCATAAATGTTGTTGACTTGTCACTGAATGTAATCCGGGTTTTGTAGAAACAACAATACTGAACTGATGTTCTTTTCGTTGCCCACAGCTGTGTAGGATTATTGCCTTTGACTTTATTAAATACCTATAGTCAGTGCACAACAGAAGGAACCATATTTGCATTTCTAAATTGAGAGAAGCGCTGCCTGCATTTATACATGGATAGCACATCGTAAAGTCGGAGTAATTATTTAAATATTCCGACATACCAAGTAATTAATCTGTTGTGTTTTCTATCAGACGGGTAAGATATTATTACACACAGATACCAGGATGACTCAAGATGAGTCCTGAGCTCCAACAGAGCTGTCAGGCCATATTTATTTTCAGTAGTCAAACATCCAAACTGTGTCTCCTCTTGATAGTCAAGAAAAAATCTCTCCAGTCAGGTTTACTATTAAAGTTTCCAGTTTTTCTGGAAATATATGGAATGAATATGATATAATATATAATAATACAATAAGGAAGCATATCAATATACAGAACACACTCTCTGTAATCTATGAAGTCAATTGTTAAGGAAATGACATTCTATGGTACCATAAATTACAATTGTTGTAGCCTTATTGGATTGATTTGTCCAGGTTTTGTTAGTTTAGTTAGATTGATTCTTCTCCCAAAATATGACTAGAATTGCCTAACTGTTGACATTGACAATACATGTATAACCACAAAAAGTAATTATATAATTCATTATCCAACTGAAAAACATTTCACAAATTTGAAACAAGATATGACTGGCACATTAACCATACCTCATTGGTTTAAAACAGGTGAAGTGTACACAGCATAACTTTTTTATGCTGTTTATGAAAACCATAGTCAAAGAGAGATAAATATCTTTTTTCATTGGTGTTGCTTGTCACTACAGAACATTTGTATTAATTTAAAAGAAGGAGGCCAGGATGATCTTGGTTCAATCCCAGATCTTTTCAGCTCCTAGAAACACCTATGCTGAGGTATGAAAGTCAGGACGGGAGAAAAGTATGATTACGGTGGCTGAGAGTGTAAGGTGTGTGTCTATGCATTTACACTTAAAAGAAGGAATTCCTTGCTACTTATACAGAGTGTTATGTGTGGCTGTGGGATTAGAAAGCAGCCTTTGTCTTTGAGCTGCAGCAGGTTGGAGCTAGGTGGAGGGCTCAGGTTGCTGCTGGAGGAATGACTGGAGGGGAGAGGTGAGGATGCCTCAGAGGCAGGAAGGGATCAGGGCGCAGAGGCAGGAGAACAATTGTCCTTAGGCATGCCTCAAAGATGTTATTTGTTGTATTTCCATATTAATCAATCAATTCCACATTCATGTTTAGATATCAGTGTAATTACTGTTTACAGATGAAACTATCATCAAGTAGCTGCCTCTGATTTGCTACAAAATTAGGAATCTGGATTGTACAGTCATTTCCTAACGATACAGAAAGGTGATATAATTAGGACTGCAGATGCAGGATTATTTATATATAAATGAATCTTTTTTATTAGTAATTGTTTAATCATTTTGAGATTTCAGTTCAGTGCCCATCAGTGTCCCAGAGCCCTAGGTGACATCTACAGCTTTCTTGTTTTGGAGCAGGACAGCTCCAGCCACTTACAGGGCTGCGTTCTGCACCAACACTTCAATGGAGATTGTATGTCCAAATTCATCACAAGGGTTTAACAAACTTTCGATTTAGGCAGACTTCCCCAGAAAGGGGGGAGTGTGAGGGCATTGAACACTAAGTCAAGTATGTTTTAGGAGGCCATGTCCACTTAAGGAAAGCTCCTGCTAGGTTTGAAATAAATAGCCAGTACCTACCATATTTGTCACTGATTGGTCTAGAAGGGGACTGCAAAACTGGGGTGCTGAAATCTTTTCAGGAATAGCATAGCTGAGATTGCATTCTTAGATGATGGAGCTTTGTGGTGTATGGCTGGCAGGGCCGCTGAGCAGAGCAGACAATCTCAAGGCTACAGAGGGATGCTGTCAGATAGAAAAAGAAGGCCATTGGAAACACATTAGGCCTTTTGGAGTATGGGGCTGACTGTTTGCTGACTGGATGCTGTCGTCGTCCTGTTCTGACTGGGTCTGAGTAGGTAATTCAACATCCCCCAGTAATCTGATTCTAGCATTTTGCAGTTGGACAGTATCAGGATCAGAGCCAGCTCTACTGGCTTATGCTTTTTTTCTGTAATGTGACATATAGTTGAGGCATCAGTCACCTCACAGTTCCTTCAGCAGCTCTAGAGTATACCCACATAATTTAACATCTTGAATTACTGACATGTCAATATAAGCTACTATTTAATAATGCAGTTTTTTTTATCACAGACAGCAGTCTGGACAGCACTTAGCTGCTTGCAGTATAAAACACAGGGACTGTAGCGCCCTCAGGCCACCTGCATTCATATCTACTGCAGAGAGAGTATGAGGACAGAAAGCAGCCTGCGTAAACAGGCAGAAGAAGAAATAATTTTTTTTTACCTCAACACTCGAAAATTACATCTATTATGACGTGTTCCCTCACTCCCCAAATTAACCCATCTACCACTTCCTCAGCTCCCTCCTCTCTTTTCTCTCCAACCTGTGCAGTCTAGAAGTGATTCATTTTTTCCATCTTCTCACTCCTCTCTGTCTGCTCTGCTTTCCTCAGCGGAAATAGTCGTCTCACCAAATCCACAGGTT
The DNA here is from genome assembly GCF_016859285.1 of Xiphias gladius. Taxonomy (NCBI): domain Eukaryota; kingdom Metazoa; phylum Chordata; class Actinopteri; order Istiophoriformes; family Xiphiidae; genus Xiphias; species Xiphias gladius. Next base: position 3,884,269 of record NC_053400.1, on the reverse strand, counting down.
GTGACGAAGCAAATCCTCAAACCACTTGAGCTTGTTTCAAAATCCAAGGCATCCTGGCTTTCCACTTCGTGCCTTTTCTTTTTCTGTTGCTACATGGAGAGACAGTACTATCAGGCCTTGATATACAGCTATAGGATCAGTGGTGATGGCATAGACACTTAACAGTTATAGTGTTGATAATGATATTAGCTGTAGAATCAGCTGTAACCATAGCGGCAGTATCAGCAGCATTAATAGTACCAGAAGTTTGAGTGCCCTCACAACCACTTTCATTTTATTCATTTCACTACCAAGCAATTACTATATTGTGGTTCAGTACTTGAGAATTGCCTTGAAATTAGGATAAGAATAACAAACAGATAAACAAATAAATAAAAAGAACTTCATCACAGCCAGAAAGAGGGGCAGTGACAGCGTAACCTTTCAAAGTTGATTGATTTCAGGTGTAGTGAACATGAGTATTATGGTGCAGGGTTTTTTTTTTTTTGCCCTATGTCATTTCATCTGTGCTTGGCTATTCAAGTCACTCAATTATTATTAGTATAAGTATCATCATCTTTATTAGTAGTAGTAGTATTATTATTTGATTTAACTTATTTAAAAATATTATTTTACGTCTGTCTTAGGTCTAGAACTGTTTTTAAGTATTCAAATCAACTCTCAAATCATTCAAAATAACTCCAAGTCTCAAATTTTTGCAAAGCAACTCTTGGCAAAGGCAAATTCTTGTTTTCTGTGGGATCAACTCTCCTAGCAAAGTCATATATGTTAATAAAATGTGGCATGTGCAGCTATCGCTGCTGCACTTTACATGGATCCTGAGTTCTGATAGAATTCTATCTCCTCTTCTTTGGTGAATGTTACAGTGCCAGTTATTTTGGTGACAAGATGAAAGTGTGTTGAATAGAATAGAATGTTTGTGAATGTGAATTCAGTGTTGGACTGTGAAGTGTCACTTTCTATGTGCATGGTTTGAGATGCGATATGAAAGTCATCTGTCCTCACGCAAGACATGATATTCTTCCACTAATCTGCTCCATACTGAGACACTTTTAATTAGACTTGGAGATGGTTATTATTGCCATGGGAGAAGTGGCCTCTTTTCTAAGGATAGTAGCAACAAATCAACTGACAAATCTTAACCCATCACTGCCATTTTTAAGGCATTTTCTCAGACTAGGGAGATGTGCTGTTGCCTCAGAATATCTTTAGAAATGCCAGACATGACTACTGTCTTCAGAAAGCCCCAACTTAACTACTAATACATTTGGAGGGATGTTAGAATGAGCTGCTGTGGCTTGGACTCCAAATAAAACCTTGTGCAGCTGGTCCTTTAAAGCATAGACTAAAACTTCCCTTTCATTACCAGCCAGTGCCCTCATTTCTCCTGCAGAGAGACTGTTTCTTTATTGCATTATTACCTCTATCTATTGGGTAAGGGTTATCATTTGTTTCTAAAACCACAAGTGCAAAACAGACATCAGTGTTTCCCGCACACAGAATTTACTTGGGTGGGCTGCCCAGGTATATTAGAGGCTGACAAAGTATATTTTAATCTAATTCTTTGGGAGATACTGAGACATGCATTATAGCACGTATTATACCAACTGCTTTTCCCTCTGCCCTGTCTCTCTCTTTCTCTCTCTCTCTCTCTGTTTGTGTGAGGCAGAGGCTTGATGGAATTCATGCCTAATGTCAAAGGATTTGACTTCAAAGACTAATTGCTGTAATTTGTAATTTTATAAATGAACAAGTTAAATGGATTCCTGCTGAAAAAGAGAGCTTTAAAAGGACCAGTAGATACACAGACACACACACACACACACACACACACACACACACACACACACACACACACACACACACACACACACACACACACACACACACACACACACACACACACACACACACACACACACACACACACACACAGAGCTTCTTATAACTACCCTTGTATGACACACCTCACCTCAGGCCAGTCCGTTTCACTAGCTGATCACATATTGAGACTCCTCTCGTGTCTGTCTTCCTGAGAGCCATTTCACACTGATGCATAGCTACCATTCATCATTCTAGTTGCTAAAACCAAGCAGAAAGTCATATGACACAAGCTTAGAGTGCCAAATGCAAGCAGACCTAAACCATTTTTGTGCCATAATGCTTGATTTCTACCATGTGTTCATGGCCAAGGCTGCCACACTTCATCCTGTTAGTTGTTAGCTGTAGACAGTAGCAGACTGTAGGGCAGAGCAGAAGGAAACAGAATGCAGTAGTTATTCAATGGGAGGCTAATCACTAGGGTCCATGTGGGCCTCGTTTTCTAAAAGCTAAGATGATCCTAAAAGCAATTTTAAGAACTATTTTTTAAGTCACATGGTGTTTCTGAAAGGGAGTTGTTGTGCCTTTTCAAAATTAATCTAATGACATCAAGTAGACAGTGTAGCACTTTAATGGATAAACGTTTAGGATACTGGACTTTTCTTGTAAATTCAGTGTATAATTCAACGTTATTTGTTAATGCACCCTTGAAGGAAAGGTTTTTTTCTATCAAATCTACAGGAAATTCCACTTTCCGTCATCTTATTGTCTCTCGCGTCAGTCTAGTGTGTGTACATAAATGCAGTGGCTTCAGAATGTACAGTCCTGGTTGAAATTATTGACACCCCTGAATTTTAAGTTCAGAATTTAGAATATCTTCAGAAATAAATGCAAATTAACCAATTTTGTATAATCAAAACATTTTTAATAAAATTTCCAAGGTTACTGAACAAAAGAAGGCTGACAAATAATGACAAAGTGAAAACATGTTTTTAGAAATTTCTGAAAATTTATTAAAAATCAAAAACTGAAATCTTTTATTTACAAAAGTATTCAGACCCTTTGCTGTGTCACTCCAAACTGTGGTCAGGTACTCTCTGTAGACCTCTGCGATAAAATTGTGGTGTGACATAGATCATGCCATGGGTATAAAAAAATTCTAAAGCTTTGAGTCTCCCCAGATGAACAGTGGCCTCAATAACTGTGAAATGGAAAAAGTTTGGATCCACCAGGACTCCTCCTGGAGTTGGCCGTCTGGCCAAACTGAGTAACCGGGCAAAAAGGGCCTTGGTCAGGGAGGTGGCCAAGAACCCAACAGTCACTCTAACAGAGCTTCAGAAGTCCTCTAGAGAGATGGGAGAACCTGCCAGAAGGGCTACTATCTCAGCAGCATGCTATTCTGAGTTCTGTTCTGACTTTGAATTGAGGGAAGGATGAATGTAGCCAAATACAGAAAGGTGCTTGAAGAAAACCTACCCCAGACTGCACGCTACGCTACTGTAATTGAGTTGCCCAGCCAAAGCCCAGACTTGCACCCCATGGAACATCTGTGGGGGGCCTGAAGATGACAGTTCGCAGACCATTCTCATCCAATCATACAGAGCTTGAGAGGATGTGCCAGGAAGAATGGGATAAACTGCCTAAATCCCGGTGTGCAAAGCTTTAGAGACTTACCCAAGAAGACCGAAAGCTGTAATTGCTGCCGAAGGGGCTTCTACAAAGTACTGCATTAAGGGTCTTAATACTTTTGTAAATGAGAGATTTCAGTTTTTTGATTTTTAAATAATGTGCAGAAATTTCTAAAACCATACTTAATTAAATGAATTATTAAATAATACCATATAACAGGTGCTCCACTGCAAATATATTATTATTATATGAATTGCCAAGTACTTTGTCACACATAAATAACTGAATGATATATACAGCTCCATTACTTCACATGTCAAGTGAAGTTGCTGATAGAGATCTGCTCAGGAATGGTAATTTGATGACAGAATGACATCACCTGCATGATAACTTGATGGTGCACATCCTGGAACTGTCGTTGCTTGATTTTCAAAGCTTAATTTGTGCTTTAGCAGTGGATAAATCAAAGTCTGTAATCTTTCCGTTGACTGTCCATTAAGGTACACTTCTGTGATGTGCTTCGTTTGAGTTGAGCTTAAAGAGAAAGAATCTTGGACCAACATTGACTAAGTGGACAGAATTAATTTCCATATGAATAATAAAGCTGCTCCAAAACTGCTTGATGTGTAAATAAGGAACTGTTTGCTAACAAGATCAAGATCACCTTAAAAGGTGATATGTAAATATTGCATTCATGACTTACTTCTGCTGGCCCCAAGTGGCCCCAAAAAAAAAAAAAAAAGTCAGTAATTGCAGGTTTAAGTTCCGTAGGAGAGAATTATCATTGACTGTAATGATCAGCTTTACCTTCATTTTGTTTGAAATATTTCTGCGTGAGTAGAAAAAAACACAGTGGAAACAAAACAAGCACAATTGGTTGTCGCCCCTTGTGCATCAGAGGACATTTGCACAAAGCTGAGCCTTACTGATTTTCTCCACATCGCATTACTAGGTGACTTCTCACGCTGAGTTGTGGTGGGTGGTGCCAGCAATTTTTTTAACTTCAGTGAATGACATCCTGTCACATCTATAGTATTTGAGACTATATTTCTACCACTATTGCCACTACTGGTACTACATCTGGTACAGCTGGTCGTTTCAGAGAGGGAGGATAAAGCTGAAAGTTATTACTTGTCGTTTTTAGAGCCAAACATTGGCACTACATATGTTGTAAGCCAGTCATTTAGCGCCGCTCTGTAACAAAATAGGAGTTGAGAGGAGGAAGTGATAGACAACGGACATGTGTGTTTGCACATATTGAAATGGTAAACAGCCACACTAATGAAAATATGTACATTATTATTATGTACATATGTACATGTTATTGTTGCTTTTTATTTACTGTGGTTGTTGAATGTTTCCTCTGTGAACAATAAGAGGTTTCTTTCTCTTGAGCCCTGGCTAATGCACTCCTGGCACTGCACAAGCTTCCTCCAACAACAATATTTCATTAGGAAGTGTGAGACCTCATTACAATCAGTGGACTGACTGTGCTTGTTTATTGTGCTCTGTAGTAGCTGTGACTCTGAATAAACTGTGGCCACTTTGAGTGATGATGTGGATGATGCTTATTAGGCAGAGGGACCAGTGATCCCCTAACACGGTCTCATAGGAAGTCTTTAGACCTGTTGTCTTGATTTCACATACTGTATATCCAGTGTGTTTATGGATCCAGTTGAGAGGACTTGCAATTCACTTCTAGCATCTGAATGTGTCTTGAGGGATTTCCTACTCGCATTTGTTTTTATCTGTAGTAATGTTTCACTGTTTGTAGACAGAAAATAAAATGCTTGCCCAAATTTTACTTTACTGGCTTCAAATATTCACTCGTCTTTACAAATGAATGTTTGTTTTCCCAAAAGAAAATATTGACAATTCATATCACCTAATAATGCAGTGGATGTTTGTCTTTCTTCCACCTGTATCCAGCAGGTAGCAATGTTCTACTAATCAAACTGCTGCATCGACAGACAGACTCCATTCAAATGACTGACAGCGCTGCGTTTTTTGCAGCGCTCAAGTCAGTCTGAACGCAGCTTTATGGTGCAGTCAGACCAAAAGCCGCAGTGTTTCCATTGGAATATAAACTGCCGGAGCTAGCTAACAACAGCAGTCCACAAAGTTTTAAATTATACAGTGTTTTATTCTCATTAACCTCTGTCACTGTCTTTACACTCAAAAGAGCCAAACCAAATCCCTTCTTCTCTGCTGCTTGTATTACTTAGCCATGCAGTTATAAAACAAGAATATAAACAAATGATATTTCCTGAATGAGAGGTGATTCCCAACTCCTCTTTCAAAATGGCTGGGCATTGGAGAGCCCTGTTATTTTGCAAATCAAAGTTCAATCACAATGTACTCTGCACAAACAGCTGGAGCTCTGCGTACCTGTTTTAAGGGGCTGGTACACTCCATCAGAATAAAAGTTTGGATTGGGGGGCAATGTCAAACCATTTCTGTAATTTTCCGAACCAATTGACCAACATCACACCCAATTCTACAATGATTGGCCAGCTGCTCAGAGGTGAGAAATGAGCCAGAGAGACTTTTTTAATTCTTGACACAATTTCTTTCACTTTCCATGTGAACATCTGAGTGCAGTTGTTGCCCCCTCCCATTGTAGACATTCTCTGCTATTAGATACAAAGACGTGATAGGACTTAAATAAAACAATGTCGACAAACAGTTTCAGTCCGATTCAATGTTATAATAATTTACTAAAAATCCCCAATGCTTTTAAACAGGATATCTAAATGAAAAGGTATGCTCCTCCAGCTCTGACTTCTCATAAAGATGATGTAGGGTGAGTGGAACTGGCACTTTTGACTTTTTGCTGGGCACTCGGGTCAGGTCGATGAATATTGATTATATATTGTATCTGGCCAGTTAGTCCAGTCCTGATACACGCACGCAGCACGCTCTCATGCGCACCCCGAATGAGAGGTACACAGAGAGGGCCAATAAACAGACAGACAGGGACAGGTTGTAATTAGACTGTATCAATCCAACAAGGGTAACAAACTAATAAGCCAACCCATTTGGGTGTACAGGACCGAAACAAGTCATGTACCGAATGTTCTGTACCATTACACCTGCAGTGTGTGCGTGTGTGTGCGTGTGTCTGCGTGTGTCTGCGTGTGTGAGTGAATGGGCTCTTTTCCTAGTTGGCACCATCAAGATAGTACAAAGCTCTGTAAATCCAGTTAGTGGTAGCACCATCCACCCCATCCCCCTGCAGCCATCCATCAGTGCTGCCAAGGCAACCTGCTGACCTTCACCTGGTCTCTGATGTAACAGGGTTCAGAGGGATTATATTCCTTCCGAAGTTCATGTCGGATGGACTTTCCGAAACTAGCGATCCAACATTCCCACCCTTATCACGCTGTGAGTTGCCAGCTGTGCAGAGGTGAGAAAGGAGCCAGGCATTGTACTTTTCTCTCTAACTCTTTTTAGTGTGAACAACCGAGTGCAACACTATGAATATCTTGCTGGAGAGACTGATCATCAAAAATATTATATATATATTATATTATATCAGCTGTATCATGGTCGGATTTTCAATCTGCCTTCCAGTGTGGCCATTGGAAAGAACCATAAACACATTTGATTTCTCGACATGGTGAGACAGCATGTCTCAAGTTCTGATAGACCATAAACTGGCCCTTACCCTGTGCCTCCTCGGTGTTTCCCCGTTCTGCCACTGTCAGGATGTCTCTCTTTCTGGCAGGAGGATCATATATTTGATAGAATTGCAGTGACATCCACCATAGGAAAGCTAATTTGAAAATTGGTCACACTCAAGTTTGATTGCACTTAGTATTATTACATAGAGAGCTTATTGTCCTTTGAATTCACAGGCCATGACTTTACATTTCTGCAGGGTGGTTGTCACATGGCTGCTGGAAGGAATCTGAAGTGATCCAAGATCTTTGCTGCTGTGTGTGTCAGTGGTGACATCTGGACCATGACCCATAACCATCAGTTTACAGCTGTTGCCCTGTTTACCTGGGGGTCAGGCGGCCATGCTGTCGGTGGGATCAAACAGGGCAGGGTTGTAATTAGTGCCCCACTCCCACCATCCCCTCTTGGGCAGGCCTCAGGGTTAGGGGGAGGGACTGATCACTGTATGCATGTTTCAGCTCCACAACTAAACTCCCCAAACACTCCTGGACCTTGAGAGCCTGCAACACCTCACTGCTCTGCAGTTTTAACAGGAACAGTGAGATAAATAGTTTTCATCAAATTTGACAGAGTGGAATTTGTCTTGTAGAAACCCTCATTTACACTATGATTTTGTTTCGTAAACATTTGGTTAAAAGACCGATATACAAATATAATCTGCAACATTTTCAGTTATAAGTAATCTGAAATTAATTTGTTGCCAACATTGTTGCTGAAATATCTGTTTTTGCACTGCTGTGCTGCTGGACTTTCTGTTGTTGAATTGAAAGCTTCTGAGGGCAGCACTGTTGTCTGTTGTCTATTCAGGTGGTCTGTATCATGCTCACATATTAGCAAAACAGTTTTTCTTTGTTTACTCCAAACATAGTGGGAAAAGTGAAACTTACTACTTTCGCTGTAGGAGAAGATTTTGGGGCCTTGCTTTGTTTTGAGTGTGTATTTCATTCACGCTGGAAACATGACAAATGACTCAAGTATGCTGGATGTAAAACTTTCATGCCTAAAAGACAGAGGAGCAGTTAAACACAAAAAAGGCCAGTTATTTAATGAGTATTTTCATCACCTCAATTCATCACTACAATTGAGATGCTGCATTTGTCTGAGGAGGAACAATTCATTACACATGTGGAAGAACACATAAGCACTGCCTTCCAAGCAAAGGGTTAAAATTTGTTTGAAGTTTGAAATTCACCAACTGGATTTGTGTTTTAATGTCAGTGGCTCTATACTGAATGCCTTGGGATGGTTGGACAAAATGAGTCTGTCTTCATCAGAAAAACAAGAGCATTGGTGTTGTGCTGATGTATTTGTGTGGCTTATATGTGCATTTCCCTAACAAGCCACCTCTGATAACTGTTTAATTAATCTCTTGTCAAAGAAGAATTAGCATGATGGAACAGCACAAAACATCTGTCTGACTTTTAGACTTTAGACCACAATTCACATCCCATTTCCTTATGGCAGTCAATGTTGATTTTCTTTTAACCTTGACCATGATCTTTCCCTAACTTTAACTTTAACTTTAAGTGGTTTTAGTTTTCTAAACCTAAACTTTCCTTAAGCATATTTAGCAAGTGCTGTTTCATGCACTTCCTCACCTAGGAGAGTTGCATTTGGATTGGAGGGATTGTTTAGGGCAGGAACTGAGGTGCAGATTATAGGTTTACATAAACATTCTGTATTCACTTTCTGCAATTGATGTGTGAGTAGAAACACTTGTCTCCAGGCTTTTCTACACCCACATCCCAGTTCCTGTTCTTCCTCCAGCTTCCTTGGGCGGCGCTCACTAAATGCTAGCTCCATGGACCACCAGGACTCCACAAGTATGCTGCTACCCACCACACATCTATAATTACCTTCAACAATAAGAAAAAAAGAAAAAAATGACCAATATTGGGTAGTTTTTCCCTTCACTTTTAAGGAAAGGTTTTAATTTAGCCTTTTACTTTGATGTCAAAAAGCAGTTCATGTTGTGAATCCGCCCATAGTCAGACATTAATGAAGCAGCTGTCAGCTGTTGCCTTCTTCTTAAAATGACAAGTGACTGTCATGGCCGAGGCGAAAGGAAAGCAACATCCATATCACACCTGATCAAACTTAGGAAAAACGTTTCCGTCTGGTATTCCAGAGTATTGTAATAAAGACCAAGAGTGCTTTTTAGCCACTTCTTTGGGGTAGGGTGAGGACTGAACTGGTGGCACTTTGCTATTAACATACATTGTGATGCATTACATGTAATCATTTTGAATTTTTGGTCATTTCAAATTTATATTAGATTCAATTAAGATGAGGTTCAGTGTGATGCATATATGAAATCAGTTTCAGAAGGAGAGATAATCCTCTGTAAAAGCTACATGAACAAAAATGGAGCTCCGGAAAATGGGAGGTGTGTCAGAAGCTGACAAGTCTGAATGGGATCCTGGCCTCTCATGGTAGTAGACTGGTATTTTTAGAGGAAGGATGGATTGAGAGAGAGGAAGAGGTGGTATCCCTCTATTGTGGTGCCAGAGTTCTGTCTAGGACATGCTCATCCCGTTGGCCTGCTGCCCCTCTGTCACACTCCACTGATTGTATCTGTGCTGCACAGCCCTGGCCCTGAGTCCTCAACATTCCACCATATTACACTGCCTCTGAACTAAAGACAGGCTCTCTGAATGACCTGCTATCCATCCTCACACTGTCACCTCACCAGTTTGTTCTCATTTTGCTTGTCATTCAAGTCCACATAAGTTTTTGTACAGGGTAAGAGTTTCAGCATGGGTCAGAAGAACCCAGTTCAGACAAACACTTTTTAGTGTGTACAAAGATGGCACTGTTTGTCAGAGTACTTAATCTTTCTGGGTTTTTCAAAGAAGAGTTTGAACATGTGCATAAGGGAATGACTCTGGTGCTGGTCCATTTATTGATATTTGCAGACATGGAGCATCTCAATCTGTTTTTCACGTCAATTTTGACTGGAAAAACAGATTAAAACCTGTCACCTAGCTTTGAATTAACTACGCAGAAATGCAAATATATTTAGTTCTGAGAGAAAGATAAGATTCACGTACCCTGTTCATGGTTGAAAAATCTCTCGCAGTTTACACTAGGGCTGCCTCTAACGATTATTTTTTTATCAATTTATCTATGGACTATTTTACCAATTAGCTTGCTAATCAATCGCTTATAGCGTTGTTCTCTCAGACGGATAAAAAAATTAAATTAAAAAATCAACTGTGCAGTTGGTTCTGGGTAGTATTCTAGTCAAAAACTACAATTATTCATTAAGCTGTAAACTGTACAAAGTGGATATATATGATAATTGGTTAGTAAATTCATGTAAAGAGAGGTGTTTAAATTTTTTTTGTGTGTGTGTGTGTGTGTGTGTGCGGTCAAAATTTGCCGTAGGGATGAGAGGAAAGAGGCCCAGAGAGACCATATGCACCATAGACCCATAAGGAGCTGTGCACCTGCAAGCATTAGTTAGTAGTAACAATACGTGTGGTAGCATATTTTATAGTCTTTTTATGTTGAATTTTGCTGACCCATAGATTCAGTGCAATGTGATCAAGACCTTTGCGAACTCACCTCTTAGTAATAGTGAATATTCAGTAAACTCTGATTCCTCTTTTAGCTGATGGAAAATGAAAAGTTAGACTGGCTGAACAGAGTGTATCTGTTAAAGTGCAGACAGAAGTGAAGCAAGTGTCTAGTTCTGCTTTTGCCTCGTGTAAGGTCATTGTGGTCTTGTTGCCTTCTCTTTTGGTTTCCCTATACATTTTGTACAGAGTGGTAGGGTTAACAGTTTTACTAAGCAGCTTTGCACATCGACCCCCATGTTCTTTACAAATGACTGCACTTTCAATAGAGCTAATAATGTTTACTGTGTATACAACGTACGCACTCAGCATCGCCTCATGCTGTTAGTGCTGGTGAATTTATACTTAGTGGGGCTGCTACTTTTTCAAAAAGTCAAGTTCCAACAAATGCAAACTGGAATGAAGAGAGCATTGTATCCTGTGTTTTGGGGTGCTTTTGATATGTGACACCAATGAAGTACTTCTGACACGTGCTTGGCGTGCCTTCCTTAGGGCAGGGTTATGCTAGAAGAGAAGAGGTTTGTCAATGCATTGTCCGACCACGTCAGAAATTTAAGTGTTATACCTGATCCAAACAGCCACACTCGAAGGCAAATGGAAAGATAGGGGGGAAGAGGCCATATTGTTAAAATATGGGGTTTCAATTGATTGTACATATGAAACGTGACAGAAACAATTGTTGGAGACTTGGAGAGAGAAGTTTAAAGCATGGTTCCTTTCTTTCACGGTGTGAAGTGGATGTGAATGTCAGATTTTCGGTTTCAGAAAGTTACAGAATTGGCCAGACACAGCCCCTCCTATTCTGACATCAGAAAGGTGTCGATGGGGTGACTTTCCAAATCTATTCAACCATCCAACAGAGGCATTACTGGCCCCCTTAGTCTGTTGACCCATGAGATAAGGTACAAGTTCATGTGGGGTTTTCATTAGTGCTTTTTGTCGTCCTATCTCCAAACAATCGTTTAGTTTTTAGGCTTTTTACATTTTCCTCTCTTTTCTGTGGCAGTTTTCTGAGCTTTGTGTGAGGATTCTTTGCCAAAGGTAAAGCTACTACTTAGATTAGGTCTTCATTTATTAAAAAATAAGAGAGATGCTGTAGAGATATTGAAATTGGGACAAAGGCTCTTTTTATGTAGTGTTTTCAGACTGTACCATGAAAACATTCTTCTTATTCTATACTTACACAGATGATGTTAGTTATTGTAAGGAGAGTTGGTGCTCCATCATTAACAGGGCTTCAGGGATAAGCTTTCTATAGGCTTTTTTTTTCCAAAACCTTTATGCTTAGTTGAACCACTCTCATTTTGTTAGATATATCAGCTGTCCCTCAGGCCTCCACTGATATCCTGTCTGTCCATCGACAAAGTTCCATTTTGGCACTGGTGAATTAAAAGAGAGACTGCTATGTTAAATTCACAGTGAAACAGATGGTAGAGCGTCTTAAGCTTCAGATATGTGATGTATTTCCAAGTAAAACTGAATATGTGGGTAGGGTTTAATTATGAGAGGGATTTAAATCAAGTCCTGCAGATGTGATTGAATCACGCAAAAGTGTGAATGGCTTATTCAAAACAAATATGGAGCTAGAAGATAGAGATGGGATACAGAGCACACCCACACGTGCCTCACTCACCTTTTTAGATCAGGAGGAGGAGAAAATGGGTTCAATTAATAAAGTAAACCTCAGTCACATTCTTGGAAAATGTAAAACTATTTTACATTCACCTCCTATTATGATATTGCGGTTAAGTGCCAATCAAATCACATTTGGCTAAATTGGCTAAAGATCGGATAAATTTATGTAAATTGAAGATGAGTCATCAAAAATATTTTTACATTGCACAGAAAGAGAAAAGAGAAAAATTGTGATATAAAAATATGTAAAAAATATTTTTTGACATATTTAGCATGTAACAAGAGATAAATGAACACTTATTTAGTGGGGACACAGTACTAGAACTTGGAAAATCATATTTAATTTCACAATGTCTTTAAAGAGTGAGAGATAAAGACTTTAGGCATGTCAACCAGAGGCTGACATCTGATGAGGAACGTGGAGCCCATGAGTCCCCCACGTGGGAGGATATAAGGTAGTGATGCATTTTAACTTTGTGGTTGATATATTTGTAACATTTCATATGAGTTACAATGTGATCTGATTGGAGGATGATATTCATTACATTATCTGATGACTTTTATATTGTTAAATTCTATTAAATGATGATATTAAATGTTCTCAAATTTATGATTATGTCTACTGTACAGTGGCAGTACATGTGTGTCACACCTAAGAGTGATAATGGCGCACCTTTACTGCGGTTGCGATGCATATGAGCTGCAGCATTGCATTTGTTACAGTACAATGTCCGTAGGTGGTGCTCAGCTTTCACGGTTTACTTACAATATGAGGGGAGTGGAAGGGAGGAAGAGATGGCTGCCACTCGTTCCTGCAGTCGCTGTCATTGATGGCTGCTGTGAAATAATCACCAGTTTACCAAGAAATAAAAATCATCCATTAAAGCCATTAAAAGTCATGCAAAAAGTAAACCCTGTTAATTTTTACTCTGTTGCTGTGATTGTGTGTGTTGCTGTTTTTGACTCTGTTGTATGTCATACACTGCTCCTACTGCGTGATTCTAGCAGGTGTGTGTGTGTGTGTGTGTGTGTGTGTGTGTGTGTGTGTGTGTGTGTGTGTGTGTGTGTGTGTGTGCGTGTGTGTGTGTGTGCGTGTGTGTGTCTGTGTTTATGTTTGTGCGAGTATGTGAGTGTGTGTGTGTGTGTGTCCAATGGGTCTGTGAACCATGGGCGACTACAGCTCTCCATTCCGCTATCTCTACATGCCGGCTCTATTTCTGCCGGGTTCACATCTCTATCTGAAGCCTGAAATTAACTTGTGAATGTAAATGCCTGTAATATTTGACAGTTGTCCTAATTTCTTTTTTCAATTATGCAATTCCTACGTCACTGACTGTGATAATACACAGAGCAGAACTAATTTTTGGTTTTTAGAGACACACACACACACACACACACACACACACACACACACACACACACACACACACACACACACACAAGGCCCCAAGGAGGGAGGGAAAAATCCCTGCCAAGCTGTTTCTGCAGACAAACTTGTCATTTTTGATATACTATATTATTATGAAAAAAACAGACACCCCTTACCAACCATACTCAGTGTCCCATAATCTCATTTAAAAGCCAGGGAAGTATTTGACATAGTCTATTCATGATGTAAAAACATTTGTGTGGGTCGGCACAGTCGGATTAAAAGGGACGAGCATTCACACCTGTACACTCTTGTGTCTTGGAAACGTTACCTGCTGTTGCAGGGAAAGTCTGTGGGGTAGTTGGAAGAATTATTTCAAGTTGTCCAGATCTTCATTTTCACAGGGGACATCCAGCTTTGCTTTGATATGAGTTCATGATGTGCAGAAATGCACACTCACAGTGACAACAACTGTTGTCAATAAACTTTTTTGTCTTGCTTTTTATTTTGCCAGAGGACTTCATGTGTATTAAAAAAAATATATTTGATGGATGTATCATGGATGTTTATGTCTTTAAAAAAAACGATCTGAAAATGTCATTTTGACAAATACAGTTTTCTGTGGATTTAGCCAATTTATGTGGACATAGAAGCAGTAGTGTCTCACACATCACAGTGAAACAACATATCCCATTGTTCCAATAATGGCCCATCAGTGCGACCCTCATAGGCAGTGGGACACCTATCCACCGCAAAGCAGTGAGGTACACTTGTTTTTGTGTACCTGAAATAGCTGAAATTGGAACATAACACAACACATTAACCATTTTATTTATAATTATATATATTATATACACAATTTATAACAGTTATTTCAATCATGTGTAAAACATTTCCACTGTCTGCAATATAATGTATATCCTACACTTGAGTTGTTGTTGTTGTTGAGTTAAAAAAGAAATGCCCCAACGGAATATATCTCAGAACAGTGAATTACAGCCTGAATCTTTGCTGCTGCAAATCATTACTATACTATAATTATATATATATACTATACTATACTATACTATATATACTATAATCCCAATTTTGTCAGAGAAAATCAGCATAAACAGGTTAATGACAACAACTGTATAACATAAGAACTGAACATTTAAAATGACTGATCATATATCACAGATCTTAAAGACAACTGTTGAAGAGCTTAATAAGGACTGTTTTTTGCTGGACTCATCTGGATTCGTTTTATTAATTGGGCTTATTTATTGGAAAAAAAATTTAAACATGCAGAGGACAATAAGAACAACAGCATGCTGGATAACTTCAGGAGGAGGGATGAAGAGAGAGAGATAAGGCATTTTCTCATATGAACTCCGGACAATGTCTGGAGAATGAGGTCCAGGCATTTTCCAGAGTTTCCCTTTCTCATGTAGCACACAACAGGAGATTGTCCGTGTCAGATGCATTCTTAACTACTGGAAATACTCTTTTTGTTAACATCATAAACAACTAAGTCTCTTGCTGTTCCTTGAATTTGTCTGAAGATTCCAGCGTCGGCACTTACCGAGTCAAGTTCTTTACTCTCGTCGTCTCTCCAGTTAGACATTTTCGTTGGCGTCTTTGTGTAAATGATCCTTCTTTTTCGGCCTCAAATGTTTGTATTCTTCCAGTTTGGTGCCAGTCACATTATAAATTTGATCAACACATCCACTCTCTCACTGTGAATTCTCCAGACAGTTACCTGCTTTATTCACACATTGGCTCAGTCAGACATAGCACAGACTCTGTACTAGGGAGCTGGCAAGGTAAAGTCCGTTTAATATATGGTCCAAGTGATTTGGACATTTGTGTTCTCACATACAGCTGCTCCAGGTAATTTCTAGATAAGTTAAGGGTTGCAATGGTTGTGTGAAAGCATTAAAGAGAGAGACCTCTGGCAAGCTCTGACAAGAGGTGTGCTCCAAAGTTTCCAGAGCGCGGATCGCCGAATCCACATACGATAATTACACATAGACAAACAAAACAACACATGAAAGCAGCTCATGAACCATAGTACATTAAAAAAAAAAAAAACACCCTGCACATGTCCAGATTACTCATGTTATGCGCAGTATTAACAGCAGATAAAGTTAGATGCCTTGACCAGGGCAAAGCCACACAAATATTTAAAATGCCTAATGACTGTACAGTGAATTTGATTTTAAGTATTTCTTATATCATTGCAGCATTAGAAATGCTAATGGTTATTTATTGGTTTTTTGAGGCTTCTCCGAGACCTCAGGTCTATTTTCGTGGAGTAAAGCCCAGCTGGATCTTCCGTAATACTAACATTTGTTCAGATCACACATGGATCATGCACTGCATTATTTAACTTAATAGCCTATATGACATTTTACATTTTACCGCAGTTCTTTCCGTTACGATGCAAATAGTGGGAGCTCTTGTAGGTGAGTGAGAAATGATGTGCTCTGTGAAGTACTAATGTTCAACCAAGCCAAAACCCACTTCTATTCTGTTTCTCAAAAGTGACACACCTTTATGTGTTGCAAAAAAAAATCTGTCCTTTCGATTTAATTTTTTTTTAATATATATTAAACCCCACAAGGGAAAGCTGAAATTGAGTATAAATCCAGAAAAAAAGGAAAAACCCCTTCCTGGCTACTCCCCCAAAAAGTGTTGAGAAATCCAGTACTCTTAAGCATCAGCGCCTCAAATCTCCTGCCTCCTGGCCTCTCTGGTCATCTATACTGTGTTTTAATACAACCTAATTCATGATATACAGTTGTAGTTCTCATTAACATATCTGTCTGTTTATGTTGTAAGACTACTAAGCGATAAAGAAATAGCCCAGTGATTAAATCACGGCTCAAATGTCAAAATGTCATTCCCAAGCTGCTGCGCTGCTCTGTTTTGTCCCTCTCTGTGGTCACCCATACTGAGGAACTATATCTTCAATTCCGCAGCCGAATTGAGTCTCTGTATCATATGAAATACAGTGAGGCAAAGCACAAGTTGCTTTGGGTCTCCTCACTGCATCAGCTTAGAACAGCAATGAGGGGGGCGGCTTTACGAAACCTGCAGGGTTTTCCCTACCATTATAAGACCTCGGTGCAGTGCTTAAGCATTTTTGCGCACCGCCTAAACTGAATGAACGGAAAAAACTATGCTGAAAGTTCTCTACCGCTCTAGAGAGGAAGAATATACCCTAAATATACATTAAGACAGTACTATTTTTTCTTTTTTTCTTTTTTTTTTTGGAAACTTGGGTTTTAAAACTTAGGGCTTGTCCTATATTTCAGGACAAGACAATTATATGTGACTCATTTCAACAGATATTCTTTTTGAACTGAGAGAGTACCAGTGTAACCAGCAGGTTAAACTGGATTTAAGGCTGGTGTAATATGTTCTGTTGCCACAGAGAAAGAAATTCATGTTGAGAGACGTTTTTACTGCAGAGATAAACCAGAGAGAAAATCTGTCAGACAGCCAAGAATTACATCTGTCAGATCAAAAATACAGTGTGAAAAATGTTAACTGTCAGAGAAAATAATTATGCGAGAGGAATGAGAGTGGGAGAGGAACTTACTCGCTACAGTAACTCAGTCAGCTGACTAGTGGCCACTGGGAAAGCGAGCTGTCTACAGACGTCCAACTGAACAAAAATGTTGGTAAGCAGCCAAATACTGCTACATTGTCAGATGGCTATGGGAGGATGAGAAAAATTGCAGTTCAAATCCATTTACAATAAGTTTTGTTTTCCCAGTGTTATTTTGTGTGGCGCACAAAAATGTGAAAGATTACTTCAGGACGTAGCGTTCACTTCATCAGTGAGCATATTTGTTTCGCTTTTCTTCTTGCTAATGTCTGAGTGTACCGTGAAAAACAACAACCTGTGTTGTGTTTTTATACATATACTGATTTCTGAATGGTCCAAAATGATGTAAAAATGCATATTTTCACAAGGCACAATGCCCACCAGAAACCTAGGGAAAACCCTGAATCGGTGGCAGAAAAGACAACAGCATGTTTGATTGTATGTGATTGGTGCAGAGTCCTTAATGCTGTAAATACACCATGGTGGAAAAGAATGAGACTTTTAAGTGCTGCCACTGTACATTGCAGTATTTCTTAATTATTCTCCTCTGTTCTTATACCACTAAAATCCGTCAAATTAGATCACATAGTTTAGCTGCAAAACTGTCAAAATGAATGAAGCACTTTCTGTACCACCACTGACATTGAAGATTATTAGTCACATGATATCCTTCATATGAAGTGTTGAAACAGTGAGCTTCACAGTAGTGAAACAAGCTTCAGAGCTTCAGAATCATCCATCCATCTCTAATGTTTGGGCTACGCTGAGTCATGAGGATCAGGACAGGATGTTAAAATCAAGAGTCAGGATGAATTTATTCAGTATCTGTTATCTTAGAGGGATTTCTTCAACTGTAACGGTTTAAACCCTAGTGGTAATTTATGACCGTTGGCTCATTATAAACTTAAAATGCCTTTTTCAGAAGTTAAGAACTGCTCTCATTGATGAAAGAGGCTGTTTTTTAACTGAAGGTATGAAAAAGTAGTGAAAATACATGTTGCTTTTTAGTTTTTCAAATGTAATGTGTTTAATGCTGTGAGCACCACAAATAATTACATTAACCTTCATTGTACTGGGGAGATGGTGAAGTGTCAGCAGTGCAGATATCTCTCGGTAAAGTGATAAAAAAATTGTTTTTGCAGTTTTCCCTGATCTGAAGTCAATTCTGAGAGAAAGTCAGAAGACAAAATTTAGAATTAAATCAGAATCTGAAAAAAATATAATTTCTTGAATCTAAGAATCTATCTCACAGTTTTAATATTGTTTCAGAGTTCAGTCTTTATTGTCAAAATTCTAGTTGAGTTTCCTTTTCTAAAAACTGTGAGAAATCAGAGAACCCCCTTTTTTCTTGTGGTCTTCTCTGCAATTGAGTTGCGTAACAGCGCATATCTCCCATCCCTCCCTGGGAGCCTGAGCTGAAGAAGACATCTGGACAGAGGGATCGGCTGGGGAGAACAAAGGGCCTTTTCTGCTCCCCGTCACCTAGTTCTGTCTCATTCTAAGTGTACATACAAACAAAATGGCCTTTTCGTATTTCTCCTTTATTAGTGCTCTCATCATGCAGAAGTAGTAAGAGCTTATATCCAGTGGCAGCAATAAGGGATAATGGCACTTGTCATGGTGATCATCATCTTATTGTGATATGCGTGTCGCACATCACAATAAAGCCTGACCGGATACATCATACTTGGATTTATGATTAAGATTGAAACTAACTCTGCATTAATGCACTGGCATTTTGGAAAATAAGTCTGGTAATTATGTATTTTCTTATTACCAGCAAATCTCATGAAAAGACACAAACCAACAATGTGGTAGTCCGTCTCTCAATACTTTCTGACTTCCCTAAACTGTCTGTGGCACTGAACTCCAAGCTTATTGGTTCCCATTGAAGTTGTAATTTTTTGGATTTTTTTTTTTTTTTTTTAGTGCATTTGTTGGGGTAATAAAGAAACATGTCACCCAGTGCAACTGTGTGGCTTATTGATGTGTTTAGCTTTTTGGACAACAGTGAAGCTCTACAGTATAGCACAGGAATAAGATATATCGGGCTTTGGATACACACATAATGCTTCTAGGTACAATACTTTGATTGTTGGTTTGGGTCTGTCCATGAGATTTGTTGTCATTAAGAAAAAAACTGAACATCACCAGGCCTATACTTTAACATTTTGAAAAAGACCCTGAGTCGTTTTCTGTAAAAGTCTGTGCGGCAATCTGTCCACTCAGTATCTAGTAATGTCTCTGTAAGCCTTTATATATATCATACATCTGAAATCAGCACAGTCACATTAAGTGATACAGCATACAGTATTTTATGGTCTAAATGTCTTAATGTACAGAATATAATGTACAAAAAAGTGTGTCTTATGGTACCTGCATAAGACTGCAGTGTAATACATTTATAGGCAGAAGAATTTTTGAAAATAATATATTAATTAATTAGATTAGTTTAATTACTACCAAATTTAAGACCTCAAATCCTACATATTAAGTCTTAAGTGTGAGTGCTGGAGTTTAAGGTAAAAATAATGATCTTTCACTTTAAGTCCAAAATGTTAGAAGTTTGATAAATATAGGCCCAGAAGTTTGCCGTTCTGGAAATAAGGGAGTGTATTTGCTGGAGGAGGGAGTAGTGTTAGTCAGTTTCCTAGTTTAAATTTCTCCAGCTGGTCTGTAAACTGGGGATCTCTGCCAGTGTGATGAATCATCAAGACTAGCAGTGATCCAACATGTCTGCAGAGTAAAGGAAATCAATAGTTAATTCAACTGTCAAAGATTTTATACCCTGACATAAAATGATAAATATTTTCCTTTTTGAACTTGTGCTACTTTGATTTTACTCTGTGCTATTTTATTAGGCAGCTGGTCAATAGGGTGGCAGTAATCACCACCAGCAGCAGCAACCTTGAATAGAAATAATAGAGATAGTAGATAGATGACGATGAAGCTCAGACATACTGCAACAGGATTGCATAATGTAAGATAAAGTGATTGTGATTTGCACAAGTCGGATACTTCTTGTTGTGCTTCACTGAACTGACAGGAACATGTTAGTGCTTGCATCCTATCCCCACAGGCATTTTCATACCACAGCAACACCACAGGCTGCTTGATCACACTTCTGCTTTGTTCTGGAAGAGTGGTTTGGAAAAGATAAGAATCTGTCAGTATGTTTGTTTATTGTATGTGTATGTGTATTTATTTTTTTATTTAACTAGTGCAGTGCCTGTTCAGAAGTGCTTGTTATCTCATTAATAGTTAAATATTTTATTAAATCATCTAATCATCATCATCTAATTTCCACGTCACTGCTGTGTTATGATATTAATAATAATAATGATGGACCCTATTAGTCAGATACCTGATCAGAAAACACTGCACCACAAATTTAAAAGGATTGCTGTGAAAGATAAACTCACTTGCCAATTTATTAGGTACACCCAGATAAAATGAATGCAGTATAATACAACAGGCCTGAGATACATCATCCTTTCATGAGGATTATAATGTTCAGTTTTTATTTGATTCTGTTTCAGAGGATGTTGATTTATTTTATTGGTCATTTTGGAGGCTGTAATTTGTGGTGCTCTCAAACTGTACTGGGTTATACTGAGAAGTCTTCCTTATATTTTGTCCATCCCATTTATATGAATTAAGGTTGACAAAATATTAGGAACACCTCTCAGTATGACCCAGTGCAGTGCAAACTTAAAACTTAATATGGGTTTGACATGGATTGACATGGAGTAATATGCAGTAAAAAAAATCAATGGCAAATTTATTTTTACATCAGCAAGGAAGATGTTTGAAAATATTTAATGTCATTTTAAGCCATTTTCTCACTATTAAATGGTCAGTAAAGGAAACAGAAAATATACAACGTCCAAATAACAACGTTAGATGACACAGGGTGTAACATTACTTTACCATAACAGTAATGCTTAATTACTTACTCCGCCTGTTAATAATCCTAATATATCATGCTTGGATGGGAATAAAAAGTAAACAAAGCGCTGCTGTCTTCCTGTTGCTGCGTCTGGTCTTAAACAAAGTGCTCTGGGATGCTTTCACTTCAAGACCATGCATAGCAGTTGTATTGCTGTGATAAGCCATTTCCAATTTCTGATTTGCAGAGCTTGGGTTTCTGTGTTAAATAGTCCCTCTTTAGATAATCCTATGCCAGGTTCTGTATCCGCCATCTTTGCAACGTGCCATCGTCATAGTCAATGATGTCGGCTGCTTGAATGTGTCAGCTCAGACCAATTGTCATTTAATGTTTCTCTTTTTATGTTTCTTGAGAACGTTCATCCAAAAACATTTACAGTCTACACTGCACTTCCTTGGGTCCTTAACAATATTCACATGACGTTCAAATTACATAGCGTCTTTGTTTGGTTGGTTTGGTTCATCGAATTAATTCAGGCCACAACCTTCAGTATCTCTGCGATTCTTATGCTGACACAGAATCATTTGTACAGAATCTCTCCTCTTGCCATAGTCTTTATATGTTTTAATGGGCATTATACTTTTCACTCTTCTTTAAACTAATCTGACTCTGCTTGTTTTTGTCTATGATTGGAACTAGGTTGGCAATCCTGTCATTAAAATTACTGGACAACTAAGGCATTTCTGCACAAATCAGAGCCTAGACCCTCAGGATCTATTGTTTGTGTCACAGAATGTTACTGGAAATAACATAGACAGAAATATAAATACATTTTGTAGTTAAACACAAACAGACATGAAATAACAGCTGGAACAGTTATAGAGTAAATAAAGTCTGTAATTGGTTTGTGCTAAAGCCACACAGTTTTCGACCAACAGTTTATAGATGAGGCTTTGCAGAGAAAAAGCAGGAATATACAAGCAATTACTCCTGATTCTTAGTCATTTCTCTCATATTAAATCTGAATCCCTGAAATCTCAGCATTCACTAAAAATTTGACATCATCATTAACTTTGTTAAACTTACAGTCAATCTCTAACTTTTTGTTTGTAGTTCTTGTATGTAGTTGAGTGGAATACAAAACACTTTCTGTGTTACAAGGGAATCAAAACAACATAGATTGGTTGAGCTCTTGCATGTCAGAACACATTTGCATAAAGTTGAACCTTTCTCAACGTCCACGTCTCTCCACTGGGCACCCCAGTCTTAGGCCGTGTTTACACAGACATATGCTCTCTATGTAAAAACACAGCCTTAGTCATTCATTTGAATGGAGGAAGTGCTACAAGGAAGAACTCGCCATAAAACCCTTCAATGGGGGGAAAAATGGAAGAACCCTCAGGAAGAGCAACTGAGGATTGAGAAACGCAGTAGATATTGTGTGGTAAATGGGCTGCACTTATATACAGATTTTTTAGTCTTATCAACCACTCAAAGCATGCCACGTTCACCCATTCATACACTCACACATACTTCAGGTACAGCCATCAGGTGCAATTTGGGGTTCTTGCCCAAATTTCGACATGCATACCAAGGATCAAACCACTGACCTTCCGGTTACTGAACGACCTGCTTTAGCTCACAGAATAGCGCCCTAGAATAGAGCATATAGTTTTAGTTTAAGTTAGTAGTATGGACAATCAGGATGACAAGATTAAAGATTATAAACATTAATGAAGAATATGATCTAGGAGGAGGCCGAGCAACTTCCAGGTGCCGCCAACAGATAGAACCTGAGCCACAAGGACTCTTCTCCACCATGAAGACCTGGAAAGATGACAGACTATCTAAACATTCAAGAGGCAGAACCAAGCACATCATTTACACATCTTGGACAAAGAAAAAAATACACATAGGGAGAGAGAGAGCATCCTGACTAGGCTTTCTTTTCTGATCTCAGACTGTTTCATACTAACGTTATCGGTGCTGACATAAATTACAATGTTGCTAAAACTGCTGGTGGAGTGTGTCTTGGTTCCCTGTATATCCCTTTGTTATACCAGCACCCTCTGTCAGAAGCTCTGGCTCAGGGTAGACAGTAAACAGTGGCTGGCAATGCTAATCTAACGTTGCAGGTGAGGTGAATCCCCTATGATTATTGTGGGTTCTTTAACCCTGTCGCCGGAGTTGGAGGAGACACGCAGGCCTACAGGACTACCAACGGGCCTGGCAAGGGTCAAAAACTGGTTTGCAGACCGGAGGGGTAACAGCAGACCAGGCTACACAATAGGTTGCTTGCTATATGCTACGCTATGCGTACGCTGTACCAGTGTTAACGCTAACTGACTGCCTATCAAGGCTGTGGCCGGTGCCTGTCACATTTAAGGTAACATTAAGAGAGAGGAGCCGTTCCAACTGACAGATATATGTTTCTGGAAGCAACATCCATCTGCAAAAGCCGAACAGTTATCACAAACCACCATAACTAACCTAACTCCAACCAGGGTAGCAGCAGGCTACCAGGTAACACTAAGAATGTTTCAAAGTAGAAAGTAGCAAGTTTGAAACTATGGATTTAGCACCAGGTGAGTAGCAGAAGACAAATAATGTTACGAGAGTAGAGATTGAGAAGAATGAAGAATTAAACAGAAACGATTAGGAGAAGGAGCAGACAGCAAACTTGGAATAAAATTGGTTGCTCATATTCTTTTGTGAAATTTCTCAGAAGATGAGTCATACTGGAGCTCTGCTCTGCCACTAAGAAACTGTAGGATTTAGCCATTGAGAGGAGCCAGTCAGATTTGAATCAACATACTTCTGATTTGATGAAACATGGTCAGCCCGGTGTAGATATCAGCTTGACAGTGTGAATCAACAGCTCTCTGTGGACAGTATAGTGTCACTCACCAGCAGTCCACGGGTTAGATGGCTAATATTGATGAAGTCATCTGGTGTCATTATGCTGTTGATGGTACAACATCCCATCACACAGATCAATACCAGACCTATTGTTGAGCTGTCTTATGTGTAAGACGCTTTTCCCTGAGTTGAGAAATTAGTTTGGACAGGCCGCCCTCGTTTACAGAGGAACCAATTACAACAGTATAATGCTGTCTCCAATTAGATTTGCATGGCCCACTCAGAGGCAGGCACTGCCTATTGTCCTGCAGATTAAACCCAGCCAGAGTGGCAGCAATGCTGCTTTGCTGGTCTCACCTACTGTTCTGACTGAGCCTCAGGCTTCACTTCCACTGCCTGCACATACTCCCTTTGCTGCGAGCTGTCCTTCCACAAGCATATACTGTATGTGTCCATCCAAACACTTACACATAGTCTTCTGATGGGTACTGTTAGTATGCATTTACTCTGCGCGAATGGGGCATCATTTAGTACTATGATTCTGCTTTAAAGAGCTGGCTGAACACTGCTTGCCCTTGACATTCACAGTTTTTCTTTTTGCAGACAAAGAAACATACTTAGAATATACATAGTTTAAGTTCAATTGTAAAGATGTACTCCTGCAATTTAGTGCTGCAATTCCATGACGTTAGGGGACTCAGGAGACCAATTAAGAAAAAGAAAGGTCAACATTGAAGCCGCAGAGGATAAAATATCCTGACTGTAAGTTCTTAATCACTATATTTAACATAATGCACTCAATAGCAAATTTTCATTAGCCTGCTCTGCCCAGTAAATGCCTGTGTCTTTCAAAACCAAATATGGAAAGCTTTCTGTTATAAATTTGTGGCCCTAAAGCACAAGCTGATATAACGCTGATGACATCACTATGACATCATCAGGGGTTATTTTCTCAGACTTGTCAAAACTCCTCCTGAGCCAACAAAGACATTATACAACTGTTTTCACAGGCTGAGTGGTACTAACCATTCCCAGTAAACTGATCTTGATGAGGATGACTGTTGGACTGCCACTTTAAAGTTAAGTTGCTAGTTTAGCAATTGGACATGGCACTTGGACATGGTGTCCATTAAAAGTGAAAGTCATTCTTTAAGACTGGGATGTGATTATGTCACTTAATGACAACTTTATGACATTTCGAGACATCTGAATTCCACTGAGAGAGCTTCATTTCCACCGTTTTGTTCCAATTCTGATTTCATTTATTTATTTATTTAGAGGCATCACCCACATTTTTAACAGTCTTTGAATGCTATAGAAGTTTCAGAATTAGTTTTCTGTTTCATTGCTCCCACCTAATAAGTTTCTATACTTACCAATAATACTAATGGTGTTACAAAGTTTTTGGAGTTATTCCATATATTTTAGGGCTCCAGAAGTACAAAACTCTTCGACAGTATTGCTGTAGGTGAGTAACAGTTGGAGCACTTCAAGGCATAGATGGCCTTGGTGTTAGAAAATATTTGGTTCGTTCATAACAAGTCAAAGATTCAAGTCTATGGACATAAAACCTGAAGGAGAGAAAACAATTAAAACTCCTTTGGTAAGAAACATCCAAGTCAGCGAACTCGAAATTCTGTTGTGTAGTTGCTGCTAACAGTAAGCTGGCTTCGTAGAAACCTGAAGGGCAACACAGTTTGATGCATGTCACAACACCCCTCTGTCTTGGAGAACACTGAGAAGATCGTTGAAAGAAAACTTTGAAGTTGAAATTTACAGCTGGGGGAAGAACTTACGGAACCAATCCCAGTCACAGATCCTCTTTCCTGTGTCTCAGTTTGTAATAAATAGTAAACCAAGGTGGTCTGATGGTGGTTTTTCAGGGTTCCCCCAGCAGGATGTCCTGAGTGAGTCTTGAGGGTTGCCAGACTGAAGAGTAATTCTCTGCAGAGAATCAATTTCATAGCATTTGCTTGTGGTGCGTAGCAGTGTGTTTATTTAGGGTCTGAACCACTCAGGATAATGGTATCATTTCACCAATGTAATCACAGAACAGACCCTTCTCACTGACTAAGGCTGTGTTCATTAGTTTGGCATCTCCGTTCACTTCAGATAACTTTGTCCTTTGTCATTAACTGTGTTATTGGTCTGATAATACTGTTTCTTTAGCTTTGCAGTGATTATTGTGTTTGTATTTACTCAGTTGAAAGTATGAGTTGTGTAACAGGGTGTTTGAGACATACAATGGTGGATTATGTTATTACCAAACTATAAACCTATATAGATCTGTAGTGTGAGGATTCAATGTTAAGCACAAGCCTTGCCTGATTTTCTCCACAGTTGGTTCTAATACAGTGTGTTAACAGTGGTTACTTAAAATGAGTTCAGTGTTGTGCTTATCATCCCAGAGCTATCTCCATAACAGCTGAAATGAAGCATACAAGGCTTCAGCTCCCAGCAATAACTTGTGACTTAGCTTTGTCTTTCCTTTTTTAGAGAACCACTTTAATTGATTAGCAGGCAGTGTTGCTGTGAGGTTAATGACTGTGAAAAAATCGCACTAATGAGTCTTAAGTTGCAACAGTGACCACAAAAGTGGAGGTCATAAAATTAGGAAGCGTGCTAATGATGGTGAAGCCACAGGAGAGAGACATAAACATCCTGACCAATTGGCTGTCAGCTGATGACCACTGGTGTTAACCTGCTGGATACAGTCTGAGCCGGTACAGAGCTCTCCTCCAGCATCACTATCAACTGAACTACCTTGAATAATACTGTGGAAATTGGGGGGAAACTACACAGTTTGTTGAGCATCAACCCTCAAATTATATTATTTATATAATTAATTCATTAGTAATTATATCATCATCATTTATTATCGCAATCATCACCTTTTATGCACAATATCCATTTAATAAACTAGGAAACCCTGTGAACAAGATAATTTTAAGTTCTTGAGGAGGTTTTTTTCTTAAATCATATCAGTATAAAAATTATCTTCCATCACACAACCACAGTAAAAAATCTAAGTCAATCCATATATTCTCAGTGTTTATTCATGACAACTGCATGGATGAATATACAGTATGACTATCCAGCAAAGCACTTTACATAGAGCATGTGAGGAACAGGAATTAAACAAAAGGCCCAACATATTATCCATTCAATGCTTGTGTACTGTTGGATATTATGAAACAGGCAGCAGAATTTTCTATGTAATAATTTTAAATGCACAATATGTAATTTGATGGGTCTCTCAATCGAAACAAAAACAAAAGAGTTTGGTGACGTTGTGAAGTAGCGTGGGATCATTTGAGTTGTCTTCATCATCGTTGCCGTCATTGCAGTCAGCTTCTCCCGGATTGGATTCCTTCAGTGTTAATTGTTCAAGAGGTTTTTACCGGGAACCAAATTATCCAAAGAGGTATCCCCATCTCCTGAACAAACAGACCCATTGATTAAACCCTGTAAAAACATTGAATAAAGCAGTTTCCTGTTAAAAATCAGTGTTACTCCGATGCTGTTCGACGAACACAAGACATCTCACAGGGGCTGCAAGCCAAGTTGCCACTAATGTTTGCACAGCTTCGTTCTCTGATAACTTAAGATCTACACATCCAATGAATAAAATCCTTTATCCGGTTAAAATTTATAGTGATAAAGTGAGATTTGAAAAGTGTATCGGAAAAATGTGACTTATAACTGGATAAAAGATCAATTTTGACAGCTTCTGGCAGAAAACCACAACTCTGATGTATGTGCAAAGGGAATACGATGCCATTGAAAGACGACCAAATGAAATGCACCATTACCTTGATTAAAATTATGGATTTGGGATAGTGTAGTTACACCACTCAACAAAATAGATAGCACATGTCTAGTCATTTTTGAACATTTTAATGTAGAAAAATTACATATTATACCTTTAAATAATGAAATGGATGTGAAAATGTATTATTGGCTGAATGGATTAATACATTTTCACATCATGTGGAGTCAGCATGAGAAGTGGGGTGAGCTTCCCCCGCACTCACAGTAGTTATTAATTAAGGCTTCAATGGCAAAATAAGTTTTTAAAATCCATCAGTGATGCAGCCTCCAAGAGGACAGAAAACAGTTGTCTTCTTCGCTATCATAACATTTATAGCTTCCTGCTGTCTTTCTCTTTTTCTCTGCTCCTCTCCTGTATCAAGTGCCAAATATTGCACGAGCATGCAGCTCTTACCGTAACTGTGCTGTTCTATCTGAATAAGGCCGCTAGGAACATTAATGTAAAAATCACCCATGTTTGGATGACAAAAAGCCACCACTTTAACAGATGAAGCCAGCAAAGTTGCATATTCCTTGTCTGAAAAGGTCGCTAATTTTTTCAGATAAAACTGCAGGCAGTGTTTTCTGTTGTTGTTGCACATGCAGTGGCCTGGCTTCAGATGCCGCTCACCTCTGAAGGCACAGCTCAGCTCAAGACTACCATTAATGACAAGATTACATTGTGTTTTGATTGGCAGGCTGCCCTCTCTTGGTAAAGAGGTACACAGGTTAAAGCCGCGGAAAAGCAAAGAGTTAATCTGGCAGTTCTTGTGATCGTATTCAGCTTCAAGTATCATTTTCCATAGCTCGTAGGCAGGTCTTGTCTTATTCTCCGTATGGCCTTTCCCTGGGGATCAGGCTTGTGGCTACATTCCAGAGCCTTCCTCTCAAATTAGACTTTCTGGGGGCTGCAGCCGTTCTGATGCTCCCTTCATTGAGACGCAACGCAACACAAACCCTGCCTTCTTGACCATGGTTGAAATCCTGCCAGTGGCTCCAAAACAGCTGTCCCACTGTTCACACTTTTAGCCTCCTGCAATTTGAGGAACAGTAGGTTTGTAAAGCTCCAGCAGGTCTGCAGTAACACTCACTCACTTACTTGTTGTCAGCAGTGGACTGCAGTGGGTGTTGTACAACACACCCCTTGAGGCCCTTAATTTGGAGTTTGCATCAGCAAAATACAGGAGAATACTGGTTAAGCTTAAGTGTGTTTTCATACACATAAGTCTTCATTGTGTAGTATTTTTAATTAGATATGCACTGATATGGAATTTCTTGGCAGATAACGGATAACTGATCTTACAAAGGTAAATAAATTATAAATTAATAATATGATAATATATTTTGCCAATACAGCACCAATGTTTAGAGATCCCTCAGCACCCCAAGAAGAAAGAATATATTCATCTATTGTAAATTTGTTTCTAATAACCTTATTTTAGTTTTTTTAATATAGACAAATTAATGCCAGGCTTTATCTCCGTATTGACAAGCCAGTATAGGCTACAAAAGACATTGGAATAGCTTTACAGACTGTTAATGGTTATCTAAAGCCATTGTACCCCATTCTTAAAAGAGGGTGCAATGGGTGCTCAACAATTGTTAAAAGGGATTTTTTCCTTGCTGCTGTCGCCAAGTGCTTGCTCGTGGTTGGAATGTTGGGTCTCTGTAAATATAACTATAAAGGTTACGTTCTAGACCGCTATATGAAAAGTGCCCTGAGATAATCTCTATTATGATTTGGCGCTATATAAACAAAATTGAATTGAATTGAATTGAACGGAACCATTACATTGTTGCAATGTTTAGCTTGTTCATAGCAATTTTAGCATAATATGCTCCATAGCTGTGCAAAAGATACCAGCTATGGATGAAGAGGGTTTTGACTGTGGGTATAATGGTTGCATTTTTGCAAGTTTATGTTCTGCTTGTTTGATAAAATGTTCATACTGTCTTCCTTACTGGAGGATTTTGTTGGACTTAATAATACTGAGCATTGTCGTCGCTGACTCACGAAAAATACACCTACAGTGTCTCATTCCCTCTTTTGTGGCCTCTGCTCTGAACTGCTGTCTGCTCTGTGTGTGTAAGGGTAGCTCCACCAAACCCTCTTGTAAATACGCAGTGACACAGAAAGGAGAGGAGAGAAAGGACAAGAAGCAAAATCACTATTCAGAGTCAGGTTACGAGTGGTGTCTTTAGTTCACAGTCAAGGATCAATATTATTGGACGTAATTATTGGCTTGTTATCGGAACCATAACAATAATTTAATTTTCTTATTTATCAGCCAATTATATATCGGCCAACAATGTAACGTACATCCAGATTTTTGAAACTGTCTTTGAATGAGGAGTTGACTACAAAACAACTTTGCTTTTTCAAGCTAAAATTCAATAAAGGAAGTTTTATTATTTTATGTTAAATCTCTTTAAGTATTGTCTGAACTGTTGGGTAGGCCACCCAAAATCAAACTTAATTGAACTTCTATGGAAGTAGGGCAGCAAGGCACTTATCATGTCCTTAAAACATCATGGGTTTGAGTGAAGCTCAGAACAAAAATTGCTTGTCATATCTGTACCTTCATTTGTCCTGTCACAGTGAGCTGTGGACTTTGTATTACAATTTGAATTACACTTCCAGTGTTCCAAATGTACATGCCTTAGTGGTACTAATGGCAATCCATCTCCTGTTTCCACAGATGCAGCAACTCTTCTATGAGAACTATGAACCAAATAAGAAGGGCTACATACGAGATCTCCACAACAGCAAGATCCATCGGGCCATCACTCTCCATCCCAACAAGAACCCTCCCTACCAGTATCGCCTACACAGCTATATGCTCAGCCGCAAGATTGCAGACCTGCGTCACCGAACCATTGAGCTCCACCGAGAGATCGTCCAGATGGGACGCTACGGAGCAGCTGAGCCTAGCCGAGACGACCTCCAGCTCGGCATGCCGCCCTCATTTATGCGCTTCCACCCACGACAGAGAGAGGAGGTTCTGGAGTGGGAGTTCCTGACAGGGAAGTACCTGTTCTCATCATCTGACGGTCAGCCACCCCGCCGTGGGATGGATTCCTCCCAGAGGCAAGCCCTGGATGACATCATCATGCAAGTAATGGAGATGATCAATGCCAATGCGAAGACACGGGGCCGGGTCATTGATTTCAAAGAAATCCAGTATGGTTACCGGAGGGTCAATCCTTTATATGGGGCGGAGTATGTGCTGGACCTGCTACTGCTGTACAAGAAACACAAAGGAAAGACCATGACAGTTCCTGTGAGGAGGCACGCCTACCTGCAGCAGACCTTTAGCCAGATCCAGTTTAGAGAGGAGGAGGAGATGGATGCCAGAGCTCTGGCCAGCCATATTAACAAGGAGTCAGACTCCCTCTCATTTCTGTCAAACTCCCTCAAGATGCTGGTGCCCTTTAAGCTGGCCACTTCTGGCCAGGACCAGAGGGAACCAAAAGAGAAGAAAGTCAACATCTTGGTACCTCTGTCGGGACGTTATGATATCTTTGTGCGCTTCATGGCCAACTTTGAACGAGTTTGTCTGATCCCAAACCAGAATGTCAAGCTGCTGATCCTGCTCTTCAGCACAGACAACAATACAGAGCGGGTCAAGCAGGTGGAGCTCATGAGAGAGTATCATATGAAGTATCCACGAGCTGAGATGGAGATAAAGCCTGTTGCTGGCTCTTTCTCCAGGGCTCTTGCTTTGGAAGTGGGCTCCTTGCATTTCTCTAATGATTCACTGCTCTTCTACTGTGATGTGGATCTGCTTTTCACCAGCGACTTCCTCAAACGATGTCGGTCAAACACGGCCGTTGGGGAGCAGACCTACTTCCCCATCATCTTCAGCCAGTATGACCCTAAGGTGGTGTACGCTGGGAAGGTCCCTAGCAACAACCACTATGTCTTCACCTCCAAGACAGGCCTGTGGAGGAACTACGGCTTTGGGATCGTTTGTGTCTACAAGGGGGACTTGGTCCAAGCTGGAGGCTTTGATACCTCCATACAGGGGTGGGGACTAGAGGACGTCGACCTTTTTAATAAATTTGTCCAGTCGGGTATTAAGTTGTTCAGAAGTACAGACACAGGCATAGTACACGTTCACCACCTGGTCATATGTGATCCCAACCTGGAGGCGAAGCAATATAAGATGTGCCTGGGCTCCAAAGCCTCATCGCACGGCTCCGCCCAGCAGTTGGCCGAGCTCTGGCTGGAGAAGAACGACCTCGGCTTCAGGAGACTGGCCAGCAATAATGGCTCAGTTAGGACAGTGTGAAAAAAGCCAGGCTGCAGACTATCATAAACTGAACCTGAACCTTCTCTGTGCTCATTTCCTCTTCTTAGTGGTGTTTTCACTACCTAATTTATTTTTTACTAAAATGAAAGACTTCACATGGATATCTTTTGAAAACGTGTCTTTTTTTAAAAGAAAATATACAGTAACGCCATGATGAACAATTCATAGAGACAGTCTGGGCCCTTATATGGAAGTACCTGTTTTGATTCATGATAGAAGGAATATTAACTGATATTCTTGTATTAGCCTGATTAAACAGGGGCCAGAGGCTTCTCTAGCCTGTTACATGTTATCTGTCAGGGCAGTGGGATAAGGGGACCCAGGGATTATTAATGTGTACCTCAGTGAAGTACATTGCCATGGCCCTTAAATATTTCATTTGTCCTGTATGCAGAAAATAGATGAACATGTGTCCATGTATTTTCAGACCAGCAGTGCTCGAAACATAACTCAACTCTTGATTGTGAATGTTTACAAAAAACTGATTCAAAACATTTCATCAAGGAAAACTCAAATTACAGCTATCTGAGTGATTACTAAGGGCCATTTAATTTGATTTCTTTGATTTACAGTGGTTTTCTTTTTCCATTTGCTTTTATGGTTTTGGTAATACAACATAACACTGTTACTGTTTTTGTATTTTTCTTAATAATATTTTCTGTGAACCCAACTGCTGGATTTGATATCTGCAATTCATCTTTTGCTGTCTAATTTATTGAATTTGCAGTCTCCATTTTCTACTCTCTGACTGTTTAAATATGTATATTGGAAAGATTGTATAACCATGTCAGTTGTGGGATAGTTTTTTTTTTTCATGTTCCTTTTCTTAAACTCATTATCACCAAAGAGTTTTGCACAGTCTGCTTTAGGTATCATGTTGCCTGAGTGTGTGTGTGTGTGTGTGTGTGTGTGTGCGTGTGTGTGTGTGTGTGTGTGTGTGTGTGTGTGCGTGTGTGCGTGTGTGTGTGTGTGTGTGCGTGTGCTGTTGGCTGGGGGATGGGGTTTTGGGGCATTTGCAGGCACAAACATGAAATAGAGAGTAAACAAAAAGCAAAATCTTTAAAGCTCTTTCTTTCTTTCTGATAGGGGAACCAGTCAGGCCTTTATTCCAGTGGGGTGTTGAAAAGTGCAGTGCTCTCTGCTTGGTCAGCACACAACACACTTTTTTTGTCTCTTTCTTCTTTTTTTTTTTTTTTTTGAAATACAAAGTGTTGTGTGGCTGGTCTGGGTCAAGTCTGGTGTGGCTTGGATTCTGTGCTGAATGAGCTGAGATACACACTGTGACACTGTCTGTGCCTGTGCCTGTGTTACAGGTTTTAGGGCAGAACTTTTCCTCATGGCAGGCCTGAACCACCGTCCTGTTCCTGCCCATGTTGCTTTTTGGCAGGTACTGTACATTGTAGCACTCCATCGGGTTGATGCTCCTCTTTCAGCATTACAACAAGAATGGCTGATTTTTAAGACTGATATAACAGGATGAATGACTGTGCTGTCATCACAGTTTGTTTGTTTTGTTTTTTTTAATTTTCTTTGACTTTTGTATTTTTTGTTCATTCAACTCTGTCCAACTGGGCAATGTTTTCTATTTAAAAAAGAAATAAAATGGGGGGAAAAGTATGAAAATCTGCTGCTTTTGTGGTATTTTTCTCAGTCTGTTACATTCTCAGTTATCACGTGCCAGGATGATGGTCACTACAGAAACACCAGGTAAAATGCCAGAGACATCATTATCATTTTGGTTTTTAATTGTGCCTGAGGGTTGGGTTAAGGGGCCAGTATTTGCTCTGTCAGAGGTGCTTGTCGGATACGTTTGCAAACCCTCTGCCCCCACATCTTTGCTGTGCTGGATTAGGGGGTGGCTGCCTGCAACACTATAAATGAAACTTGCACCATTATCCCCATATTTAACAATATTGTGTCTCCCCCCTTTTCTGTGACAGCCAGCTTTTGACTCTGTTTTCCAGTGTCAAAGTGGTCAGACAACAAGTCATACGAACAACTTCTAGTTTAACCTGGCCCAAATGGTGGAACACAGACTCCCCTGATCCACATGGAAAGGTATTGGGGGAGGGGATCTCAGAAGCTAAGCAGTTCTGATGGAGTATACTGACCTCTGAAGTGGTGCAAAACAAATGCCAAACAAATTTTCCGTTCATCTATAGCGACACAGTGAATGAGGGGTCATCAGAGCCCCAAAGTATGTGGGGCCTGGAGCAGTTGCCTGCTTTAGTTATCCAGCCTTGGGGACATTCCTGTGCTGGTATTCATTACCCATCCAAGGAAAGAATCATTTCACAAAAGGCTCAACTGCGATGACTCCCCAGTAATTGAGATTGTGCGATTAATTATAACATCAATAATATCATATTACAAATCAATGAATCTTCTCACTCAGCAGCTTTGAGTAAATTCTGAGGGAAAGTGTTGAGTAGCTGACTTGAAGCTTATTGTAGGTTCTGTGTAGTCTGTGTGATCCCTCTGTCTACTAAAAGACAAGAAGCAGCAGACACAAAGCACACTCTTGCTTTAGTCAGCTGTGCTCAGGGAGAGTGTGTGGAGGGAGGCCTGCTCTTGTAGCTGGACCACCATCACAGGAAGCCCCTGCAGGGACAGTAAAACAGGGCCTCTAAAGCAAGTGCTGGGATAAGTCAATACTCTGCCTTTTTGTGTGCTGTAGAGCTGTAAAGACAGGCAGGGCAGGGGAGACGGAGGTCATCAGAGTCTCAACCCTGTGTTCCAACTGATCCAGACCTTAAAAGTGATTCTTGATTGACTATGATCATCCTCAATTCTTTCACTACACGAACATATTAGACATGGCTGCACATGCTCACATTTGTGATGTGAACTGTGTTGAAGATTGCAGTAAAGGTAACAACTGTAATGGCTTTATGTGTGTGGTCATTTATTTATGTACTATGTACACTGTAGTGATCTACTAAAATAATACCGGTTGACAGTGACAGATTATGTCTGATAAACATGGAAGATCACCCATGTGACACAACGTTGTGCTGTTGTCTCTGCATGTGCGTATGTTTGTAAGAGAGAGAAGATAAACTGGCTGTAAAGCCATTTTTTATTCAACGCTTTCTAAGGCTTGTTCTCATTTGACAATTCCTCAGAAAACATGACCAACAGTCTCAGAGAAAATCATGCTTATTATTTCTGGTGTCCAATAACTATAGACATTGTTTTGCAGAATAAAGCCCAACGCATCCCAACTCTGGGATTAGAAAGGTATTCATTTGGAGCAAAAATATTCAAAACACCTGTCAACAACAGTCTAAAATGATAAGTTTCACAAAGGTAGTATTTATTACAGGACTTTTGTAATGCATTAAATTACAATGTACAGCAGTTATATTTTTCTTCTCACTGCATGTATTATTAGTAACTGAAGTGTGAATGAAGCAATAACTTACTTCATTTTAAAATTATAAAATGCATTGATGCATTGAGCTTCAATGTTCAGTCCTGAACTTTGAAACAAGTTAACAAATGAGTCACACCTCAAGGTCAGTTTAGTAGCTGCTCTGATTTAGTTAGTATTAATGCATACTTGAAAGTTAAAAACATACATCAGTGCGGATTCTCATAATCAACCATTGATGTAACGTTCAGCTCCGGAATAAACATATAATCAATCAAACAGCATCCCAACCACCACTGAGCACACCATGTGATTCTGAATTCAGCAAACCAATAACAATGTCCTCATTCTACTGAATACACACTCACAGTTAAAGTAAACAGGCATTCCTTTAATTTTTTTTCATAGTGTGGAAAGGAAAAGTTTTTCTTATTCTGTGAGATTGTTCAGTGATAAATGATTAATGAATAAATATGTAAACAGGATTTTGTTGTCGGTGAACCACTGATTATAAATCAAATCATCACAAATCTTTAATATGTGACAAAATAATCTCAACTCAAAAGTCTTTTAGGAGCTTTCTCATGATCATCAGCAAATGCAACCGGCTCATTCGCTGATAAACACTGCGGATTCAACCGAAAGCTGAAAACTGAAACCAAAAGCTAGAGAGTGGGAACTCTGAGATTATTTTGTCACCCATGCTAATGTTTTTATCTTATGTCTTATCTTATTCAGAGTGAACAAAGTTGACATCATGACAACACACACACACACACACACATACACACACACACACACACACACACACACACACACATATTGCCCTATATACACACACACACGAATGCCCTCTATGACCTCCCATATTATTAGCCACATTATGTCACTGATATTTTCTGGTGTTTTGTTCAGTTTTTTGGTTCATTCTGCTACTTTTTGACTGAAATATAATTTTCAAAATAAAAGTCGAAAATGTAAAATTGATGATAACATTAGCAATGCAAATTAAATCTTTTGGATAATAGTGTTATCAGCTAATGATCACTAGTTTAGCCCCCTCTCTGCTCTGCATGACAGGCAGAAACCGAGTAGAGGTCAAGTGCGGTGGCTTGAAAAGTCCACCTCTAACGTGAGCGATGGGGGTGGCGTGGGTGGTGGTGACCCTGGTCACCTCTGAGCAACCCTGGAAAGACAAAGGGCAACCCTGTAGATACTGTAGGTATATTGCCTTAAAAACTGTCTCAAGCTTGAGTACTTGGAGCTCATCCGATGATTCTGAAACAAGTTCTTCAGAAATACAACGACACAACACATTTTATTCTTTATTTTTTTTTTTAAATGGTCAATATGAATTTTTTTTCAACTGGTGCTTAGTAATAAAATAAATAATAATTATTATTATTATTATCATTAGTAGTAGTATAGGATATCCTGTTTACAGCTAAAGACATCTTTGGACTTATTTCAAGTTGTGGGTTCTTTCATATTTGACAGAGGTTTACTGTGTTCTTCTGCTTCCAGTCTTTGTGCTAAGCATGTAGCCGATATTGACCTTCTTATCTGACTCTTGGAAAGATAAAAAGACAAGAGGGTTAACTAAAATGTTGGGGTTTTCTTTCAAAGACACTAAAACACAATTTGCCCTAATGTCTTCCCTTTTAGTCAACTGAAAATGACTTCTGCTTTTTAATGATTGCTGTGCTCTAACATTGCCCTGCAGGTTCCAGCCTCATTCCGTGTTGATGTCCCACCACAATGACCAACAGACCAGGCTGACAGTTATGTAAAACAACCAACCTGGCAGTATTTGGTTGTCTGTCCGCCAGAAGTGAGGATAATGTGTGTGTAGCCAGCATCAACACCTGTATTTTCTTTTTTTTATTTAAAACAAGACTATGTCAAAACCTAGTATGTGGCTGCACAGTCCTTTATCTGTTTGCTTCTCCTCTACTCTCTGTGCTCACATATACAGTAATTTAATACAGCTGAACTGCCAATAAAGTTGTTCTCATTTACATGTTTTTCAGTTTCTCTTGTCAGACAATGGAACAATATGAAATAGTGACTGACACGCAGCCCATTAAGACTAATCAGTCACTTCCAGGCCATTTCCAAGCTTTTGCTCTGCTCTGCTGCTAAAATCTTGATTTTATTACCACAACGTCATCTGACAAAATCCCCGTACACATAAGTTAAAGTCAACGGCTGTGCTGGGATTTATATTTACTTGTAAATTTACTTGTAAAATGATCAGTCAGAGAGAAAGTTAGAAGCTCATTCATGTCTTTGGCAGCCACCATGTGATAATTTGAATGAGACACACACAGAGGTGTGCCTGCTGAGGGAAAGCCTGGCCTCACGCTCGCCTGGCAACACTGGCGACTCTCTTCTACGGAAAGTAGCTAAGATTTGAACAAAAGAGGCAGATTTTTGCTCTGTGCTTTTGTGAAAAAAAGTCGCTAAAGGGATGTAAAAATGTCTGTAAATCTAGTGACAAGAGAGCTAAGTTGGCATCACTGCCACATATCACCCCCCCTGATGATGTAATAGAAACTTTGCACCAATTAATTTTGAAAGAGTTACGGCCAATGGGGAAACTTGATCACTTAGTCAGTCAGTCAGTCAAAGACATTTTGTCGTTGTCCAGTCAAAAAAATATATTGGCATTTTTAATTCAATTTCCAATGGTTTTTGTGACCAGCATAATTGTTTACTCCTGTCAAATCAAGAAATTATAGTACGAATAATGGTGGAATTAAATTTGTCTGGTTCATGGTGCTGTGGTCGTAGATGCCCTTTGAGCAGGAAGATATGTTTATGTTCAGATTCAGATTCACCTGTTAATAGCACCACTACAAAACAGGCTGGATCTTCATTTAATGATATACCTCACACTAAGTATGTTAATGTTCTTTCATTTACCATGATAGAGGGTAGCGATAGCAGTGAGCAAATGTGTTACTGAAAAGAAAGTCACTTTCTTCAATTTGATGTCATCTTCACAATAATCACAAACGTGTACAAGAAAACACAAGCAGCCCAAGCTGACCAATCACAGTT
This sequence comes from Xiphias gladius, assembly GCF_016859285.1. Classification (NCBI taxonomy): domain Eukaryota; kingdom Metazoa; phylum Chordata; class Actinopteri; order Istiophoriformes; family Xiphiidae; genus Xiphias; species Xiphias gladius. The sequence continues at coordinate 3,845,654 of NC_053400.1, read as the reverse complement.
CCTGTAGTCTAAGAGCCAGGGTGTCTGTATGATTGTTGACGTATGGTACATATCATACCCTTCTCTCCCTCTGCCCATCTTTTCTGGCTGACTTCCGAGAGGTATCCATGCCCTGTGCTAATCAATATCACTTTTTAACCGCAACAGAGTAAACAGATTGTTGTTACTAGATAAAAATGGATCAAAAACTCCTATCAGCCTATCTGGAGTTAAATGGCATAAGAAACTGAAATTACCTTTCAGTCAGAGACAGTTTTGTCAATGAATTGACGACTCATAATATATGGTTATACAGTTAGATTTGATAGAAAACGCTCTGCTCTTTAGGGGAGACGTCCAATTCTCTGAGCAGCAAAGAGGATTCCACTGAAAAAGTAAACCCTCCCTAGAAAACATATACAATGGATCATAAACATGAAAGTTAGATCTTGATTTAACAATAACAAAAAGTTGCACATTAGGACGCTGGATTATTGGAGGGACCCCCAGCAACAAATTGATATGAACATAGTTTAAGCAGAGTAATAGTAAGACGTGCCAGGTTATAATGGACTGCACTCTTGCATGAAAATGATTAGCTGCTACTAGTCACCTGGCAGCAAAACAGCTGAGAAAAGCACAACTTCATCAAAGAAAGTTCGCAGACTCTCTAAAAGGACGTGGGCCATCACTGGCTGAAAGCCGATCTGAAAATCATTTATGGCCTGTGTGCATTAAATTCATAACCAGCCAAACATTTGTGACACACTCACACAGGCTGTTATAATCTCTAGTTCAGGATGAAATGGAAGTGAATAAAAAAATGATTCAGGTAAGCAGCAGAGAGTTTTGGCAATTAGCCTCCATCAATGTGAAGAATCTTTCATTAACTGAGGCCCATATTAAGATAGGATAGATCTCCCAAAATAAATAAAAGTTACTGACCAAATGAAGCAGTGGAGCTCTTAACTAGTGACTGAGTTCCATTGTCAGCTTAGCTTACCTTCACGGTATGTTACTTCCTTGTTGAAAGCGTATTAAAAGACAGCAGAGCAACAGAATCAATCCCAATCTGATAACTCTGTGGTAAATAATAGGCTGCTGCTCTATTAACCTTGTGTGATGTGCTTTATGGTTAGTTTTGAAATAAAGTGAAAGCAACAGCTCTGTCTAGCAAAAGACTGACAGAAACAGAGAAGGACGAGCTCTATGAATGGACATGCATTCCCTAATGCTGTCGGTACTGAATAGCATTTTAGTACCTCCACTTACTGTTGTATATACAGAAGTATCTAAAGAGTAATGTGTTCACTTAGTTTTGTATGAACTTCAGTGCCTTGAACAGGGATGTGTTCACTTACTCTTGTATGTACTAAAGTGCATTTGAATGGTGATACCTTTACAGTGACATGTTTAGTTAGCCTACTCTTATAGGCTACATAGTAAATTGAAATTTACATCTTGTGACTGTCAAGAGTAATATTCAGGGACTCCAGACTAGTGGAGGAAACAAGCATTTTCTCATTTGAAAGAGGGATACCTAGCGAGTAACTGAGGACTTTAGGGACAGACCTCCCAGAGTCATCTTTGGGATGATCTATGAGAAGAAAATCACTTCGGCAGGTGGAGGAGCAGTGGAAGTTTGATCTGACTGCAAAGTAGAATTTAGATATAATACAGTACAGGTTCCACATAAAGATGTATAATAATAATGAGACTAATAATAAACTCATAATTATAATAATAGGGTGAATAATAGTACTAATAAACTAAATATAATAATAGATGATGACCATAATATTTGAAGCAGTGGGTGTTGAGCAGGATCATGGGGGCAGTAGGTGGTTTACAGTCACAGGTCCAGACTCTAGCACCAGGGGCATAAATACCTGCAGAAAACAACCGGAGGAGAGACGAGAGAGAGGAGGAAGCAGAAAACTACGGGAGAGAGAAGAAGTCAAGTTAGTAACCAGCATTGATAGGATATGAATGTATACAGTTGGAGAGGAAGAGGAGGAGAGAGGAGCTTGGTGCATCATGGGAAGTCCCCCGGCAGTCTAGGCCTATAGTGACATAACTAGGAGGTGGTTCAACCCAAGCCTGAGCCAGCCCTAACTGTAAGCTTTATCAAAAAGGAAGGTTTTAAGCCTTCTCTTAAATGTGGAGAGGGTGTCTGCCTCCCGGACTGAAACTGGAAGATGGTGCCACAGTAGAGGAGCCTGACAAGTTGAAGGCTCTGCCTCCTATTGGACTTTTGGAGACTCTAGGAACCACAAGTAAGCCAGCCTTCTGGGAGCGCAGTGTTCTGCTGGGGTAATAGGGTACTATGAGCTCTTTAAGATATGATGGTGCCTGACCATCAAGGGCTTTGTAAGTGAAGAGGAAGATTTTAAATTCTATTCTGAATTTTACAGTGAGCCAATGCAGAGAAGCTAACACAGGAAAAAAGTGATCTCTTTTCCTAGTTCCTGTCAGTACTCACACTGCAGCATTCTGCATCAGCTGAAGAGTATTTAAAGATTTGTTGGGACAGCCTGATAATAAGGAGTTGCAATAATCCAGCCCAGAAGTAACAAAAGCATGGACTCGTTTTTCTGCATCTTTTTGAGACAGGATTTGCCTGATTTTTTCAATGTTACATAGGTGAAACAAGGCAGTCCTTGAATTTTGTTTTATTTGGGATTTAAAGGACATGTCCTGATCAAAGAGAACTCTGAGATTCGTAACAGTGGTGCTGGAGGCCAGGGCAAAGCCATCTAGAGTAACTACAGTATAACATTAGATAATGTGTTTCTGAGGTGTTTGGGGCCAAGTACAATAACTTCAGTATTACAGAGTTTCCATTGATTGAATAAACCTTTTTCTTGAGAGACAGACAGAGGAATTGTCTGCTAATACTTGTACTTTTAAGTATGATTTTCCATGCAAGACTTTTACTAAATGGAGTATTTACTCAATGGAGTATTAATTGAGTTTTACTTAAGTAAAAGTACCTTTTTGGTACTTTTACTTAAGTAAAGGATCTGAATACTTCTCCCACCACTGGCTATACATTGCTGAAGGGATGATCCAGTTTAACGTTTCATTATCTGTGATTGAAGTACAATTAATTGATGATATTCGTAAAGGGGTGGCAATACAACAACACTCAAAATAAAGATATATAACTAATGCAAACTGAGCATAGGTTACGCTACAACATTAACTTGACTTTGATAATTTTACAACAGCAACGTAATGTTCATAGTTGACCTGTGAGTATAACATCGTTGAGAGTCAATAAGTAACAGTCTCTTACATGATGATCTGCGTCTCTTTGTTGGTTATGATCATTTGTTTATGTGAACGGCTGAATGGTGCGTTGCTTTAAATGCTGCTTCCATAAGGAGTTGTGGGATGGTATTATCTCCTTTCATAAAGGAAAGTCCAGTGTATCCTATGCTAAAGACGATGAGATTGCAAGCATTGAATCTTCTTTCCCTAGCATTTGGAGAATTCGACCAGAGAATTTATCTTGGCTGCCACTTAAATACTTCTGGGCTATTTCACTCCGTTGGGAACCTTCCTAAGCAAAAAGGACTATTCGACCGCAGCCGTAGTTTAATTGACAGGCAACCACACAATTTTTTCATTAGGTGTAATGCAGCCGCTCTATGGGGATAAACTGAGCTCCCTGGGGGCTCCCTGCTGGGATCTGGGTGTGTTTTAGTCTATTACAAACTGAGAAGGTTCCTTTAACCTTGAACCAATTTGTTGGTTGCTCACCCAGGCACAAGAGTGTACAGCTGATCGCTTACAAAACTGCCAATAACTTACTGCCCACTTTTAGTTTCAGAGCTACTTCACTCGTCCTGCCCACTCCTGTCCTTTGGGAGCCATATGGGCCTAGCACAAAGCGGTCTTAGAGACAGCCTGTTCTCAGAGTAGATGAGTAAAGCAAGAAGAAATTAAAATAATTTGCTTTCTTATTTCCTATCCTGTGAGTCCTCTCACCACCCCTCAGATTTACTGACCGCTTGGGGGGCCCGAATCCACTGTTGGAAACCACTTAGAGTGAGATTAAATAATGCAATAAATCTGGTGTATTTGGGGGGGTTGTTTGGCTGGTTGGTTGGGTTATGAAATAAATAACACCCCCTCAGAGCAGGACAATGCCTCTCTTGTTTACCACATTTGCTTCTTGTTCAGTGTCTCAAGGAGATTTGGCTCACTCAAAAGAATAGCCTTTGTAAACCACACTATGTGTGTGTGTGTGTGTGTGTGTGTGTGTGTGTGTGTGTGTGTGTGTGTGTGTGTGTGTGTGTGTGTGTGTGTGTGTGTACTGCCATGTGTGGCTGCTTTTGATCATAATGATCTATCTTTCCATCTACCTATCCATCCATCCATCCATCTATCTATCATCTATCTATCCATCCATCTAGCAGCTGTAATGTTAAAACAACTGAGAGGCGAAATGAATAGCATTGATTATCTCATTACAGTGGCACCTGTCAAGAGTGGAATATATTAGGCAGCAAGTGAACAGTCAGCTCTTGAAGCTGATGTCGTGGAAGCAGGAAAAATGGGCAAGTGTACACATCTGAGCGAGTTTGACAGAGGCTAAAGTGTGATGGCTAGACGACTGGGTCAGAGCATCCCTAAAATGGCAGGCCTTGTGGGGTGTTCCCAGTATGCAGTGGTCAGTAACTACCAAATGTGGTCCAAGGAAGGACAACCGGTGAACTGGCAACAGGGTCATGGGCACCCGAGGCTCATTCATGCCTGTGGGGAGCAAAGGCTGGCCAGTGTGTTCCAATCCCACAAAAGAGCTACTGTAGCACAAATTGCTGAAAACCTTAATGCTGGCTATGACAGAAAGCTGTCACAGCTTGCTGTTTATGGTGCTGCGTAGCCACAGACCAGTCAGAGTACCCATGCTGACCCCTGACCACTGCCAAAAGTGCCTACGATGGGCATGTGAGTGTCAGAACTGGACAATGGAGCAATGGAAGAAGGTGGCCTGGACTGATGAATCACGTTTTCTTTTAAATCATGTGGATGGGCAGCTGCGTGTGCATCATTTACCTGGGGAAGAGATGGCACCAGATTGCACTATGAGAAAAAGGTAAGCCGGCGGAGTCAGTGTGATGCTCTGGACAAAGCTTTGCTGGGAAACCTTTGGTCCTGGCGTTCATGTGTGTGTTACTTTGACATGTACCATCTACCTAAACATTGTTGCAGACCAAGTACACCCCTTCATAGCAATGGTATTCCCTGGTGGCAGAGGCCTCTCTCAGCAGGATAATGCGCCCTGCCACACTGCAATAATTACCTATACATACACATACATACATATATATATATGTAATTGTATGAACATATATACACACAAACAAACACAAGTATATGTGGTTGTAGCTTGCATTGCAATCATACCTTGAAACTAAAGTTATATAATTAAGTATTTTTTTTAAATCATACAGTAACAGATTTTTGATGTATGTTAGAAGGTGTTGAGCTACTAAGAAACTCCAGGGGGAGCAGAAAAAGACACACAAACAGTGACAGCAGTGACTGCAATAGAAACATGAACCTGAATACCAGGGCTCTGGTGCTACAGCTAGACTGACAGGTGAAGGAGAAACATCAAGAATATTTGATGAGTCCGCAGAACCAGAGCCAAGCTCTTAGTGTAATGACACACGTAGAAGTTAGTATTCTGGACAAATCCAATGGCAATGAAGGAGCTTCAAAATTTAAATGAAAAGCTAAATCGAATTCTTTTTGATTTTCTTTTGCATATAAATTAATCAGTAGGACCAAAGTACAGAACTGTACCTGATGCCTCCCGTGTAGCAGACAGTTCATGATACCTTACAGTTACAAACCATAAGAGGCTGGATACTCTGAGAAAATGTAGGTGTTCTCACTAGTATCCGAAATTACAGGTGTAAACACTTTAAACATGTTCAAATACATTAAACTATTAATTATTTGCTGAGCCATAACTGATTTTGCCACTTTAAGAGACATTTCGATCTGCTGTCAGTTCTTACACTTCAACTAACATTTCAAGTTACACATCAAGTTATACATCAACCAATATTACTCTTAAACTCACAGTTCAGCTGCTGTCAAAGTTTACACTGTTGTTTCAAGTTTTGCATGCTCTTATACCTTACACTTTTCCTGCCACTTCAACTGTTTTCATCCATTGCTGACATGTGACAGCTGAATGCAATTGCAAAACTGCTTTCTAGTGCCTGCACACCAAGTGACAACTCAAGTTCACTCATCAACAGTTCAATTAATTTCAGCTCTTCTCTTTCTCTTTCATCTCAGCTGCTTGGAGTACTCACATAACAAATTTAACCTGATCTTACAATGCACACACTTGTATCTCCAGTTCTTCCTCTTCATCAAACTAAAAGTAGTTGAACTATAGGCTGGAGAGAGAATGCATTGAAATGAAAAGAAGGGTGGGGGATCACAATGGAAATAAGCCTTAAGGCTTTTTTAGTATTTTTATCCCGGATAATTGTAAATGCTCTTAATCTATATGTTTAAATCCTAAGATTAAGTCAGTTAGTCAAGGGAAGGAGGTAGTCTAGACTGGCCTTTGGTTAAAGAATGTCTGATGAGTCAGAAGAACCGAAACCAAGCTCCCGGACAAATGACACATGCAGAAGTTAGTGTAACTGGACATCAGTGGAGATGAAGGGGCTCTGTTGAGGAAAAAAAATGCATCGATCAGCCAATAACTGCTTTTAATGTTGTGGCTGATCAATGTATATACATACAGTATACTGAATATATTGTATTTTGTTGCTACAGCTTCTGTTTTCCCCATACAGCATTATCTTCTTCCTCTCTTTGCTCGGTCTCTGACCCTCTACACTCCATCCACTCACACAACCGGACATCATTTCAGTCACTAATGCAAGATGTCAGTCTGACTGGTATGACTGCAGCAAAATGTGTAAGCTGTGTTAATGATGAAGGTAAGAAGTGATAACACTATATGAAGTTTTGCAGACACATGCTGTTGAGCCACCACTCTCTACACTGCATAAGGAAGGAACACCATTATCATATCTTTTGACTTCCTGTTGAGTGGCTTGGTAAATGTCTTCCTGTCAGATTAAGCAGTGAGAAAGCCGATAGGCTGTTCAGATAGGTATCCTGTCTGGTGATGTGTGCATGTCTAAGATGCCCCATGGACTCAGTGGGTCTGCAGCTTTAGCAGCATTCTGGTTTAGTGAGTTCATTTTTCAGAGGTTACAAAAATGCGTCTCAATGCATGGTCTGTGAAAAAGGTTAGAAATTTTAAGAGCCCCTAGTGAACAAATTCCAAATCTTAAAGTGTATTTGTAAAAAGAAAAAAACAAATAAACAGAAAAAGCCCCAAACCACATCCATTTGACTAAAGTGCATTAACATGACTCCTATTATTACACTCAGAACATTTCATATTAATCCTGAACATGACTTAAATGAGACCTATTATGATAGAAAACTAATTATGAGAAAGTTAAACTCATACAATTTAAGAGAAAAAGGGAAACCCTTGAAAACACAACCAGCAGCAATGCATCAAGGCAGCTTATAAGAGAGCAGAGGAGCTATAAAGTCTTCTCTCTACTGCCCTCCTCTGTCTGATGGTCTGAGGAAAAACCATGAACCATTAGGCCATATGGGCAAGCTTAAAAGGGGTTTTTTCTCAGTAACACAGAGATGAGTACACCGTGCCTGTGTAGGTAATCCAATCGGCCAGCAGTGATATGAATGAATGTTATCCTGAGCAGAGCTGGTACAGTGTAAGGAGCTAAGAGGCTGCTTGTCCGGTTGCAAGGCCAGGACTGCTGTGGGTATTCTGGCCTGAGCAGAGGTTAAATGAGAGCACCCAAGGACTGAGCATGATTTATTCATATCAGTCCAACTGAAGGCAAAGTCTTTTTAAATGACAAGAACATCATTCATGATATTTGCAGTGCCACCATGTTGGCTGCTGAGTAAACTCCTGGCACCAGCCCTGTCATCTTGTTTACAGTGGAGCCCGTATGTACATCCAAGAAAATTTCTGTAGCTTTTTGTCTTTTCAGGATTCTGGATCATTTTGAGTATTACAGAGTTACAGCTAAGAGATCAATTTGTCCGATATGTAGTTTTTCCTAACAATAACATTTGCTCAAAACGGTTGTGTTTACATACATGTAAGAAACCAGATTACTGGGAGAAATCCACTTCAGGCCTGAAACAGCTCTCATTAGCACAGTTTACATGCAAATTGTCTCTTATCGGATTTGCGTCCTACTAAACTACTGCCACAGTGGTACTGTCCTTGTTGCCATGGAAATGCACACACTTGAGCTAAGCCTAGCCATGGTTAAACACTCAGCCCCTAGTGATGTCAAGTGTTAGTATACTTTGAGCTTGGTGCTCATCATATCCTCAAACAGAGTCTGGAACCACATTTCTGGAAGGGAGTGCATCCGACAAATGAGACAACGTCAGCAGGCTTTCCATCCTGCCTTTGAGTGTGGCAATTTGGAAGAGGTAAAAACAGAGAGACACGTTGTACTGGTTTGTTTCAAGCACTCCCTTTGATATAAGCTTGGGCATGGAGACTGCACCCTTTACAAGTATATGCATTACAAGTTGGAGGGGTGGAGTTTGAAGTCGTGGACTCTTACCAGGCAAGAGACTGTGCTCAGGAGAAAATGAGACATCAGTTCATGTGTCTGTTTACATTTACCTGACAAAGACCTCTACTTATTGTTAATTTCATTATTGAATGCTTTGATGAAATATGTTAACACCGAACGGTGTAGAGTTTTAGTCTTTTAAACTGATCTACAGTTCGACATTACTCTTGAACTTGCTGGCCCTGATTCTGGCAGGTTGAGCCGCTGAGTCTCTCATCGCAGCTGCAGCAGCATCGATGAGTCTTTTAAACAATCCTCTCATACTGGCAAGCCCTACATTTGAAGTTTGTGTTTACCGGGGAAGTCTGTTAAAACAATGGGGAACTTGAAGGTGTGCGTTTGTGTTCATGCGGCTTTGTAAGTGTAACTCCCAGCTACGTTAGAGAAAAGAATGGCCTCCATGTGAGTGTATCCCTGCGAATCACTCACTGAGTGAATAAGTGTATTGTAACATGTTAGCTCGCAACTGACTGAGAGCTCAATTGAATTGAGAAATGAAAGGATCGTTTCAGGAAGTGATTCCTTTTAATTTTGTTGACCCAGATTTGTTCTTTTGAACAACAGGTTCGTGAGCGACACTTCACTACGGACGACATAGAACATGATGCTATCAGTGGGGCTCGGTCGGAAAAAATGGATCGATATTTGGATTCATTTCAAATACAGTACAATGCCACTGACAGAAAAATTGAGCGTGTAGTACTGTATATATGAAAACAGCTACTCAAGGCAGTGGTGTAATGCATATTAGCATCTTACAACAACAGGATATTGCAGATGGGGGTTTAGACTCCATGAAAATCAGCAGCCCAGTCAGCTGCAATAGCCAACTTTTTGCTTAAGGCCAGTTTGTTTATTTTGGTGTGTTAAACATGCCATTCGATAGTTAAGTCTTGTCGCTTTTGAATGGGTCCACGCCAGCTCAATCAGCTGTCTATTTGAGAATTCTGCTGGTTATTAAAATGCAGAGCAAAAGATTTTTTGGGGCTTGAATAAAGTCAGTTGGGTAGTAGTTAGATGTCTAGCACTTAGTTTGTCTGCAAAGAGGTATGAAATAATTTCTTTACAAATGTATCTAAATGGTAGTTTACAACCTATTATAAACACTTACCCTATAACAGTGTAGTAAAACAATACCACTGAGGCCTACAAAAGCCCACAGCATAAAATCCAAACTTTTCTGGCACAGTCCTGACAAAACTGAACATATTAAGGGCAGGGTTAAGAGGAGTTGAGACACGCTCTCTGAAAAGCTACATCGTTAATCATACAACCTGTCACTTTGTGGCGTATTTTTTATTTTCTTTTAGCTTGAAATCAGCAGGAGGAAAGCTTATTTGAAGCAGGTTGCTAAAGTCAAAATTACAAAGACCAAAGTGCCCATTCTGGGTCTAAAGAAGTTGAAGTTCACTAAATATGACTAAAACTAACATCAACTTTTTACCTCAGGACTAAATCTAGGACTAAGACTAAATCTAAAATTGGCTTACAAAATGAACACCACATCTAGTGGCAGTGCAAATTATAACTGCTGTCCGTCAAAAGCAAAGGCAGAAGTGGTGTGATGTTGCTATATCACTGCCAAGTATGTTAGGGAGGTGGTCATTAAGGATGCGTTTTTGTACTGAAACTAAACCATAGCAGTGGCAGATAAGGAAATGCTTATATGAATCATTTTTGTAAGTCATTTGTTATGGATTTGGGAAGGACTGACAAATCATGTTGTCTATCAATGGGGACGCTAGATGCGAAAATGCATGTGATTCCAGCTTGAGCTTGGAAACAACAGTTTTGCCAAAAAACTGTACCTCAAAGTCCACTAGCTTTAACAGAGACAACGGTTACGACCCCCCCCCAAGATATACAATCATCTGTCATCCTGTTACCAAAGTTTCATACTTTGACAAGTTGCTGTGGTTGCAAACTAACGGAACATTTTTTTTTTTTTTGTAAAGCTAGTATGGTTCATTGTGGAAGGCAATAACAAACATTTGCTGTTTAGTTTGGAGGGTTTGTTGCCAGCAGGGAAGGTCTAATTAAATCCAGTTTTTTGAGACTGACCCATACTATGGACTGAAAGTCAGGATACTGGGTTTGCGTTACATTACCGTTTTACATATCACATTACTGCTCTATGCCAAATACATAATTTAGTTTCATGTAAACATACAGTCAGGAACAAGTCGAACAAGGGAATTTTCCCAATCATGCAAATTTCTGAGCAGGAAGCAGCCTCTTATGTTCCTCATACCAAGCAGGAGCCTTGTTATCAAATTCCCTCGCTCATCTGTTATCATCACTTCATCACACAAGGCGTCTCTCTCTCTCCCCAAGAATGTACAGTGCAGTGAATGCAGAGGGAAAGATTTGTGAGTAAAGAATTGAAGTTTCCATCCATCTAAACAATTAGGACAGACCATTTTCAGAAATGAAACAGAACTATCATAAGAACTTTATTCAGTACCATATTGTACAGTGATTAGGTACACAACAACTTCTATTGCAACAGACTGTCATTATACATTCTGGAAAATAAATAACCTCTGCCTTACTTCAAGGCTGTTATAGACTATATACATGTTACTGGCCACTGAAGAAGTGTAAATGTGCTAGTCTAAGTAAACAAGTTGCCCGGAAAAAAAGAAAAAAAAAAGATTTAAATATTTAAAACCATGTGGGGAGTAATGATTTCCTACAGTGGTTCTCAACGTTTACATTGACAGCTTGTCATTGTAACCACACAATTTAACAAATGCTTCACCCAAAGCCCTGTTGTAAGTGGCATCCCGTGCTTTTAATCCTGCATGAATCTGGCACGTCTTTGATCTACCATTAAAAAATGGCTCTGGAAATTAAATTTAATACTTCACCAAACAGACCTCACCTGATGAAATTAGCATTAGCCCCATGTGATTCAGCATTTCATTCACTTAGGCTCATTTATTCCTCATGTTTTTGGGCGCTGCAGTGGGAATTACTGATATGGTTTGGAAAGAAACATTGAATCTGTCTATAAGATCGCCACAATATTCTATTATGGTATCTCATGCTTCAGTCTCCTTTGGTGATAATCCCGATGTTTTGGTCCGAACTACTGGGTGAAATATACCATGTGAACACAGACGTGGTGGTCTGATCTCGTGAGGTCTCCTGGAAACACTAGTCCTGTGTGAATACACCAGGGAGCAAGAAAGCAAGAGCAAATAAATTTACACACGTGATACATTTTAAAGGTCTCTATACAGATCTAAAGTCTTCCCCTCTCTTGTAGATAGACTCCGCTCCGCTAACATCTGTGACTCAGTGAATTCCTGTATAGAGGGTTTCTTTCATCAGCATTTCTGAAAAGCTAGAACATGTTCCTGGTGTTTTCTGTCAACAGACTAACCTGCACGGGTATGTTCTACTATACAATGAGGGATAGTAAAATTTGTGCAACCTGTCATTTTAAGCAAGATAATTAGGTTAGTTTTATAATTAGGTATTAAGTATTATTTTGTTGGATTTCAACAACATACAAATGATAAGCTATTGACAGACTGTCAAAGCCTCGTGGGAGTGAATTATCTGAACTTAGTTAAATTTGTAGTCCTACTGATTGTCCTGGCTGATGTGTTGACACTTGTGGTTACTGGTTCTGTTTAAAATTACATATGTACTGACCACCGTGTGAGGCAAATTCCTTGGCCAGCGACTCCGTCAGGAACACAAGAGAATCAGACTGGCAACTGGTGTATCTGTTTACAGCCCAGCCACACAAACTGCAGCTGACAGGATTCATCAACGCATATTGTTCTAATAAAGAAGACTCAAGATGTTTATACTGAGCTAGTGTTGTGGTCTCCATTATCTAAAATGTGCGGACGCACCCGCCTCTGAATCCTTTGTGCATGAGAAGGTAATGTGAACCCTGTGAAGGAAAGGCAGACCGGTAACACTGAAAACTCCTGCTTAATAGAGAGGTAAAACCCCAAGAACATGTTTCATCTTTGAAGATGTTTTTCTGCTGAAAATGATGCTAGAGGAGCAGAGGCAAGCGAAGAACACACTGGAGTCTTAGGCCAAAATGGAGCTTTGTTTAAAAGAAAGTGTTTTATCTGTAAGAACCTGCCAAAAGCAAAAAGTCTGTTGCATAACGCTGCACAGAACACAGATGTTAGTTTGTTGCGTACAGGCCACTCTGGTAACAGTGGGAGCTTTGGCTGGCATGCAGATTCATACGGCATAGTGTAAGGCTAAAATACACTGGAAAAGAGAGGAACACTGTGTTCTGAGTATGTGAGAGTGTCAGTGTCACTGCCATCCACCCATCTATAACCAGTTGTCTGTTCCAACAACACAGCTGTTTACCAGCAGCTTATTTCCAATACCAATTCATTTCAAAACAGTCAATAATTGTTCCTTCAGAATGTCCCCATCCACTGTCACCTCCAAAGGGAATAAAGTTTCAAACTGGAACAGTTAAATAAAGGAAGACTGAAATAGACAAAGAATAAACAATAGACTGCAGCAGCTGGAATTAGGCCCCAACAGACCACCACATCTTGAACTGAATCCAAGTCACACCAACCTGGCTGACAGACTGCTGCCAGTAGCAAATCTGGCATATAGCACTAAATGTGAAAATGTAACCAACATTGAAACCTCTGTGCAGAAGTCCAGTCACTTACTAAAGCATCTAAAGTTTTGTTATGGCAAGCTTGATCTGTGACTCAGCTTTATGGCTTTTCATGTCTGCTGTGAGATTACTGATTTCTCAGGTCTTAACATATTATTGGTGCTGAGGTATGCAGTGAGGGGATATAACCACTGTGCACAGCTTGAGGCTCAGCCCTTATGGCAGACCTCCCCCCCTCCTACGTTGCCCTGATGTCAGCATTCGGCCGCCTCCTGCTCTGAACACTGGCAGTCTGTCGGTGTGTATTCCCCTTGGCTCGCCCTCCATACAGAGCTGCGATTCTGCACCTCGCTGTTGCAGCACAACAGCTACCTTCTTTTCCTCATGCTGGTCTCCAAGCGGCCCAGTTCCTCGTAAGACTGGTAGAAGACTTCCAGCTCGCAGCTGCCCCAGCCCCTCCAGACACACAGGCACCACTCCATGTTTTCCTTATGAAAGCCACATACAACTGTGTCCTTTGCCACTAATGCTGCCTCCTCCAGGATCCTGAGAGAAAGGGAGAGAAGAGGGAGTGAGGGACGCAAGTAAGAGATCGATCTGCAAGGAAAAGAGGGGGATGCAGTGAGGAGAGGGAGCTAAAGTTGGTGGGACATCTCTGTGCACTGTAATTAGCTTTTCCTGGAAGCAAGTGGGCAGTTCTAGGAAGCGGCTGCTTGGAAAGCCACTAAGGATACTGAATATACTGTTAGCACAGAAGTTACTATTTGTTTAAGTGCTGCTAAATGGCAGAATTCCCGCACTTCTCTGTTCTAAAATGTCTTCTCCAAAGCCCTTTCTCCTAGAAAGAAGTCATGTAAAACGGACCACAGAACGTTAAAAAGTGAGACGAAGCTATCTACTTTTGAACTGACAAAAAGCACCCATGTATCATGCAGAACAACCCTGAATTATGTTCTTCCATTGTTGTTTCATCTTTCTGAGGTGTATCATTATCCTCTCCTGATGTTAGTTCATTTTCTGTGATATACAGCCTCGTGATTACAAGAACAGGCTGGCGAGGCTGTGCTCTGTGAAGTCCACAAGCGCTGTAAGAGACATCCGGCTCACACATCAACCAACAGACACGTTTAACAATTACCCAGGGTTGGAACATTATATTTGAAATGGAGTGAAAATGCTAAATCAGAGAGGACAGGCAGCACCATGACCATGATCATTACAGCTAAAGAAAAACACCAGCAGCTATGTACTATAAATGAAGGCCTACAGGCCTGGTGACCTCTCCCTTGACCTCAGCTATGACCTCCCAATGTGTCAGCTATGTGACAGGTGCACCATGTAATAACTGCTTATTAAGGGCCCTGTTTTAGGTGGTCCTTTTATTGCCTGTTGCTAAAAGACCAGGCCCCTTTGTTGAAGCTCACACAGAAGTCCTTTTTGCAAAGGACCAGCTGCTGGCTTCTTTACAGAAATAATTAAAGACTCAGCAAAGCACCATAAGTACATGATGAAGGATCTTGCTACGCTTTATTGAGGCTGCATCAGTAAATGAACATAAAGCTCTTTGGCCCGTCCTCCCCCAGCAGTGAATGGTTTCAAGCATAGCTCAGGCTGGGCTCCATGCAGGTGGAAGGAAGCCCAATCTAGAGCTCACTAAGACCCTTTAATGTTAGAAAGAACATATGCCTAGACCAATTTAAATACAAAAATAAGATAAAGCCTATTTAAAACTAAACACAGCAAAACAAAGTTCTTCAATGATAAATGGACAGAAGAAAAAGGGACATTTAAAAAGATCTTATTCTTAATGGATTTCAAATCCATCTTATTAAAGCAGAAGCAAAATAACACAATTATATTATAAACATAAGACAGACGGGACTTAAAACCAATAACCAGATTACCCTTACAATCGACATGGGCCTGTTTAGCCATGAGCCAGGGCTGTATGCTCTGGATTCTTTGGTTATAAACGCTGGCTTTAGCAAAGCACCATATAACACATGCTTATCATCCTTGCCTGTTCTTTTTTTCGGTCATCCACAACTTCCACATAAATACAACTCAAATAAAAATTAAAACTTGGAAATGGACATTGTTATTAGATAATATGTGCTTAGATCCTTTAATGGTTTTCTTTTTAATATTCAACTTTTTCCTTCTTTTTCCTTCTTTTGTGGACAGTGGCTCGAATGTTCAAGCCCTCCCGTTCCAGACTAACAAGTAATTCTCAATCGGATCACACTTATAGCTTTGTACAACTTTGCAACTTTCCTCATCACAGTTTGCTTTTTAGGTTCATTTCACACATTTTGACATTGTTGTGCATGTATGTATACTACAACTTACATCTCTACTGCTATTGCAAAAACTTCATGCAGCACTTCTGCTTTAAGTGATTGCACTTGCATAAATTTCAGCGGTTTCCCTTCAACTGAAATATTACTTTATTTCAACACTGACAGCCTGCTTTGCCTTGTGAAAAGCAATTTGCTTTGCTGACACTGAGGCTCACTGGGTAGAAGAAATGCCCTGCCAACATGTTCACTGGAACATGACGATAATCTTACTTTAGTCTTTCGGCAGTAGACTGGCCTTACATTTAGAGCTACCTGATTGCAAGCACACTCAAATATGTCTGAGCTGGGACTGTCACTGTGGGTGGAGCCTGCTGCTACACAGGAGGCGTGGTCAAGAAAATAGGATGTCACTGTGGCACCACTGGGGGTGGAGCCTGCTGTCATGAACTGGAACTGGGTGTAGCTAAGTAAAAGGCAGTTTCGTTCGAGACAAACCAGGCCAGTGCAGAATTGATCACCAGTGGTCAGCACAAAATGCATTTTGGTCAGATTTTTGGCCGACTTGATACAGAGTTATTTTGTATTGTTTAGCTTATAAATCAAGCAACTTGGTGTTTATTTAGTTTGTTCCTAAATTCCTAATACACCGTGATTTTCCCTTCCCCACATTTCGATAATGGTAAAAGACAACATGTATTTCATAAATTGTTAACGATCAATCAACTACTGATCGTTAACATGACTGACTACTGATTGATGAAATTACTTAAAATTTGCATCCCTAATTTCGACATTAGATTGATGTTTTTAATTCTCAGGATGTGAGATGTGGCCTGAGGTGAACAGGCTCAGCAAAAAATCACTGGCAGCTGATCTATAGCTGGCATGCTGACCTGTGGGTGGTAGGGCAAGCCTGCTACAGTGTTTAAATTTCTATTTAAAATAATTGAGTAATATCGAAGTTGAACAATAAATGCTATCATGATCGTCAGAGATAGCCTATGTCATTTTAATAAGCTACCTTATCTTCGTCCAATCTCGCTTGCTCCCATCCGCTTTTCAGGTATGGTACAGTTCATCTCGAATGAGTCTAGTGGTGCCTGCTTCCATGCATGGAGCGTGGTCAGTTGACAGGGGTAGGGATACAGCACTACTCGGGACATTATTGAGCCTCTGTGAAGGTGGGGCCACAGTGCATGGGGTCGTGGCCGAAGCTTGAGGCTCTGGCAAACTGTTGGGATCTGGAACTAGCCTGCTGTAGAGGGGGAGCTGGTCCAGTGGGTAACTGAAGGCAGGGCCTTCTTTATATATAGGGGGCAGGGCTGAACTGCCGAAGCTTCCAAAGCTTTGAGCAAAATTTTATTTTACTTTCTCAACTGCCAACTTCATTTACTGAGGAGGTGCCCCAGCTGGGTTTCTGAACCTTGTCAGCCAGTTTCCAAATGTCTGTCTTAACCCCTCCTCTATCCGGCTGCTGTTCTGCTCTTTCACAACAAACTCACCTTAAATGTATGTTCTGATATGTGTTTTGTGGAGAGCAGCTTCTTTTGCTGACACTTTTTCCAGACTTACAGCTTGGAGTGAATACTAAGCCCAAATAAGAGCCTTATAGCCTGAACAACATCATCTCAATAAAATGTTTAAATAGCAGCATTTAAAGGTGCATTTTGTTTTCTCTGCTGCCAAATGTGGTTTCTTGCTGGTAGTGGCTGGTGGTGCGCTTCAGCCATTGTTGCGTTTACAATACAAGAGGTTAGAATACGCCCTCTGAGCAGAGCTTCTTCTTCAGGGCAGACTGGAAGCTACAATGACTCGCTATTAGAAAGTGACGAGAAGGGCAGGTTGGGCTGGGGCTATCTGGTTAGCATGCTAACTTCAGTAGAAGAAAAGAAGCTATAGAAATAGACGAATAACAAGAGTTAACACTGACATTGCTTTCCACTGCTAGGGACAGCACTTAGCGGGTAAGGGATTGAAGTTTCTTCTAGACTTGTAAATGAACAGCTTTTAATGCTAAGACTGGCTATGTAGCAATAGCAAAACTTACATATAGCCCCTTTAAATAGATAGGTGTTTATTTTGATATCTTATTTTAGCATATAATCTGCAGATAGATAATCTGCACAGGCCCTCTCTTCACTGCTCTTGTGGATAAAGGATTGCTCGTGTTCTGGTGGAAAAGGACTGCCCTGGCTTACAATGAATTCTCAGCCATAATGGGAGTTCTCTGGTTCAGAGGCTGCAGCAAATTGTTTTTAGATTCTGTTTAATTGCCATTTTTATCTCACGGCTCATTTGATCTCAGATTGGCCCATAGTGCCTTTGCTGGAGAGCTCTAGCCAGTTTTTCTTTGATTCTTCTCTGTGACATTCATCAAGATCAAATACACCTGCCCTGCTGCACCCACTGAACATGGTGAGTACACAGAGATTAAACTACTAAGAACCCCGCAACTCTTATGCTTTATTATCATGGAGCACTCTCCTTGAATGAAGTACTGCTGGGAATATTAGCTGAGTGGAAGGTGAAAATTCACTCAGGTACAGTGTAATGGTATTTGGTACCTACATAAAAAAATCATAGTAATTTGTTTTGTGACATGATACACCAAACTGCTGGGAAATTGCACTGATACATCATGATTGTCATCATGGTGTAGTTTTTTTTTAATGCTGTTATTCCAGCTCTCTAAGGCTGTATTAAAATTAATTGATTATTAACTACAAGTCTTGGAAATCAGGGCTGAAAAATGCACACTGAATACTACCATCCCTCACATTATGGTTTCCCAAACATTTTTTGCCACCTAGCAAGTCTAATATGGCCCAGTTAAATTACTTACTCCAAACTCGAGGGCCAAAGTTGAAATATTCAAAAAAAAGATAAACATAAACTTGGTAACAGTAAAATCAAGACAGAAATGTTGGAATTACCTTCAGAACTCCTTCATTTATAAATTGGGAGGCAAATATTTGGGCTCAATAAATAAATAGGTGATATTAATAATTAACTGATGTAAAGCATGTGCTGCAAAAACAAACAAAAAGTTTAATCCCACATCATATCTGATGAACAGCAAGTCTCTTAATAAGAAATGAGCTAACCCCAAAGAGGAACATCCAGGTGGACTGAGGACAGCGATGACACGTCCCCTCAGCTGATCGCCGTGTGACTGCACCTCTATGACCATCACATCACCTCCACGTCTGGAGGAACGACAAAACACACAGCATCCAGCACATGTGCTAAGCATAAATATGCCCTCTTCATTGCATATGAGTAATAGTGTGTTACGTTGCTTGAAAAGGTTGCACCAGCTGTTTTTAAATTCAAACCTACTTGTAATGTAAGTGTATGTAAATGTATATGTGCATCACAAAATTTAAAACAGGCGGACATATCTGACCTGACACTTAACTACTTTTAATTAATTAGGTAAACTGTTAAAGTACAGGAGTTACAGAATGCAGAGTCCACTTTAAAACTATAATGAATATCAACATTGATCTTAATTTACCAATATGTGTCAACAATAACCAACATCATCTTTGCCAAAAATCTAAAAGTTCAGTAGCATTAAAATATATTTCACGAATAATGCAACATACTTCAAATTATGACACATTAAGCCAATCATGTTAGACCAATTGACAAAATACGTAAAAAACACATATTTCTCAGTGTATGCATATGTAAAGAAAACAGTCATACCTACATTTACAAAGTATTGCCAGCTTGACCCCTTAAAACTGTTATTCTTGAAAGTTAAATTTCAGCTTGTGATACTACAATGATGTCCTATTCAGATGTTTATTGCTTTTGATAAAGTGCTGCTACAAATGTTTCCCGGAAACTGATTGACACATTACGAAAGGGTTTAATAGCCTATACATTCCTCAGGTTTTAAAGGTGCAAGAACTTAGGAGTGCATGACCCTCTGTAGATCAGTTTTTGTCAATTTTTTCACAGCAGATAGTAATATATAAACCTGGTAAGAGTATGTAAGATTATTTTTATTTTACTGATTTATGTATATCTATATAAAATATTTAATTTTTCAGTATGTTTTTGTACATTATTTTCAAACCCTGAATGTATACTGTATACATACAGCTACATGAGAGGTATGTATACAATACCAAGTTTTTAAATTTCAAATACTTATATTACAATTATAGATGGGTGTTTTTAATACCATTATTTGCTGTGTTCCTATTTACACTGCATTTCATTTGTGGTCACTTGCTGCTACAACAATACCTCAGCAACTCTACATTTTACGCTGGTGTATTTGTGTGTTGTTTAGTTGGTATGAACTATTTTGTACCTGGGGATCCACAGAGTTCCACTCACTGGCAGCACCTTGAAGGCTTGCAGCTGAGGCATTGTGGGACTCACAGTCTCTGCAGAGTCCAGATCAGGATTGGTGAATGACCCACCCCGGTCTGCTGGCAGTGCCACACTGCTGTGGGTGGCTAACGAGCCAAGGTCACCAGTGCTGGAACAGTCTGACCCCAGCAGCTCCAGGGAGTTAGATGATATGGAGCAGTAGTCTGTCAGTGAATCCTGGTGCTGGATGATCTGAGTGCCCGCCTCCTCACTGTGGATCAATGTCACTTCTCCATTAGTCCATTCCAGCTTCTCTTCTTGGTCCACGGTCTTGAGGTTAGTGTCTGTCACTGTGGTAACCCCTGCAGGACGCTGCACGGTGAAGATGTCTCGTAGAGGATTGCTATCTCTGCAGCTGAAACCACAACATGAACTCAAATACAGCCACTCAAATCAAAACTCATTTATATTTCAACGTAGGCACAAGCAGCTTTTGTCTCCTGCTCAACTGTAAAAGCACAGCTGTGTATCAGACGAATACAGATTGCATAAGGAAAAGGGTGTATTACATCATTATTGTCAGAGTGCAACTTTTGAATTAGTATTAAATAACCAACCTGAAGTAACAAAGTTATAATGTTGCTTCAACTAATCATGAATGAGGAAGGTTGGAGACTGCTCTGCTTTTCTCAGAAGCTAATGTTAACATCACTCACTGTCAGGTTTACTTATACAGCCCAGTATACACAGTGTCTGAATGGGCTTCACAGACCCCCCATTAGGAATGTCTCTAAATGCACCCCAACTTTCCGACATAAGTTCCTTAACACAAACGTAAAACTGGAGAAACTGAAGAAGTCACACAATGCTGGACTTCATATACTGATATTAGTATATTATAAACTAGTTTTGGGGCTTATTAATGACTAAACATTTCTAAAACTATAAGAAACTGTTTACTTTAGCTGTTGAAATTTTTTTCTCTGCAACTAAAATTAGGATTTTCTGTCTCAGTTTAAAACACAGGTTTCAAACAATCCTTTTAGATAGATTGTTCACATCACCCACATTAGCTCCACATTTCCCTGCAGTATGTGGTTTAAGAGCATTATTCACAAACAAAGTGCTACTCATAGTGCTTTGCAGAATTCATCCTCCGGGGTGCCGCCTTGGCTTCATTGTTAGAGGGCGACAAAGCTGGGTTGTTCACACATTATCCTGGTTGAATCTGATTCTGAAGGCTATTATTGATATTGATATTTAAGAGTTAAAATAATGTCTTAGTTTTATGTCGGCCAATATTTGTTTTTTAAAGGAACAGTTTGACATTTTGGGAAATATGCTTATTCGCTTTCTTGCCGAGAGTTAGATGAGAACATTGATATCACTTTCATGTCTGAATGTTAAATATGAAGCTACAGCTGGCAGTCAGTTAGCTTAGCTCAGTGAAAAGACTTACTTTTGAGAAATTTCACTCGATAAAAGGGATGCCTGATCAAGTAACTATTAAAACATATCCCTTTAGTCTAGCCTGGTCTTGGTCAGGCTAGTTTTCAGACTTAGCTTCATCTCAAGCTGAATGAGTGGTACAATCAATCTGTCAGACTGAAACCCAGTCAGGAGAAAAAAAAAAAACTGCTGAACTGGAACAAAAAAAAAAAAAAAAAAAATTAAAAAACTGGAAAACATTACTGCAAGTAACACAACAGAAAAAAACAGAATTATTAAGAAAATATAAGTTTCAACTACATGAAATTATGAATAAGCAAACTCAATTCCTGATACATAGACCTAGACAAAAACACTTCCACCATAACAATAAATATTGCAAATACTTGGCAAATCAAATTAAACGAAATAAAGAAAGAACAATCTAAACCATTAAGGACCCAGTAGGGAAGCCCACACGCTCACTTGAGGAAAGTTTTTATAGCAAACTATACTCATCGGAAAAAGACCCAAGTAAAGAAAATATCAACTCATTTCTCAACAGTATTGACAACTTAGTGAAGACCCAACCAACATACTTGATTCATCAATAACACAAAATTAACGTTTCACTGCCCCCAATCTTATGCCTTATAACAGTTCTGTAACCACTTTTGGTCCATTATAACACCACTTGTTTACTGAATAAGTGAAACAAAAAAATTCCAGCAAACATTAACACAGCCATCAAAGATCAAACCCTACCATCTAGTTACCGTCCCATCTCTCTCATCAGCGTAGATATAAAAATCATCAGTAATAATAATTCATCCAGATCAAACTAGTTGTATCAAAGGTAGACATACATCCAGCGACACACACAGACTGTTCAACTTAGTGCATTATTCATCACTACAACAAGCAGGGACTAAGCAAAATTCTTAACACCTCACCTTCAGCCACCATCATGACCAATAGACTAACATCACAAAGCTTCACATTGCGCAGGGGAACTAGGCAGGAATGCCTAGGATTTTCATTGAAATGTTAGCAGCAGCCATTCGTCAGAACACCTGCATCAAAGGAATCCAAATACTGAACACACATCATAAGATCAGTCTTTTTGCAGACGATATACTGCTGTTCTTAAAATACCCTTCTTCATCACTTCAAGAGACAATAACACTTATTGAATCATTCAAAAATTTCAAAATATTCATATTAGTGGAGTAAATCTTCCATCCTTCCACTAAACAGCAACAGCTGGTATGGGGCAGCCCATACACCATCTATCTCATTATATACAGGCCAAATCACATATTTAGGCATCAATGTTTCCTCCAGGCTGACAGAGCTATTTGGGTTCAACTTCACTCTGATACTCAAAGCAATAAATGATGGATCAACCTACCATTATAAATTATGGGTAGATTATCCACTGATACAATGACAATACTTCCTAAAATAAATGGTCTATTCTCAAGTAACCCAACCTTGCCCAGTTCAAGTGTCTAGACTCAATCTCCAACTTCTACTTGAAAAACAGGACAAGCATTAAATTGACCACCCTACAAAACCCAAAACACAATGAGGCCTGGAAGCTCCTCATTTTTACCATTACTCTCTGGCCAATCAGCTTCAATATAAATTCAAATGGATTCACCTTAACCAATCAGAAAACATAGGGTTAGAATAGAACAAAGATTTTCTGAAGACATTCTGATTTCAGACGTACCATACCTCAACCTGGTGGAAATTTAATAAAATTACAAACACCCCTATTGCACCATCCAAATATATTCCCATCTGGAATAACCCTGATTTTACAAAAAAAAAAAAAAAAACTTAACTTCCACACATTGCCCTATCCCTGCTTCACTGTCAGTGGTTGGGTCGGACGGGCTTTATTATTATTATTATCATTATTATTGGTGGTAGTAGTGAAAAATTAATTGTCCTGTCCTGTATTTATATGTTTGTTTTGATGTTGCTATCAATGTTCTGTCTGTTGCCTCAAAAAATAAATAAAATAAATAAACACAGTGTTTTTTCTCAAGTTGCTGCACCGCAGGCTCCCCCTTTACTACTGCATTGTGAATTGAACAGGGATTTGAGGCCACAAAGCAACACTTAACATGTCTGTTTTCATAACTGTGAATTGATGTGTTCAGTGCTTGATGTCTCAGGCCTGTGTTCCATAAACTAAACCAAACCAGACTTGATGTAGTCTGCTAACATTAGCTCCAAACCGCCTTTATGAAACAGATCCAGGTTTGTTTTTTTTGGGTTATTTCAAGACAGACTTTTCACAATAAGCTATACTTTTCTGAGCCTCCTTTATGAAATACCTGTCAGGGGTTGCTTCTTTGAGTCTTTGCTGGTTGCCTTGCAACCTCATGGTGATGATAAGACTCCAGGAACACTCCAGGAAGTTACTGCCCTGAGCCAAGAAATTGTCTGGCACATACCCCACAATAGACATTTTTATACATTCCTATTCAAATGAGTAGAATCATCAGTATTTACAGGCAGCCCCCCAATGTACTAAGTGGACCAATTTAGAGTATAACAAAGAACTTTTCAGTGCATACTGGTGGACAAACAATTTAATGGAGATTTGGTTTCTAAATGACCGGACACATATCTTTGGTGTTTCTGCACTGACATTTTTATTACTGAGCTCACATATACTGTACGCCAATACTGATATATCTGTGATACGCCAAAATCAGCCAGTAATATCAGCCTGCCTGATCTTGTCTACTTTCCAATGAGGCAGAATTCATCAAAATTGAGTCTATTGATTCACTTTTCTCCAGGAAATGATCTTTTTAGAGGTAGTCAAAGTATTCATTTCATTTGATCTTTAGCAAAAAATATCTACCATATATTTTCATGCTTGTCATAGACTGCTGTGTATATAGATACAACTCTTCTTTGAAATGTTCACAATCCCAAATCTTGCACCTGATTATGACACTCCAGTGGCAGTTCTGTACATTAAAGCTCCTCTCACCAGTACTTGGCACAGAGCTCATAGGAGGCAGCATGGTAGAGCAGCAGGGTGTTGATGTGGTCATCAAGGGTCCAGATAGCCTCCTCTCCCCACAGACTGAAGCTCGTTGCCATGGATACGATGGAAGATGGCGGGTTGTAGGGCTCCAGCCTTCGAACTGCCTGAAGACTCAGACAGTCAATGACCAGCACACCCGGACCATTTGAGAACCATAACTGATAAACACATGGACAGGGACAGGAACAACAAAGTGAGAATGGGGTGTTAACTCCGGAGCCATAATGTTAAGACAAGGGTTTGACCAGAGGATTTGATGCTGTCCTTTTATTAAGCAACTTTCTTAGTGACTTATCAGACAGGATGTTATGGTCAAGGAAATTCTAACTGATTATTTGCTCACCTGGGAGCCACTGCTGACCAGAGTCATGCTCAAGACTGGGTAGGGTCTCTGCCTGGGATCTGAGTCCTTCAGACCAAAGACCGTTTTGTTAAGGGTGTGCGAACACAGGTAGGTTTCCCCCTCCAGAGGAAGGTCCTCCACCAAGTTGTACACTGCCACCAGGCCATCAGACATCCCCGCAAACACTCTGGCCAGCCTCTTAACAGGTGAGGAAGAGATCTTTTACATTAACATTTTAATAAACAACTTACACTCTTAAGACTCTAGCAAAGAAAAGTTATATGTTGCAAAATGTTGTTTCAGAGGCTTTTTCACTCTTGAGATATGTAACCTTGTTGGTGCTACACAATGAGAAATGGGGCCGTACGATTATGTCACCTTTTATGTTTCCCTAGACAGCATTTCCTTGCTGAAACACAGAGAAGGGATACGTTCTAGTGTTTGCATTGCCAGGAAAAAAACGCCTGAAATAAACCTACTTCCAACAATCAGGACAAATATTCCAACTTGTTTTGTCTAACTCAAGCCTCATATTAGCTTCAACTAAACTTTAAAATGCATTCTGGCAAAGAATTATAGATTTTTTCCTCCATCTTATGTGAAGTCAAGTTAAATAGGGATCTCTTCACAGCCAGTGTGGAAAGGGGGTATGAGTACATCCACCAATAACTCTCTAGTACATATGGCTTATGAGAACTGTATTAAGATAGACTTGACTGTGAACATATCCTTTAAGGAGTCAGAGTTGCACTACCAGACTCATTATTTCTGCACATACACTGTCTCTTTGCACAGCTATTTGCACACTAGACAAATCATGTATATGGCCAAAGTATTGTATATATATTTTACACAGCTTTCTAATGCATTTCCTTAATTATTTTCCTTTTAAGTTGTTCTATGTTTCCTACCCCTTTAAAGTATTTCCTGTATTACTGTGACATGTAATGTGAAAAGTTACTATACAGTATTGTTTAGTATCAGTATGAAGATATTAATACATTATTTGGTGATAAGAACATATTTTATTACTGGTAGCTCATTTCAATTCATTTCAATAATATCACTGATACTAGTCAATACATGAGAGCTGATGCTTTGTACCGCAGTCCTTTAAAACAGATGTAATTAAACTTCTTCTTAAAAAGCCTAACGCTTGATCCATATGTTTTAGCCTACTATAGACTCATATCTAACCTTCCCTTTCTCTCTAAGATCCTTGAGAAAGCTGTCGCCAACCAGTTGTGTGACTCTTTACATGATAATAGTTTATTTGAGGATTTTCAATCAGGATTTAGAGTGGATCATAGCACAGAGACAGCACTGGTGGAAGTTACAAATGAACTTACTGCATCAGACAAAGGACTTGTCTCTGTACTTGTCTTGTTAGACCTTAGTGCTGCATTTGATACTATTGACCATCATATCCTATTACAGAGACTGCAACATTTAATTGGCATTAAAGGAACTGCTCTAAGCTAGTTTAGGCCCTATTTTTCAGATCGATTTCAGTTTGTGCACGATAATGATAAATCCTCCATATACTCAAAAGTTAGTCACAGAGTTCCACACGGTTCTTTGTTTGGATCAGTTATATTCACCTTATACATTGTATGCTTCCTTTAGGCAAAATTATTATTAAACACTCCAAAAACTTCCATTGCTATGCTGATGATACCCAAATGTATTTGTCAATAAAGCCTGATGAAACCAATCAGTTAGCTAAACTTCAAGAATGCCTTAAGGACATAAAGACCTGGATGACCAGCAACTTTCTGCTGTTAAACTCAAACAAAACTGAAGTTACTGTACTTGGCTCCAAACACCTCAGAAACACATTATCTAATGATATAGTTACCCTAGATGGCTTTGCCCTGGCCTCCAGCACCACTGTTACGAATCTCAGAGTTCTCTTTGATCAGGATATGTCCTTTAATCTCACATAAAAACAAACTACAAGGACTGCCTTGTAGTCTACATAACATCGCAAAAATCAGGCACATCCTGTCTCAAAAGATGCAGAAAAACTAGTCCATGCTTTTGTTACTTCTGGGCTGGATTACTGTAATTCTTTATTATCAGGCTGTCCCAACAAATCTTTAAATACTCTCCAGCTGATTCAGAACGCTGCAGCGTGAGTACTGACAGGAACTAGGAGAAGAGATCATATTTCTCCAGTGTTAGTCTAAATTCAGAGTAGAATTTAAAATCCTCCTCTTCACCTACAAAGCCCTTAATGGTCAGGTATCATCATATCTGAAAGAGCTCATAGTACCCTATTACCCCATTAGAACACTGCGCTCCCAGAACGCAGGCTTACTTGTGGTTCCTAGAGTCTCCAAAAGTAGAATGGGAAGCAGAGCCTTCAGTTATCAGGCTCGTCTACTGTGGAACCATCTTCCAGTTTTGGTCTGGGAGGCAGACACCCTCTCCACATTTAAGAGAAGGCTTAAAACCTTCCTTTTTGATAAAGCTTACAGTTAGGGCTGGCTCAGGCTTGGGTTGAACCACCCCCTAGTTATGCCACTATAGGCCTAGACTGCCGGGGGACTTCCCATGATGCACCAAGCTCCTCTCTCCTCCTCTTCCTCTCCAACTGTATACATTCATATCCTATCAATGCTGGTTACTAACTTGACTTCTTCTCTCTCCCGTAGTTTTCTGCTTCCTCCTCTCTCTCTTCTCTCCTCCGGTCGTTTTCTGCAGGTATTTATGCCCCTGGTGCTAGAGTCTGGACCTGTGACTGTAAACCACCTACTCTCCCCATGATCCTGCTCAACACCCACTGCTTCAAATATTATGTTTATCGTCTATTACTATATTTAGTTTTATTAGTACTATTATTCACCCTATTATTATATTTATTAGTTTTATTATTAGTCTCATTATTGTTAGACATTTTTATGTTATACGTCTACTGTGCTACACCTCCTCCCTGAACCCAGCTGGTCGAGGCAGACACCCCCCCCACCAAGAGCCAGGTTCTGTTCAAGGTTTCTACCTGTTAAAAGGGAGTTTTTCCTTGACGCTGTCACCAAGTGCTTGCTCATGGGAGAATGTTGGGTCTCTGTAAATATAACTAAAGAGAGTCCTGGTCTACATGCAAAGTGACCTGAGATAACCTCTGTTATGATATGACGCTGTATAAATAAATTGAATATATAACTGAATTGAATGTAAACCTGACAGTATTCACTTCAGACCTGTGCTTTGCTGGAAGTGTCACAGAAATGTTACACACACACACACACACACACACACACACACACACACACACACACACACACACACACACACACACACACACACACACACACACACACACACACACACACACACACACACACACACACCTACTAAGACTGCTGTTAAGTAACTTTTATGGAAATGAGACTCTGGGTTTTATTAAGACCAACATATAGTATTACATTTACGTAATCATGTGCACAAATCACAACAAACCCCTGCAGTACAAAGCATCTCATCAGCGCTGACAATTGAGATACTATAACTCTGCAAAATTAGTTGACATACTGTATGTTATGGGACTATCAATTCTTCTGTTTTCTGTTTTTTCTTTCTTGATTTTTGTACCAAAAAGATAAATTTGAGGGAACAATGACTGTTTTGAGTACTAATTACTAGTTTATGTGCACAAATGGTAAAAAACATTTATCCCAACAGCTGCTGGGCTCTGTAGAGTCTTGACTTCGGTCTTATGAACAAACTGAGCATATGAAAGCCATTTACTAACATCACCTTGGATGGTTTCTGGGTAATGAAACTTATTACTGCAAGACTCGAATTTTCTTATCAATCCAGGGATTCAAACTGGTGACCTTCCAGTTACAAAAAACTGCTTCTCTGCCTCACAGCACTGAGATGGTGATGACTGACAACACAGACATGAGTACAACATCTTGTGTTTCGGGGTGTGTGAGTGTATGTTGAAACGTGAGATGACCTGTTCTATTGCTGGAACAGGGAACAGGCACGTGATGACGGCTGGACAGGAAAACTGTTTCTGGGGTTGACTGAGTGGACACATGTCCTTCAGACTGTAGATGAACACTTCCTGCTCCTATGAAACAAACATGCAAAAAAATAAACAACAATGAGCATATTTTGAGTCAGGACATACAGCATGTCAGGGAATAATCCTGTTTGCAACATTGTTACATTTTCTCTAAGGGTATATTTTTTCTTCTGTGGATTCAGGGGGAACTATGTTGAAATCCTCCTTTAATCTAAGCTAACAATGTGTGTAGCCATTACATGATTTGATATGATGGCTCTTTAGCAAAGGCTATCACACAATCTCAAACACTGGTTTGACACACACTGCTCTACCATTGTGGACTTTATTTACTCCAGGGCTCTCTTTTCTCAGTTCCCCTCTTGTTCAAAGGTTTTTCATGAAACCTTTGCGTGACAACAAAAACATCTCTCAAAAGAAGTTAGGTTCTAAAAACATCCTTGACGAACAGGTGTGGCTCAAGTGGAAACACTGTTCCAGTGAATTAGAGCATTTAAAAGCTTAACTGTGTGGATGTGATTTTAACTTTATCTCAACCCTGTACACTGTCCTAACGTCAGCATCCAGCCATTAAAATTGATTGTGCTGGCTTTCTGACAGGTCATACAACTATTGATTGCCATATTTATAGATAAACCCAGACAAATTGTTTTCCAGGATATTTCTAAGAATTATGTAAATGTCCTTGGAAGCTGCAAAAAAATTCCAGGTGTTTCCAAGAGGTGCGTTGAATGTAGTCCCTGCCATGGTGGATATTCTGGCTCATCCTAACTTTGAGACGAACAAGTACTGTTTTATATAAATAGAATGTCAGGTAGTGTTGGCTGGGTGCTGTGTACCTCAGTGGCCATCCACAGAGTGTTACACATCTTCATCTGACAGCTAATCCTGCTGCCTGGACAAGACATCCTCTTCACTTCCACCTGGCCCTTCTCCACATTCACCACACTGTAGTTCCTATTCACAACACACACACACACACACACACACACACACACACACACACACACACACACACACACACACACACACACACACACACACACACACACACACACACACACACACACACACACACACACACACTCCCTATATTTCACCATGTTATGATAACATTTCACTCAACAGTATAACTGCTGAGACTGGTGAAGCTGCTGCTCTGGTAAACACACATCTTCACAGAGGAGTGTAATTAGAGCAATTGACACAAGGCATCAGACAGACTTAATCATTTTGTCTGAACCACTGAGCTGGAAGTTAAAATAAAGCTGAATATTAAAAGATATTAAATACACACCAATCACAGTAAAAATCCCTTCCTTGCAGAACTACTTCCTAGGCCAAATTTACCATAGCTGTGCACTCACACCGTTCAACAGCGCAATGGACAATTGCAGAAGTCATTCTGAATGTGTTCACTTTGGCTTTGGTGTCTCAGATATAACCTGGAACATCATGTTTGATGGATTCACAGATAGGCAAATATGAAACATGCAGTATAAAATTAGAAAAAATAAATTAAAATTTTCATAAATTCTTATTTATACTGGATTTACTATTGCTTGTAAAGTGGCATCAGAAATTACTCAGACCCCTTCACTTTTTGCACTCTTTATTGTGTTGTAGATTTTACTGCAAATTCATTAAAAATCAAAAACTGAATTCTCTAATTTACAAAAGTATTCAGACCCTGTGCTGTGGCACTCTGAATTTTCTACAGAAATCTAAGATAATGTGACAAAACTGAAATATGTCACACAGATGATCACTGGAGGTTTTGATATGGACCACACTCACTAGAACAAATCAGATTTTATAACAGCTTAGATCAAAGAGGGGCTATCCTCAGAATCTGGACCGGTCAAGTCATTTTGTGTCCGTGTCTTTTTCAGTGGCATATCTTAGGTTAACCACACATCCGAAGTGCTCTGGTTGACTGCAAACTGCTTTTTTAGTGTTTGGCTCATGATAAGGAAGAAGGGAAATTATCGAAATCAGATCTACATCAACACAGCTCCCTCAAAAACACTTTTACGGGAAACCATTAAAGGGAAGAATGGATCTCAGAAGATATGTCACAGATATTATCAACACTGTGATTTGGGACAATTATCTTTTAGAAAAAAGCAGTTACGACTGGTGTCATGGTGACTATACTTGATCCTAAATGACCCAAATCAGGGGCAAAAAAGGACACTGGGGCAACCCTACATTGGCGTAATACTATGAAATGTTTCTACCACAAAAATCCTGATCAAATGTTACATATTAATACTGAGTTACTGTGGCAGAAATAGTGTGAAAAGCATTCATATTAGGACACATCTGTGATGGGAAAAAATTCAAGAAATGTATGACTAAAAAGATTTTTTTCATGCATTATAACCAAATGAAAAGCAATCATTAGCAGACTAAAGAGGTTAAACAAACCTATCGTCCTTGTCTCCGTTCCAGAAAACGGCACTGTATCCCTGCAGCTGGGACAGGAAGAGCTGCGAGTGGCTGTCACAGGACAACACATACCTGAGGCAGGGGAAGCTAGGCTCCTGCATCTGCCTCACACACTGCATGGCCATCGGCCTCTGCACAGACACAGACACAGACACACAAACAGAGGGTAACTTTGATCTGCTGTTCTTTCCTTAAGTGCAGAACATCAGTGGACTTAAGCTCCACTCACTGCCTGCTGCTGAGTAAAACCTTGGGACCTGTAGTGCAACTGGTTGTGAAACAATTGCATTACTAGTTGATAAAACTGAAACAGTATTGTGCCACACTAACCTTTGAACCTTTAGGGACATTCAATACAATTTAATTTTTTTTAATTTAATACAAGTGAAATACAGAATAAGTCTGCTTCTTGCTGTTACTTAATGTCTAAGTAACAGCCAGACGAAGGGCTGCACGCAGGCACGCTACCTCCCTTGCGTAGCTAGCTGCTTTTTTTTTTTTATCCTGCCAGCAAGGAGCAAAATTGAGAGGGTGTACTGAATGGAAGGTTCATACTGTCCTTGTTTGACAAGGTCCATAACCAGTTTTGTTCATTGTAACATACAACCAAGCTGTAGGTAATGACCCTGTGTCTTTGTGGTAGTGGATGAGAATTTTTTCAGTATGCCTTTAATGTCTTTTCATCGGTTTCCAGCTTAATCACTACCCTCGTTGAGCATGAGCAGTACAGTTAATCCTAAAAAACGGGGCAAACAGGGAAACTTGCGTGTTGATTGATCACTGTGTCTGCCAGGAAACACTGTGTGAACAAGCAAGGAGGCTCACCTTCTCAGGCTTGGTGTCCCAGCATTCAGTCAGCAGGCTGTGGAGGCAGTGGAACTGAACCTCCTCTGGACTGCCCAGAACTGGCCGTATGCCTTTGGAGAGCTTCTTCGCTATCTGAAGCTGGTGCTGTCCCAGCGCTGGCCTTTGCCCAGACAGCAGCTCATACAGCACCATACCATAAGAGAACACGTCCACCTTCCGGCGGCAATGATGAGAGAAAAACCAAGGAACATCAAGGTCAGGTTTCAGAATTACACCTGAGGAGGTCAACCAGACCTCCAATCAGATTTATATGCAATGTTGTCACAAATGAAATACAGCCTTTGATGAGGCTGAGTGTGTGGTTGGAGGTAGGTAATACTTGTCAGGAATATTGATGAAATGGATAGTAACAATACAGTAAAAGAGCATTTTGTAAACAAATAGGAACACGTCATAGTCAAATCATATTAAGCCGCAATGCAATAAAAACAGGCATAAAACATACAGTATACAGTACTTACAGTTTATGCCAGAAAACTGGGAAAACTATAATTCTATACTTATCAGCAGGTGAATACAGGGCAGGAAGTGAATGACAGTAATAGCTTGCCTTTTACTGATAATGATACTGGAGACACGGATTGACAGATACTCCACAGCGACACAACTCTGGCTTATCCTGCTCTCTCTTATCTAGAGCTCATTCATCTTGTATACTCGGGACTCGGATTTTCTCCTCGTTTGCAACTGTCATGGCCCCTGACTCCAAAGAGCAGCTCTGGCCATTAGGTATGATTAAAAAAAACCCAAACACTTTCACCTTTTGTTTTTAAAGCAAAGACGAAATCCTGTTTTTTCATTCTTACCTTATTCATCTCATCCTTGAAACCCATATCAGAGGACCGAAATACACAAGTGCATTCCTGTCTCTGAATTGTCACAGATAGTGATTGTGGGAGTCAGCCCCTTTGGGAATTCCCAAAATAACTGTAGAAGCAAACAGTAGTGCAATGCCAAAAACACTCAACTACTTTTGTGGTTACATCACTTGCTAGTGGCGCCAGATACACTTGAGGTCTGTGGTATGGTATGGCGTCACAGGGGCTATAAGATGGCATATTCATACAAAGAAGTCCTCCTGACCTCAGTTTGATATATCTAGAATCTTCTCACTCTTTATTTTGTCTACAGTTTTTATTCTCGCAAGAAAGACAAATAGACTTTATCCTCATCCTTGTTGCACAACATATCTGAAATTCATGTGCTAGATAAAACCTTGATAAGACAGCTATATTTGTTAAATTGTTTACTTATGCCTGGGTCTTAAGTTATCAGAAGCGTTGGTGGCAATAACGCGCAATTCAGATCATATTTTCTCACACTGAATGCAAAGTAAGGAAATCTTTTCACCTAATAGGCAAAATAAGTTGTTAAAACCCCCTTTCACACATTTCTAGACCACACTCTTCATTAAATTCTAACTATAATAAATAATCCATGTTGTGGATTCCTGATCTTGTCACTGAGCAGTCTTGATATTATCCAACCCTATAAACAAATGGCCTGTAATATTTCTCTAGAAGTATTCCTGTATATTGTCCAGATCCTAAACTGACAAATACTTAGATGTGTTCCATTTCTTACCAAGATACTCACAGCTGGCATGCATGTTAACAGCCATGAAGCTGCTTTTCATTTATTTTCCTATTAAATTCCTCATTCGTTTCTCACTTGCTCCATCATTTATTCTCTCTCCAGCCTTGTCTGCATCTCATTAAAATAATTAAACCTCACCAAAAAGTGAAATTAACACCCAGGAGAGCAGAAAAGGTGTTTGATTGGCTGAGGTCAGCGGACTCTGTGGGAGACGGGCTGATGAATAGAGGTGGAGGCTTATAGACAGTTTTCTCTGCTCTTTGAAAGCTTCCTATACAGAGGCAGGGACCAGTGAAACAGTAAACCCTAGTAAAGCTAGCTTCCCTGGGGACAGGCGAAGCTCACAGCAACCTGGACCAGCCAAATCAGATCAACAACAGCCATTACAGACCAATATCCATGCTATGAGTAAGTTACATTTATTGCTGCAACAATCAGTTGATTAATGAATTTAGTCAATTGACAGAAAATTATTCAATAATTTTGTTAATTTCTGCTCATCATTCATCACTTAAGGTATTGAAGAAAATGTTAAAGATGTCTAATATTCTCAAGTTACTTCCTCTCCAATGTGATGATTTGCTGTTTTTCCCCAGATATCTTTGGATTTTGGATGAAACAGGACATTCAAAGACGTGGGCACTTTTAATGGGCATTTTTCACTCTTTTCTAGCTCTTTCACAGAATGACTTATTATCGAATAAAAATCTACAGATTCATTGATGAGTAATTGTTCATTGAAGTCCTACTGCTAGCCCTTATCCACACCAGGTTGGATATTGAACCTTGGTACAGTACTACAGTGAGACAGTACCAGCTGAATCGAAAGTTTGCTGATTTTAGGTTTAAGGTTTAGTAGAAAATCATGTTTATATTCCACAAATTAAGGTATTCAAAAAGTATTGTTTTTGTATCTGTAGTGAAACTCGTATCAGCACTAGTATTAAAAAATGTTGAAATGATTCTGAGTCCTAGACTGCAATCAGAAAATCCTAGACGCAAGTAAGGGTAGTCGCTCTACAGCTGTGGTAAAACCTGCAGGGGTCTAAGGCTTTTCTTCTTCCTTTTCCATTAAAGCAAACATATGGTACTAATCAGACAGTAAGGCAACATGCTGCAGAGAGGAAGTAGCCAGTCAAAACAATCAGCTCACTAACTGTAGATCCTCTGGTGCCACAAGTAAAATAAATACTGAAGGAGGGGCAGCTCTGTAATCCTAACACCTTCCGCTCAAAAAAGAGACTACAGATCAGCAGATCAGAGTCCAGATAAACTTCTGCTGCAGTATAAGAATCCCCCATGCTGTGCATATACAGCAGTTAGTGGATCAAACAAATTTTACAAATTCAGTGATCACCCTCAATTACTAATTCAACATGTGTTCAATGTTAGGATCAAGTGCCTCTATAAAGACTTTCATATGTGTTGGCCGTGACGGGTGATCCTCCTCCTTTGGAATAAACCCCATTTGAGCTTGTTTTGAGATAATCCTTCCGTCTTTGGTTTGGAATGCAGACCATGAGAAGCATGATCATGCAGTGAACTAAATAAAACATCTCATGGAGGACAGGGACATTAATAACACTGTCACTAGCATCAAAGTGCCAAAATTTCAAGGGTTCAAAAGTAAGTGGACACTTGGCCACTAAATGTTTCTTAGGCAGTTCAGAGCTGCATGGGGGCTGCAGTAAAACTCTGGGAGAGCATCATCAGGGAAGATGTGTCCGCTGATATCTGTGGGTCGAAGACTTCAGGCAGTCATTGACTATAAAGGATTTTCCACAAAATATTAAATATGGTGATTTTGTTTGAATTCATGTGTATTTTTCCATTTACTTTTTAACCCCTAAAATTTGGCCATTGTGTGTTTAAAGGGCTGTATCTCCCACACAGCTCTTTCTATATGATGTCAGCCTGCTCAAGTTAGAGCTGAGACTTGGCACTTTAGCATAGTAGCCATTATTTTATTTCAAATTGAATGTGTTGTAGCTCAGAGCCTGATTAATTAAAAAATTTGTAGCAAACTGTCCAAATATCTACGGCCTGGAGTATTCTTTGTACAGTTAATTCTGTCTTAATCTAATCAAACGCTATCCAGCACCTTTCTGTACAGTACACATTATTACCTACTTGCAATTATAATATGTACAGTGTATGTCTTTTTATTTGGCAATATCACTGTACAGTGTACATTTAATACATATCATAGTTTGAATTTGGTCCTAGTATTTAGTTCTTCTAGTTAGTATAAAGTCTTTTTCTCAGACTTTATTTTTATGTTAGTTGTTTGCTTATTATGTATGGTTTTATTGTATTTTGTTTCTTATCTGTCTCCTCAAGTGACCTTATCGTTTTTGTTTTGTAATTTCTGTGATTTGACTGCTGTAACAATGTAACTTCCCCTTAGCATAAAAAAGTATTCTATCTATATAATTCACCTGGGGGGGGAGGCCACAAATGTCCATACTTAATGTTATGAAAATATGGCAAACAGTTTTCAAGATATCTTGTTGTATGTAAGTATGGACCAACAGACTGATAACACCAACTTTGCTCTACTTCCCAGTGCTAACGAGCGCAAGGTGCATTTCAATCAGTGTAACAAAGATACAAGATTCATAAAAATGCTGCACACATCAATTAATGTGGGTTAAGAAGCATTGGTCAGTACCTTCTCATCATACACGATGCCTGGTCGGATCTCAGGAGCCTGGTAACCCGGTGTCCCCTCGACCCCCAATGCGCCCTCATGGAAGGATTGTCGAGAAATGCCATAGTCAGACAGTTTAATGTTGACAGGATCCTGCACCTGAAGGAGACATGTGAATGAGTTAACAAGCTGAATTTGATGACAGAAAAAGCAAGCTTCTTTGTTTCTTGAAAAAAAATTATTTCAATTTAATGATTCAATTTACTACTTATAGTATTTCAAATGCCTGTCTCTGTCTTGATAATGTAGAAACAACAGGGACAACAAATCAAATGAGTTCAGGACTTTACTGTTCCACACCTGACACAGTCTGACATGCTGATTAGTTATTCCATAAATACTGTATGTCTGAATATTATAAATAAACCTAAATGTCGGTGGACATTTAGATTTTAATGTATGTCTTTCTTATGGTAATTCACATACAGACCTGCAGAGACCACACCAGGATGTTGTCAGATTTAAGGTCACAGAAGATGATGCTCTTCCTGTGAAGGTATGCCAGTCCTGCTGCAATCTGATACGCTACTCTGAAGGTTAGCATGTGACCAAGGGGCATGTACTTGGAGCCTATAAATAAAAAACATAACTTCATATTCCACTAACATATAAACATGCCAACTTCAATAGGGAAATCACACAATGAATATCTCTCTACGTGCCTTTGCCTTTGTGCTTCTCCTCCAGCACAGTGTTGAGGCTGCCTAGGGGGGCTAACTGCAGGGCAAAGCAAAGTGGATGTATGCTGATGCCCACCAAAGAAACGATGCAGGGATGCTGAAGAGAGTGCAACATACTGGCCTCCTGGCGAAATTCAGAGAAGCTCCGACAGGCATCTGCAGACTGCAGGTGTTTCAACATGGTGTCTAAAGTAATGAGAGGGAGCACAAAAGCAAAAAAGGAGGCTACTTACAAATGGGATATATGGAGAGGCCAGAAGGAATGAGCTCCAACTTACTCATTTTCATAAACTATCATTGTGAAAATTCCAGCAGCAATAAATTCAGATTGTTTACTCCATCTGTGTTCTCCTTTTGCTATCTACAACTATAGTCATCCACATAACTGTGTAAATTCGAAATGGAAATAATACCAAATAAAATTAACTGTGAATTTTCTCAGTCATCCAGGTCATGATTATCCAAGAAGAGTTGAATCAAGGGCAACTTCCTTCAGTTCAGTATGATATATGTGAGGGAGGCATAGTTGTTCATTTCAGAGCAACATTTAACTGAAGAGAGAAGGGATTCATACTTCCATGACATTGTTATTTACTTTCTGGAAACACATGATTGTTACATAATAACAAATTCCTTAATAAAAAGTCCTTAATAAACAAAATACTGGATTCAGTAGCAGACTACTACTAATTAGGGTTAGGGTTAGGGTTAATGTTAACCTTTAGCATGATAGCTTATTAAATCTGTGCATTTTGCCAGCCTCAGTGTCTGAACTCAAGAGTTACTCAACATGCACCCAAATAATTTTTTACATTCGTACACTGTAATTAATCTAGCCAGGTCAAGGACACTCTCGTAGAGGTGGGCATGTCACTGTTAAAGTCTACAATCAAGAGACGCCTTCATGAATGTAAATACAGAGGGTTTACCACAAGGTGCAAACCAATGGTAACACTAAAGAACAGAAAGGCCAGATTAGACTTTGCCAGGAAACATCTAAAAAAAAACCTGCACAGTTCTGGAACAGGATCTTTGGACAGGTGAAACCAAGATTAATTTGTAGCAGAATGATGAGAAGAGGAGAGTATGGAGAAGGAAAGGAACGGCTAGTGATCCAAAACATACCCCATCAACTGTCAAACATGATGGAGGCAGTGTTATTGCATGGGCATGTATGGCTGCCAATGGAACTGGGTCACTGGTGATTATTGATGATGTGTCTGCTGACAGAAGGAGCATGATGAATTCAGAAGTGTATAGGTCTATAATATCTGTTCAGATTCAGCCAAATGTTGCACAACAAAGCATCTCAACGAAGGAAACTCAGCATTTGGTGATGTCCATGGGTTCCAGACTTCAGGCAGTCATTGACTTCAAAGGATTTTCATCCAAGTATTCAAAATAATCTTTGATATTATAATTATGTTGGTTTGTCCAATTACTTTTGAGCATCTAAAAATGAAGGACTATGTATAGAAATGGCTGTAATTCCTAAATGGTAAATTGATTCTTTTTATAAAACCCACAGAATTAAAGCTGAAAGTCTACATTTCAATCACATCTTGTTTTGTTTGTTTCAAACCCATTGTGATTGTGTACAGAGGCAAAATTAAGAAAACGGTGTCACTTTCCAACTGTACATACTATACAGGTAGTGTTAATAGTTTTATTAGTTGTGTAATATTGGCTTTCAGTGCACAGTTCCTTAAAATGCTTCTTCAGGAGCTTTTCTGTCCTTCCTGGTTGCATTTAGTATTGACACCAAATATAACCCATCCGCAGCTTCCAAAATATAATAAAATATTAGTGTCAGATTTCAAAAAGCCATCAAACAATTTTATTAAAAACTAAACACATGACACTAAAAAGAGGAACATGCCTCTGTACCTGTGTTACTGCTGATGATCTGGTGTCGACACGTCTTGAAGTGGAAGCGTTTGACGGCCACTGGCTGGTCACAATATCGAGCTCGGTAGATGATAGTCCCACTGCCACCCTGGCCAAGGATGTTATTCTCCTCGTCAGAGTACTCCAGCTGGGCCTTCTCCAAAAAGAGACTAACACATTCACACAAAGACAGGCTCTTGGTTATTATTAAGTCCCAAAACTGGAACACAGACATTTTGGGGAACTTGCTTATTTGCTGTCTTACCCAGAGTCAGGTGAGAATATATCAGTTCATCTCGGTGGGTTCAGTACAGAACAGACAGAGTAGCAAGAAAAAGCAAGTGAACCTTTTGGAATTAAGTCCATTTATGTATGAATTTGTCCTAAAATATGGTCAGATATTGTCCAAGACTGTGTAATATCATATCTTAGTGTCAAGTGCTCACCTCTAATTTTGAGCTACATATTGGAGGTGGAAAACACCAACCCCAACTGTGTGCAATCACATTTTTAATAAAATTCCAATATTAGAAAAAGCAGTTTAACCTTAATGTATTGTACTAGCCAGCCCTCCAGCTGTAAAAATGGATGACGTTAGTTGGTCGCACTCATGTTTATACCAACATCCATTTTAGATCCTTTAAGAGCTTGAGTACAACACATTTGCAACTGCAGTTGCAAAAATATTTGGAGGGGCTGTTTAACTGTTGCAGCAAACATTTCCATGAGCCTATTTTACAAAGACAGAGATAAGCTTGCGCAG
The DNA here is from genome assembly GCF_016859285.1 of Xiphias gladius. Classification (NCBI taxonomy): domain Eukaryota; kingdom Metazoa; phylum Chordata; class Actinopteri; order Istiophoriformes; family Xiphiidae; genus Xiphias; species Xiphias gladius. The sequence continues at coordinate 3,805,910 of NC_053400.1, read as the reverse complement.
CTGACCTCCCACCCAACCCCCCCACCCCTAACCCAACATACACAGTGTTTCAGAGCACGTCATGGACTTTATGGTGTGTGTGTGTGTGGGGTGGGGGGGCAGAGACAGACTAAATGTTTACTCCAATAGCTGAAGGAGTGGTGGTTACCCTTGAGCCCTGACAATACATCAACAGATGCAGTCACTGGCAACAGATCAGCTGAAACTCATTATACAGCCAAAGCCCTGTAGAGCTGCTTTCTGTCATTGGGTGTGTGTGTGTGTGTGTGTGTGTGTGTGTGTGTGTGTGTGTGTGTGTGTGTGTGTGTGTGTGTGTGTGTGTGTGTGTGTGTTTGTGTGAGAGTGAGAAAGAGAGAGAGAGAAAGCGTGTTTAGCATTTACTTAGTATATACTGTGTGACTCATCCATCTCCTGTGGAATATGGCTGTCAACATGCTTGTCAAAAGTCTGTAGTCCAGTGAGTGGCTGTGAGAATCCTCTCTAGATTGGTGACATGAGTGTCACATCTGCCATCAAATGAAAATACTAAAATGTACCAAAGCCTTTCCTCTTCTTTATATAATAAAATACTGTTTCTCAGCTGTGAGTCTGTGGACCCCAAACGGAGCAAGCCGGTACCGCATTGGGTGCATGTAAGATTCATCTAATTTATCGCCATTTGGTAGACTAAAATAATTTAATATAGTACAATACTAATATTTTTCATTTAGACCAAGCAAGCCTATCGCTGAAACTACACCTGTGAGTCTACACCAGCAGAGCAGTGAAAGCAGCTTGAGTTCTCAGTCAGTGTCAAACAAAATACATTGAGCCACGGTACTGCTGTAGACTCAGAAGAGTTTTGACAACACTCAACAGTCAAATACACAATCAGTGTAGTTAATATTTTCTTCAATAAGTCAGAGCCTTGAGGCCCTGGACCCTGAACAGACACTCTGAGCTACAGTTACAGTATACAACAAAACTAGGTACACTCCTGTGCAATATCACTAAAATGTTCAATGATTCAAAACTGTGTCATCTTTCAATAACTGTATTGTTTTTAAATTAAAGTGTTGGTTATTTGATATTATGTACAATTAAAAACAAACAGGTTAGATAGACAACATTGAAAACACAGACTCCAAAGTACAATGTCAATGCAACAAAAATGAGTACACCTGTGCCTGCTGCAACAAAAGTGACCACTGCAAGAAATCTGATTACACCTGTAATCTCCAATTAAGGCTAACTCTTTGAACATTGTAATAAAATAACGCCTAGACACCACAGCTTTCTCAGTTTTGGCCTGGGTTGTGTCTAATGCAATATGGCTCCACATGGTAAGAACTGCCTGAAGAAGTAGGAAACCAGATTGTGAGAACCAGTGGTTAGGAGGTATAGGAGAGCCATACTACCGGAAATAGAAGGGGCAGTGGCCGTCCTCCAAAAAAATGACGCCACGCACAATTTGCTATTTAAGCAACCTTAACCAGAATATTTAAGCAACCCTGCACTATCTGTGGACAATTGATGTTTCAGTGAATGATCAGACAGTATGAAGGACTGTGCATGAAGTCAACCACTACAGACAGCGTTCAAGAAAACAACTGCTCACAAAATGGTACAGAGCTGCCAGATCAAACTTCACCAAAGAACATGAAAAGAGGCGTGATGAGTATTGGCAGCTCATTTTTTGGTCAGATGAAACCAAAATAAATTCGGATTAGATGGGGTCCAGCATGTTCGGAGTGGAAAAGTCAGGTCTACCACAGTGATTGCAGAGTGCCAACCGTAAACCATGTAGGTTTGAGTATGCTGATATGGGGCTGCATGAGTGCAAAACTATGACCTGGCTGACTTGAATCAAATACAACACTTTAGGAGTATTTCAAAGCAGAAGGTAGAGCAACAAAATCCCTCCAGCAGAAAGCTGCTGAAAAGATTCATCTGTGAAGGATGGCTGAACATCTATCCAAAGATTTTTGCAAGACTGGTATAATCCATGCCCAGGAGGACTGAATATGTCAAAAATATAGGTGGACATACAAAATATATATTTAAAAAAAAAAAAAAGAGTGGAATCTCACCAATGAAGGGTGTACTGAGTTTTGTTGCAGTTGGTTCTTGATTATAGAGCTTTCATTATAGTTTAATTAGTCAAACATTTCTGTTTTTGAAATTAATCGTCTTCATTCTTCTTGGGCTTTGACTAAAAACAAATAAAACTGTATTAAATGGACAATATTTGAAATTATTTAACATTTTAGTGATATTGACCAGGTGTGTACTAAGTTTTGATGTATACCATATCTACACAAAACATAAGCTGTTACATGGCCTGTGTAGACAGCTATATTCATGAAAACTGAAACTTATCTGTTCTGTCAGACGTGTATGAGACAGGTCTTGTAATATCTCAAGCCCAACCGATATAAGCTTCTCACAGATAGAGAATATCAATATTGGCATATGTGTCAGTTAAGTAACAAAAAATGTCAGTAGACGAATGTCAAAGATGTATTTGAAGTCATTTAGAAAAGCTTTCTCCATTGTATAGTTTTCCCACCAGAGAGCACTAACAAGTTTATTTTTACATTGTAAAACCACCCACTAGATACTGTACATATCTAAGTCACTATATTTATTGACCAAATTTAACAAATCTTTTTCAAAAATATTTATTTTATAAAATTAATAATGGCGATTTTTAAGTCAGATTCTTAAACTCTCAAATGTGCAATTGCTGTGTCACATCCTGCTGTTGTTCCAACAGATCTCAAGTATTACTTTGGGGTCTAGACTGTTATCGTAATTGATAGAAATGATTAATTTGTACTGAACCACAACTGTTTTGATAGATTTGGTGGAGTGTGCAGCCCTGGAAGATGTAAAATGAGATGGTCCATTAAATATTGAGAGGTTACCGTGCAGGGAAGTCAGTCATGAACAGTTCTGGGACCAGCTCCTGTAGGGGGACTGGCTGGTCAGGATGCTGAGGACAAATGATATGCTCCTTCTCCACTGCAGCCAGCACACAGTCCTCCATGTTAAAGTAATGAACCGCAGCTCCACCTCCTCCTCCTCCTCCATCATCTCCTCCACGATTTCCTCTCTCTCCAACCTGGCCAGGCCGGCTGGTCAGGAGCTTGGCCTGCTTCTGTTGGCCCAGTGAGGCACAGAGAGGACAGGGGGCGTACTGCTCTATGAGGAGACTCCCATCACTCTCACTGGCTGTCAAAGCTACAAGTGAGGACATAGAGACAAGAGATGTATATGATTTGGACTTGTTGCACAACAGATTGGTACACAGACTTGGGCAAGTCTCAATTTCAAGATTACAAATTCATTGCTCGATTACTACTGAAATGCAAGTGACTGACTTTTTAGATTATAAAAACAAACACATAACAATAACAACAATACATTTTTTATTTTGTATTTTGTTAACTAGCCATATGACTTTGTTTTGTGATGGTACGGTGTCATATTTAGAAAAACGTATCTCATCCAAAAGCTCCAAGCTGCCAGATTAGATACATCCAATATTATCTGTTGGTTTACATTTTCAACTTTGATGAAAAATTTGGTGTAAATTAATCCATAGGGGGTGCCGTAAAATGTTTCTTTATTAACTCATCAAAATATATTTCAAATTTCCCAATATTTGGTATACACATCCATAAACCCCTCAGATTAAGCATGTCAAATTTGGTGCAAATCAGCAAATACGAATTTATTTTAAAATAGGACATTTCTTTTAAAAATTACATTTGTGATGTGTTGCTGCCCTCTGTTGTAATGCCTTTGTCTGCAGAGGACTTCCGACTTTTTTTGGAGGTCATTGCAGTTCAAGACATCTACTGAAAATTACCTCAGGCTGTTAAGAGGGTGTGCCTTCATGGGGAACTTGCACATTCCATTGCCCCAGGCATGGGGCTAAAACCCACTAAACTCTTGCAGCATAATACTTGATGAGATTACACCTGAGAAGAGCATATTACACAATAAAAAATACTTTTAACTCGTTTCCCAAGTTGTGACTGTTTCATATCCAGGTGGCCAACAGGCTGCCATCTTAGTTTTGATTTGGAAACAAAGGTAAAACTATAGATGAAACTGGGAAAACAATGAGCAATTGTGTGTTATATGCCTAGCAATCAAAGTACCAAATCAATATTCCAGATAATCTTTTAGCACCAATTTTGTCACATAACCACAGACTAGTATGCAAAAGTACATTTTGTGGGTTTGTACAAACGAAGAATATTTCTCCCTAGAGGACTTTCAAACTAGTGGCACTCTTCTAGTGTTCTCAGAGCTGAATGTTGCGATCCAGATGTGTTATAAATATTCTGCCTTCCCCTTTATTTGCGAGCCTCTGTACAGGATACACACGAATACAGTTCCTCTAATATTATACTAAAACAATGTGAGAAAAAAATCATCAACTCACTGTTGAGTGGCTGCAACAGAATATATTTACACAGATCCGCCACAACATTAAAACCAGTTAGAGGGAAGGTTTACCACAGGGTGCAAACTACTGGTAAGACTCAAGAAAAGAAAGGCCAAATTGCCCTGTTCTGGAACAAATGCTTTGGACAAATGAAACCAAGATTAACTTGGACCAGAATGAATGGGAAGAGAAGAGTACGGAGAAGGAAAGGAACAGCTCATGATTCAAAGCATACCACATCATCTGTCAAACATGGTGGAGGCAGTGTTATGGAATGGGCATGTATGGCTGCTAATGGAACTAGGTCATTGACTGATGATGAAACTGCTGACAGAAGTAGCAGGATGCATTCTGAAGTGTACAGGGCTACACTATCTGCTCAGATTCAGCCAAATGCTGCAAAAGGATGGTGATCATGGAACAGATGGATAATGAGCCAAAATATACAGTGAAAGCAAACCAAGAGTTTCTCAAGGCAAACAAATGGAATATTCTTTGATGGCAAAATCAGTCACCTGACCACAGCCAAACTGATGCATGCTTTTCACTTCCTGAAGACAAAACTGAAGGCAGAAAACCCCCCCATAAACAAGCAGCGGCTGAAGGCGGCTGCAGTAAAGGCCCAGCAAAGCATCTCAATGGAGGAAACTCAGCATTTGGTGATGAATTCAGGCAGTCATTGACTGCAAAGGATTTTCATCCAAGTATTAAAAATAATCCTTATATTTCTAATTACTTTTGAGCCTCTGAAAATGAGGGACTATGTGTAAAAATTGCTGTAATTCCTAAATGGTTAATGTGATATTTTTGTAAAACCCACTGAATTAAGGCTTAAAGTCGACACTTCAATCACATCTTGATGGCTTTGTTTCAAATCCACTGTGGTGGTGTACAAAGTTAAGATTAAGAAAATCGTGTCACTGTCCAAATACTTATGGAACTATCTATACATATTAAAATTACAGGTAGTGTTAATAGTTGTATTAGTTGTGTAATATTGGCTTTCAGTGCACAGTTCCTTAAAATGCTTCTTCGGGAGCTTTTCTGTCCTTCTTAGTTGCATTTAGTATTGACACCAACTATTGCCCATCAGCAGCTTACAAAATATAATAAAATATTAGTGTCAGATTTCAAAAACCCATCAAACAATTTAATAAAAAACTAGACACATGTCCCTCAGAAGAAGAATATACCTCTGTACCTGTGTCACTGCTGATAGTCTGATGACGACACCTCTGAATGGGAAGCATTTGACGGCCACTAATCAGCTGCCTAGCACTATGAAAACTAAAATAATTGATGCTCACAAAGCAGGAGAGATTATAGGGAGATAGCAGAGTTTTTCTCAGGTAGCTGTTTCTTCAGTTCATAATATATATTTCAAAAATGGCAGGAATGGTGGAGATCAATTTGGGTCTGGAACACCAAGAAAACTTTCTGAGGGAAGTGCTTGTACGATTGCTAGAAAAACCTTCAGGAAGATTTAGCAGACTCTGGTATGGTGGTGCACTGTTCTACTTTGCAGCAACACCTGCATACATATGACCTTCGGGGAAGAGTAATCAGAAGAACCCTTTCGTCTGTCCTCACTGCAAAATTCATCAGTTTTCAAGTCCTGTGGACTTATGAAGTTAAAATACAACTTGTTGGCCACAATGAGAGGGTTCAGCATTTAAGCAGGGGGGTGGATTGATCATACTTTGTGCTTGTGTTAGTTCTGGAATCAAACATCACACCATCTGTAAAAAAGCTGAAGATGAAAAGAAGATGGCTACTGCAAAAGGATAATGATCCTTAACACACTTAAAAAATCCACAATGGACTACCTCAAAAGGCGCAAGATGAAGGTTTTGCCATGGCCCTCACAGCCCCCCGACCTAAACATGACCAAAAATCTGAGGGATAGTCCTCAAAAGAGCAGTTCATACAAGACGGCCCAAGAGTCCCAAAAGCCTTTTGCAAGAATGAATGGGCAAAAAAACCCCAAACAAAAACTGAAAGACTCTCAGCTGGCTCCAAAAAGGGTTTACAAGCTGTGACAGGCCCAAACTTTTGTTTTGGGCCCTTTTTCTTTTGTTATTTTAAAACCGTAAAAAATACAAATAAAAAAGTAATCTTTATATATATAAAGTTAGTAAAAGAATAAAGTATATAAAGTATGAAATGTCACCTCATGTTATGCTGAGCCACACTGATGGATAAGAGTGGAAAAGTTACCTAAACTTCGACACTTCATCACTCATTAATGAGATAACAAATAATTAATCATGAGATATTCTGGTGCAGACAGAGAGTGAGCAGTCGTCACAGTCCAACACTACATCACATCTTGGCAGTGGGCAGCAGGGTGCTTGGTAGTTTAGTTAGTTTAATCTTTCAATTTAATTTAAATAAAAATAGTTTGTAATGGCATGGTCCATGTTAATGTATAATGTAAATATATCTATTTAGGTGTTTGATAGAAAGCTGCTTTGCTTGGTAGGGCTGCTGAAACTCCAGCAGCTGTGGAGATGAAACATCTGCTGGAAAAATATACAATATCTATCTATACAAATCCTGCTAGTATTGAAGTCTTCCACACATACACAGCTTTTGCGTTTTTGCGCATACAAAATCCTGTCAGAGCTGGCGGAGTCTAAACCAGTGCTAAAAAGAGGGTTCCTCTTACATATTGAATCAGAGGCACCTCATTTCTCCTGAAATAAAGACCATCCCTGCAAATGTCAGAGGAAATTATCACTCATCCATGAAACATAAACCTCCATGGAAGATAGATCAGAGTCACTACATCACACAGCAAAAGTTACATATTTAATGTATGCCTAATGTTTAGACTGACACCCTGTGACTAACATTATCGTTAGTTGATATACACTATGATTTGTTTGATTCAGCTCAGCAGGTTACAGCGATTAATTGATCACATCTTAGGTTTGTTTTGTAGTAATAAATCAGAGCAGCATATCCTAATATTAGCATTGGGTATTTAGAAGGTGGGAATTGTTGTGGATGGATGCGTCAGTGAAAATTAGTGTTAGCGATTTTTGAGGAAAAATAAGACCAAGGTATGTAACTATAGTTCTATGAATTTTGGATGATGTTCAGAGGAGGGCACACAGCTCTTCTGTTCAAATAGCAGGCTGAAGTTAGTTTGATAAATACTGTCTGGACTAACATTTTACATTTTACCTAAAAGACAGATCATAGGGGCTGGCAGTATCACATGTCACCTTCCTGGGATAAACCCAAGAGTAAATATTGGACTTCAATTCATCGGGTAGACAGAGACACGATTCCATATGAATGCTAATGTTGCTCTGTGTCTGCTGGACGTGTCAACTGTTTGCTTGTCCGCTTAGCCCTAAGTAGCCAAAAAAATCAATTTATGCAGCTTGAACATTACAGCACCCCACAAAATGTTTAAGGACATGTGAGTATGCCACAAATTATATTCTTTAACATCATCTGTGTTGTTAAGAACAGTAGATTATTCATGGGTAAGATTCTCTTTAACCTGCTCAATCAAGTGATTGTGTTTTGGGCTGACCCATGTGAAAAATCACATTTATTGAAAAATAACCAGTGTCAGCTCTAAATATAAAAAAAATGTCAAGATGTAAATATTATTTTACATCTTTATGTGGTGTCTGTACTGTGCTACCCCCCCCCCCCCCATTATCAAAATTCTTTTCAGCCAAAATGCGCTAACCTTGATCAGAGCGCCACCTTCAAGTGGACATGTGCCATTTTTGGTGTCTGACGTGTGCAACATTTTACCTCTCCCCTGACAAAATGTCTCCTCGTGCTGGTATACAGCAAGGAGACATGTTGCGTGGCACCCAGCCCCATCGGGATTGGACCCCTAATAATAATAACAATGATTTAAATCTGGAAATATCTGATCAAATACAAAGGTAATGTAACAAGACTAAGAATCTGACCAAGTACTTAAAGCTGACTGTCAGCTCCCAGCAGCTGAGTTATTGTGTCCACATAAACAGAGAACAGTGCACTGACCAGGGAACCACTGCTCTATCAGAGAGTTGACGTGGTCTGTGATGAAGGCCATGGCAGAGAAATCTCTCATTTCTGACTGGCAGATGATCTTTATGCCTCCACTTTTCTTTCTCTTCCAGTTGACGTCTGATGACTCCACGCTGCAGAAACACAAATGCATGTCACCACCTAATTTTACTGGAAGTTTAATATGCTTGCTGACACAGTTTGGCCCGTGCACAGCAGCTGATGTGGAGCAGCAAGAGCAGCAGGAACAAGTGCTTTGGCCTAGGCAGTTCAACATTGATTTTCTCTTCCCTTTCAGCAGATGGATTTATTTCAGATTTTTTTTTTTTTTTTACATCAGAAATATCTCACTCTCAGCATTATCTTCTCATTTTGTACATTTCACTTCAGGATAAATTAAATTACTAAGACTGCTGTGATAGATATTGGACATGAGTGTTACTAGAGAAAAGTCTCCTATCTACTCCTATCTACTGTATATAAGGTATTTAACCTCCTGTGGGGAAAACCTTGAATACCTGAAACTATCGGCAATGAAATGAAAATGCTGAAGCTTGAAAATTAAGGTAAAGGTAAAGATTGTGAATATCAGCGGGCTTAAGATATTAAGACAGGCAATACCATGTTTGGTGCATATTCTGAGCAAAAATCACTTGTTCCTATTGTTCAAGACCTTTTCAAAAAGTCCACATTTGTCATAAATCCCCTGTAATGTCCAGGTTTAACTGTGGAACTTACAAACCTACCCACTTCCTGTGAACCAGAATGCCCTTAAAGTTGACTGAACACTAGTGCTGACCTGCTGTTTGCCTTCACAGGTTCTTGACTCAAGTCTGCTTATCTTGATCTAGAGCGGGCTCCTCTAATTACTGCCAACATCCTTCTAGCCTGAGCTCTGACCTGAGATAACCTCCATCAAAAGTGACCAGCAGCCCCTCCTTCCAGTAGATGGTCTGGCTGCGTCGGACTCTGAAGGTGCTGCAACGGTTCCTCTGCTGGGTTCCAGCAAAACTGTAGATCACAGAGTTCCTGCTGCGCTGGCTCCTGGCGTTTCTTTTGTGATCAAATGACTGCACAAACACAACATTTCAGGCCATACATGTAAAAGCTGAAAGTGTAAGTGTAACAGGTGAATGATGAAAAATATGCTGGTTTCAATACCTGCAGGTCCATCTCTGTGAGACTGATGAGCATCCTCGCAATGAAGCGCTCCCAAAATCCGGCAGGAACAAAGCTCATTTTGAAAAGACGTTGTAGGGTGTTGTTGAACTGCTGGCGGAAGACGTGGAGGTCCATGGCTGGCTTGGGGGGAAGGAGGTGGGGCAGCAGATAGCTACAGAAAGAGGAAAGCAAAAATGAAGAACACATTTAAAATTAGTAAAGATCGGAGGAAACTTTAGGTATACTTTCTGCTTGACACTAGTACAAGAATTTTTGTTGTTGTTAGTGCGTTGCTTACACATTAGCTCCTACTTCCTACTTTAAGGTTTCTGAAGTCTTTCCTGTGTAGTAGCTAGTTTTTTGCTAAGAGTTTGCTAGGGTGATAACTGTCTTCAAGGTAGTTGCCAGAGTGTTTTTAGGTTTTCGTTGGGTGTGTGTGATGGTAAGTCATTTTCATTTAGGTTTTTGCTACGGGATCATAGGGTGGTTGCTAAGCACTTGTTATGTTGTTCACGTAGTTGCCTGAGTGTTGTTAGGTTGTTGCTAAGGTTTTTGGGATGATTGCTATGGTGATTCTGGCTGTTTTCTAGGTGGCTGGGAGGGAGGTCTGCATGGTTGCCAGTGATGATTTTTTGGTGTTAAAAGTTGTGTGGTGAAAAAACTGTGGGATTAGCTATAAAGCGAAAGAAAAGAAACCTTTGGATGTGACGTGCTATTCTTGGCTTTGTAGAGCAAGCGCACATAATAAAAAATGTCAAAATGTACAAGGAATCTCCATTTGTGGAACCTCCACTGGGTATTAATTTGTATATAGACAATATTTTACCTGTTGTTGGCCACAGGTAGAGCAATCTCAAACTTGGCTAGAAACTGGAAATACTGTTCCTCTGTCTGCTGCGTAAACCCAGTTCCTACCAACAGCATCTGCACAACAGACATCATCATAGAAGGAAGTGGAAGTCAGGAATTGTTACCACACAAGCAACTCACAGAGCCCAAACTTTTTTTCTGATATTTCAGCTTCTTGTGTACGATTTTTATCCATTTTCCAGTTGCTTCCTGAGTCTCACCCTAAGGTCCTCAGCTCGAATAACTCCATTCCTGGCTACAGAGCGAGAGGACTTGAGGTGTATGATCCTCTCTAGGCATTCAGACAGCCACACAGGACATAGGAAATAGAGGGTACGCAGGCCATGGCTGGTGTCTGGGAAGTGCAGCAGGGTCCCCGTCTCTATTAAGAAGCTGATGGCTGGATGTGAATACATTGCAAAAAAGAGAGCCATGTACATGATGTTTCTTCATTACTAATGGTCAATGTTGCTGATATGGAAAATTAGGGATATATTCTGCCATAGTAGCATGAGCAGGTCGCTGTACCTAGTTATATGAGCAGCCTGACAAAATCTGGAAGTAACCAATCACCTTACTGGTCAGTCAGCCTCTTATTTGTATCCAAAAATGCAAACACGCTACAAAATCTGCTTATGAGCTTGTTTTTTTTTTTTACCTAAATACTAAGTATTTCTATTTATTTTCAGTATTAAGTCTTCAACCAGTGACTTCATTTTGAATGTTCAGTAAATAAATTATTATTGTTAAGAGCAACAAACAAACTTTCTTTCAGCCTTTGGAGGGATCTTATGATGTTACTGGTCAACAGCGCTGGCAGTAGTGCATTACTCACACATGTTACAGTGATGTGATTACTTTAATTTATTAGTGAGTAGTGTAAGGGACTACAATTAGAAATTCAGTAATAACAGTAGAGTTACTAATCTCAGTAACACTATGTTACTTTGACATTTGGGAGTCAGTTTGTTCACTGTCTTACATGTTCAGTGGACATACTGGTCTTGGACATGCTTGTTTAATTAGAGTTTGAGGTGGGAGGAGGCGAGCAGCCTCTACTAAAAGAAGAGAAATGTGACTCCAGGTAATATCTAAGCTTACTTATTTAAATGTATTGTTTCTCTTGGCTGGCTAATGTTAGCTACGGGTACGCAGACATTCACGAGTCATCTAGTTTTGTTTAGAGTTGGAGGGTACGTAAATGCGATTCTGAGGTAGGGACTTCTGAAGAGCTGTGTGCAGTCACCGAAGCTAAGCTAGTTGCCTGTTTGTTATACCACAATGTCTTGTTTTATGTTTCTATATGTGTTAGATGCAAAAGATGCAACGTGAAGATGCAGATGATTTGAATTTGTTTTTGAGGCACCTTTGATGGAACTGACAACTAAGTAACGAAAGTAATAAGAAATGTAACGCAACACTTTGCAGCTGAATAATTAGTAAAGTAATGCAAATACTTTTTCAGTGAATGATATGCAATGAGTAATTGATTAAAGTTTTTAACTAACTCCCCCAACACTGCAGGTCAATTACAAATATTTGGTGGCACAAATTTCAGTACTTCATATATTGGGGGCAATATGGCTCCCTGTCCCTCATGGCGACTATGCGCTTGGGTGTTGTCCCTCCTAAGCCCAATCAATGACAAGCACAGGGCTGTCTACAGGTGTTTTTGTGGTGGCTCAGCAAAGTAAATGGGAATCTTTCTGAAATGAATACTGTAAAGACACTTTTGTACAAGGTGATGGTTCTAGGTAGTTTGAACTGTTTGACAAGTCAAAGAAATGATTTTCATTTCAGGTGTTTGATGAAAGTCGCAGTACCAGTCTGTAGGTCCTCATAGTCACTAATGTCACTTTTTGGGTTCTGTTCAATGATGCGGTGCAGCTGGGCATCAGTTAGATACTGGACATCTCCCTCTGCATCTCGCCTCTGCTTCTCCGCTATCACTGCTTCCTGAAGTGTCACATAACTCCTGGGGATCTGGTGGAGGAGACAATGATAAAAATCTATCTGTGCTTTAGAATAACAAAAAGATTTGTAAGTAATCTTTGATACATTATGGTCATTTTGTTGTTTTTCTATACTTACTGTTTTGTGTTTAAACTGATATTGCACTGATAAACTGATATTAGACATGCAGAGGTGGAGTGTCAAAAAGCAAGCTTTCACTACACAAACACATCCCCAGTGACAGTGCCTCGCTCACCAGTCTGCCCAGCAATTTACTGCCACAGGCTGAGCTGCCACTGTCTTTCATGGAGAGAGCCACCTGGTAGATCAGCTTCTTCAGCCCTTCAAAACCCTCCAGGGTCTTACAGGAAACTTCACTGAGTACCAAGACACACACACACACACACACACACACACACACACACACACACACACACACACACACACACACACACACACACACATGAATACACTCTACAGACTAACAGATGTTCTGTAAGGCTGATACTAGTGACCCTGCTGCACTTGCATGAAGCATATGCAAACAATGTAGCTGCTTTTTATCAATATAAATAAAAAACAATAAAATTTAAAATTTGTGCTTACTATAGGTGTTTCCAGGTGATGTCAGGGTAGCCAGTGGCTCGAGCCCCAGACGGGGATCGGCACAGAGACAGAATATAAGCTCTCAGCGTAGCCAGTCTCTCAGTGCGAAACTTTGTATCGATGAGATCCAAATGTGTTCCCACAACCACCACTGCAGAGTTTGGTGCTCGTGCCTATAGGACACAGAAACTAATCTTTATTGTGTGTGTATTAGAGAATAAAAAAATATCAATAAGCATAAGCAAAAATAAACAGATTTGATTTGTAAATTGGACAGTCTGATTTGCATATCAATTAACACACAAAGGGTCCTATGGTAATCGTGCAAAGGGAATGACAAGTAAAATGTAGTAGGTCTTTTTGTAGGCGTCTATAAGTGTACCTGCTATTTTTGCAGCGGCACAAAGTACAAAAGAGCTGGGTGAAGTGGAACATACTGTAGATTGAAGGGTCTGGTGATTAACCAGTGACATTAGTGGTCTCATTGCTCTGAAACAACTATGCCAATCACACCCTGACGAATGACGACAACAGCTTAACAAATAAATAAACTGCTTCTACAGGAAATCATATTGTTGTATGGACGGTGCAGAGCAGCACCAAGTGAACACCACATATCTGCAGCCAAAGGCAGATGGTAGAAGTTTTTTAAATATTTAGTACAATCATGATAGAAACAAATTATTAAAATAATAGTTTGGTGAAGCAGTTTATATGATTGCATCAATCCAATGTATTTCAGTCATAACTCTACTGCATTTCACTTTGTCAATGGTTTCATCATCTCACAAAATGTGACAGCAGCGTCTGCACTTTATGCTGATTAATGCATTTCAGGAATAAAAAATGAATCCCTGAACCATTTTTTTTAAAGAGCAGGAAAGCAGGCTGTCTCTCAGGATTAGCTGAGCTCCACTAATCCAATGTCGTTCGCATATACAGGCAGAATACCAAGGCATAACGCACCCGTCTAATGTGCGTAGAGGTATATGGAGGTATTTGTAGCAGCCTGGTGTCAATTTTATCAACTGGAGCAGAAACTTTTCACACAGAATAAAGCAGCTGTGAAAAACAGATACTGTCAGAAATAATATTAATTTATAGATAAACACATACGGATTTACCAGTGCTCCTTTAAACTTGCACCACAAACAGATACCAAACACTCACTTTCTTCTGCCTCATTTTTATGAGCATCCCACCTGTTTACACCTCTTCTCTCACCTGTTCACAGTGCACTCTGCACTTGGCACCAAAATACCACACAGACAGACAAAAGCAAATTTCAAGGTCAGGAAAATACCAAACTGTTGGAGCACTGCTTGTGCTGGTCTTAGCGCCACAACGGAATCAAGGACCATAGTGTATTAGCCTGATGATCAACAAAACCAAAAATGAGTGTGAAAGGTCATTCTTGACCAGTTGTTTGACACAAACAACTTTTCCAGGTCTTTAAAACACTTCACATAGTCTTCCTCAGCAGATGGAGGTTACTGACTCATCATAAAGTTTTCATTAGTATGGATCTATCAAGTATATGGAACTTTGGTCACATGACCAGTAACTCCTATATGGGGGATGATGAAGATGGTGAGGTGCAGCTGAAAGCTCAGGAAAAACTAAAAAAAACAAACATGTTTTAATCAACATATGCAACTGGTAAGACGTGTTAGTTTCAATCCTTCACAACTTACAGTTTTTTTGATATTGACATTAATTAAAATTAGTTAAAAGACACATTTATTTCCATAAACAGAACCCTAAACCCATATTCATCAAAATTCTCAAATTCTAATTTTTGACAGTAAAAAAGTAAAAGTCCTAAACTTCTGCTATACTTGCAAACTTATTAAAAGCTATTCATCGCATTTTTTGTAAACTATAAATGTATAGTAATACATTTATAAAACCTAAAAATGCTCAAATTGTTTTTTCTTTAATGGCTGTTGGTACTCATAGCAGGTTTCGTATCAAAACCTGTACCCATCTATTTCAGCTGAATTTATTTCATTATAGGACTGTATCTCTTACGTTTTTTCCACTATTTTTTTTAAGCAAAAACTGTAGGTGAAGATACATTTACAGTATACAACAAAATTAAGTACACCACTGTGCAATATCACTAAAAAGTGAAATGATTAAAAATTATATGATCTTATATAATTATATTATTTTTAAGTTGAAGTGTATGGTATTTGATCGTAATTATAATTTAAAAAAAACAAGTCAGTTTACTTGTGATGACTGCAATAAATTTGAACAAAGTTATAAAAGAATACCTGTGAAGACCACAGCTTTCTCAGTTTTGGCCTGGGTTGTGTATACAACATGGCTCCAAATAATAATGGACTGTATGAACGAGTAAGAAATCAGATTGTAAGACTTCATAAAGATGGGAGAGGATACAAGAACATCAGTAGGCTACTGAACATAAGCTTAAACTAAGTTGCAGCAGTGGACCATAGTACAGGAAGAGCCATACTACCAATAACAGAAGGGGCAGTGGCTGTCTTTGAAAACTTACACCCTATTATTACCTATTTATGCAAACTTGCATTGAAAAAAATGACAGTTAAGTGCTTCTGACTCAGCACAAGGATTATCTATGGAAATTGGTGTTTCACTGACTAATCAGACAGTGTGAATGACATTGCATGAAGTCAATCTCTTCGGGCAGCATTCAAGAAGAAAACCATTGCTCACAAAATGGCACAAAACTGCAAAATTACACTACAGAACATGAAAAGAGGCCTGCTTAATATTGGCCACATATTCTTTGGTTAAACCAAAATAAATTTGTTTGCATCAGATGGGTTCCAGCATGTTGGCGTGGACCTGGACAGGCATACCAGAGTGTCTGCAGTGTGCGGACTGTGAAACTTGGAAGTTGGAGTGTGCTGATATGGGGCCGCATAAGTGAAAAGGAAAAGGGGAGGTGACATTTAGAGATAGCACTATGAACGCAAGTTTGGATACCTAAATACTGAATGAAAAGATGACTCCCAGTCTCAAGAAGCATGGTGGGAAAGGAATTTTCCAACACGACAATTATTCCAAACACACAGAAAAAAAATCACGAGTTTGTACAGAAGAAAAAAAAATGAAAACTATGACCTGGATGACATTACATCTTTGGAGTATTTTAAAGTGGAAGGTTGGGCAACAAAAAACCCCCAACAAAGAGCAGCTGAAAATAATTATCTGTGAAGGATGGCAGAACATCTCTCCACAGATTTTTGCAAGACTGGTGTCATCCATGCCCAGGAGGATCTAATCTGTCATCAAAATATAGGTGGACATACAAAATATTTTAAAAATAAGAGTGGAATATCATCAATGGAGGGTGTACAGACTTTTGTTGCAGTTGGATCTTTAATATGGATATTTCATTACAGTTTAATTAGTCAAACATTTCTGTTTTCCAAATTAATTGGCTTCATTCTCCTTGGACTTTTTCTAAAAACAAATAAAATTGTATTAAATGGACAGGATTTGTAATTACCTAACATTTTAGTGTAACTGACCAGGGGTGTAATCAGTTTTGTTAAATATTGTATGTGCTGACATATGGATATCTTATAAAGTTTTTCGTGGTTGTCAAAAAGGCTCTTGTAAATCCATGTCCAGAGATGGAAGATACTAATTTCAAACTTTTTTTTTTTTTTTTTAACTTACTGTGCCTTTTAATTAGTGTAATGGAGATTTGTGTAAGTATGTTTGCTAAATGGTGGGTAACCTTGGGGGAGACTGTACAGAGGGGAGGGGGATAGTGGCAGATGCAGTGGAAGGGAGATGGGGAAATATATAAGGTTTTAGGTGACTCTATACATTCTTTTTATCACTTTAATTTCGTACATAGACCAATCAGCGACAATGTCAAAACCACTGACAGGTGAAGTAAATAACACTGATTATCTAGTTACTATGGCACCTGTCAAGAGTGGAATATATTAGGCATCAAGTGAACAGTTTGTTCTTGAAGCTAATGTTTTTGAACCAGGATAAATGGGCAAGTGCAAGGATCCGAGAGACTTTGATCTGGGCCAAATTATGATGGCTAGATAACCTGGTCGGAGCAGGTCTTGCGGTGTGTTCCCGGTATGCAGTGATCAGTACCTACCAAAAATGGTCCAAGGAAGGACAACTGGTGAACTGGCACTAGGGTTATGGGTGTCAAAGTCACATTGATATGTGTGGGGAGAAAAGGCTGGCCGGTGTGGTCTAATCCCGCAAAAGAGCTACTGTAGCACAAATTGCTGGACACCTTAATGCTGGTTATGATAGAAAGCTGTCAGAACACGCAGTGCATCGTAGCTTGCTGCGTATGGGGTTGCGTAGCCACAGACCAGTCAGAGTACCCATTCTGACCCCTGACCCCTGCCAAAAGTGCCTACAATGGGCATGTGAGTGTCAGAACAGGACCATGGAGTGATGGAAGAAAATGGCCTGGTCTGATAAATCATTTTTTCTTTTATATCATGTGGATGGCCAGTGTGTGTCGTTTACCTGGAGAAGAGATGCCACCAGGATGTGCTATGGGAAAAAGGCAAGCCAGTGGACGCACTGTGATGATCTGGGCAATGTTCTTCTGGGAAACTTTGGGTCCTGGCATTCATGTGTATGTGTTACTACTTTGATGAAAAAAAAAAAACAACATTGTTGCCCCAGTACACCTTCACCTTTATTCACTTATTCATTCACTGATTCACCCTCTTTCTTTTGATAATGCCCTGCCAGAAAAAAAAAAATTGTTCAGGAGGATTTGTTTGAGGTTCACAAAAGGTCTGTTGACTTGGCCTCTGGCATCCCCTCCTAGATCTCAATCTGACTGAGCATCTGTGGGATGTGCTGGAAAAACAAGTCCAATCCATGGAAGCCCCACCTCGCAAGTTACAGGACTTAAAGGATGTGATGTTAATGCCTTGGTGGAGTCCATGTTTCAATGGGTCAGAGCTGTTTTGGTAACACAAAGGGGACCCACACAATACAGTCCTGGTTGAAATTATTGGCACCCCTGAATATTAGGTTCAGGATTTAGAATATCTTCAGAAATAAATGCAAATTAACCAATTTTGTATGATCAAAATATTTTAACAAAATGTCCAAGGTTACTGAACAAAGAAAAATAAATATACTTGTAAAATAGCAAAATAATACAAACATAAAATGTACCCCAGACACAATTAACCTTTGGCAACAGCCTCTAAACGTTTCTTGTAGCCATCTAGAAGCTTCTCTCACCTGTGTGCTGCTAGTTTCTGCCACTTGTCCACTGCTATGCATTCAGGGTCTTCTAAGTTTGCAGGAGTCCTTTTTGAAATGGCAGATTTCAGCCTTTTACAAAGGTTTTCAATGGGATTTGGATCAGGATTCATTGCTGGCCAGTTTAGACCATCTTTTCCTTTTCAAACATTGTTTTGTGTTGCTTGATGTGTGCTTTGGGTCGTTGTCCAGTTGAAAGAACCAAGACCTTCACCTCAAACCTAGTTTTCTGACACTGAGTAACACATTTTGCTCTAAAATGCCTTGGTAATCTTCTGACTTCTTCATTACTTTGATACATTCATGTCTCCAGTACTAGAGGCAGCAAAACAACCCC
Source organism: Xiphias gladius (assembly GCF_016859285.1). NCBI lineage: Eukaryota > Metazoa > Chordata > Actinopteri > Istiophoriformes > Xiphiidae > Xiphias > Xiphias gladius. The sequence goes on along the minus strand of NC_053400.1, from coordinate 3,787,281 downwards.
ACAGAATCAAAGAACCTCCACTTTTTTTTTTTTTTTTTACTGCAGGTAGTGGTTCTTCTCCTTGTGGGCTTAAATTAGCTCCTTTTTATGCAGTAAAACCATCATTCATTTGTTAAATCAGGTCATGTGAACACTGAAAATTAAGCACAAGTGAGTCTGCCTCATGGCTTTTCTCCTGTAAATCCAGGGTTTTCTTATTTTGTTGATACTGCATCAACTAAATAACTAACTCACTATCAACCTGTGGAGGAAAGGAGATAAAAACAAACGTTCTGCGCAGAGAAAGTACTGACAGGTGCTGACCCTAAGTACAGACAGATGAGACAGACAGGGTGGACTTCTATCTGAAACATGATGCATCATTAATACCATGTTAAATAAAGCCACAAAGTAAGTGGTATTCAGCTCATTAATGTTAACCTGTATGTTTAAGATTTTTTTTTCTTCTCAGCTTTACAGGTTTGACTGATTCAGCAGTAGCTGAGCAGGTTGCAGGTTTAAATATCCATGATCAAATGGATCATAGTGTTCATCCTGCTTTGATATAATTCCGCACAAGTTTCAGATTTAACCACAGAAACTCTACTACATCTGTAAGTTATTTATTTTAAACAATAATACGCATACGCTTGTAAAATGTCATTATCCAGGGCAGCTCCTGTACCGAAAATACTTCCTGCGGGCATGTGTAAGTGGTGTGAAATGGAAGCAGAGGTGAGAACATGGTGTCTAACACCTGAGGCAATGTGTTCTGAAGCAATATTGTTGATTTAGAATAGGATACTTAGCTTACTAGTTGCAGCAGTGGCTATGCTATAAACGCTTATTTCCACAGGAGTATAAAAGAAATATATAAAGCTAAAATTTACTGTGTTTGCAATCTCTTTTCATGCATCTTATTAGTCTGCACTCATCAATGTGGCACTAGTTCCTCTTTCTTACATATTTCTCGATGTACCTCTTCTACCAGAAGCAGTTTATTTTTTGGTTTCCAAATGTAGAGATTTTTCAGATGTAGGGTAAATCTTTGCATCTGATTGGCTATTCCTCTCAAGCATACATATAATTAATCATGGGATAACTTGACAGTTGTGTTACTCCTTAACTGTCAATGGGGTGGAATGCATTGGTTAATAAGTCTTATTCTTTACTTTTAGTGAAGAAATTTTTTACTCCTAAAGTGACTCTCTAGAACATTTTTGAAATGTAATTTTCAGGACTTTGATAAAGATGTGCCCAGATCAGCAGCCTGCAGGTGATGTAGGTCCAAAGTGGTAGCTCAGGATTAAAATTGGACTGGAAGAAAACCTGACAGGATCATGTCAAAATAAGATTGACAATGACAAAACGCAAAGGACAAAATTACAACATTCATTCCGGTCAGCCTCTAAAACAAAACCATGTGTATTTAATACAGTAAACTAACCACACTACTCAGAAGAAAGCAAAGAGAAAGCATTACTAAACATTAGTCATTAGAGTTCTAGTAACCATTTCAGCGAAATGAGGAAAGGACATCTTCCACATTATCATGCTGTCATTGAATGACATCAATTGGACTGCGGTTGGTTTATGTGGTCAGACAACCAAATCTTCTGCATTTAAATCCGATCACTCCTCCCTCCTACTGGAAACACAAATACCATAACTATGTTCAGCACTGACGACTGTCTGGTTCACACAGTCACACCCTTCATTCTCTAACCCACCCACAATGAAGTACAGCTGGAACCAGGTACTCAGTGAGTCTGCTAATGTGTGAGTCTGCAGAAGTGTGTGTGTGTGTGTGTGTGTGTATGTGTGAGAGAGTGAAAGAGAGAGAGAGAGAGAGAGAGAGTGAAAGAGAGAGTGAAAGAGAGAGAGAGAGAGAGTAAAAGAGAGAGAGAGAGAGAAAGAGAGAGTGAAAGAGAGAAAGAGAGAGAGAGAGAGAGAGAGAGAAAGAGAGAGAGAGAGAGAGAGAGAGAGCGCTAAATTTCACCTCAATGTTGAGCAGCCATGTCTGCAGGCTGGCCACAGCCTCCTCTCCCAGAGCCAGGTTCCAGATCACCACATACAGGGCCTTATCAGTGAAGAAACACTGGTTCACTGTGGACATGCTGGCTTGACCACCAATGTCCCACACGTTGAATGCCACTGAGTCCTTCTGTGTGTAACAAGATGAGAGCCAAGTCAGCTCTAAAGAAGGGGCTGGATAGCTAATATGTGATGAGTCAGCTACAAAAAAATAGTCTGAGGTGACTCGGTCTTTTGAAAATATGAAAAATTATGATTAAAAGATCCACTCCCTGATTTTGTTATAGTTTCCAGCAAATGGAAACTAATCGGTTCTGAGGAATAGTTTTTTTTAGCTACTTTATGATGAGGGAGAAATCCCTATAAAATTGCTGACAATGTGTTACGTGGATTATCCAGAGAAACAGGGAAGCAGTTTCTGGAAGGAGGTGTTGCTGTTGAATTTTTTTAATGTAAATTTACAATGCTGTGAGCACCACAAATGAAATTCCTTTCAACTCCGCTCTTTGTTTCCATTCTGTCTCATATCTGAAAACCTGGATATATATAAAGCCAAAACTCTATGACTGGAAAGACACCACTAGAGGGAAACGCTTAGGCTTTCAGGATGAAACCTATTTTCTGCTTGGCCTTATAGTATTTCGTCTTAATAGTATTTTCAGTATTACAAGGGTCTACTAACTGTATATGCATTAAAAAAAAAATGTAATAGCTTAATAAATTTAATGCATCTTAAATGACTTCATATTTAAGTTTTTCTAATTTGAAATACCCAAGAACTCACTACATTCAGCTGTCTCTCTTTACAGCCATCTGAAGACAAGCAGGTACAACGATCCCTTTGACTTTTACACACTTTATTGTGTTGTGGATTTCATTTTAAATTTATAAAATTGAGTGGCCCAGCCAAAGCCCAAACATAAATCACAGAACATCTGTGGAGATATCTGAAGATGGCAGATTATAGACACTTCCCATCCAATCTGACGGAGCTTGAGAGGATGTGCCAGGAAGAATGGGATAAACTGCCCAAATCCAGGTTTGCAAAGATTGTAGAGACCTACCCAAGAAGACTTGAAGCTGTAATTGCTGCTAGGGGGGCCTTTACAAAGTACTGAATTCTAAGTCACTCACTTACAACACTTTTGTAAGTGAGTAATTTCAGTTTTTGATTTTTAACAAATTTCAAAAATTTGAAAAAGATGTTTTCATATGGAAATGATGTACGTGTTTATCTGCATATAGACCAGGGAAGTGAGAGCCGATTATAGGAACAAGGCCAAAGTCCACCATTAAGAGACGCCCTTATGATGTAAATACAGAGGGTTTACCACAAGGTGCAAACCACTAGTAACACTGAAGAACAGAAAGAACAGTTTAGACTTTGCTAGAAAACAACTAAAAATGCCTGAACTGTTCTGGAACAAGATTCTTTGGACAGATGAAACAAGGATTAACTCGTACCAGAATGATAGGAAGAGTATGAGGCTCTTTTGGGCCTCTGAAAATCGAGGAACTATGTATAAAAATGGCTGTAATTCCAAAACGGTTAATGCGATGTTGTCAGGGAATTACAAAGGGGACCAAAGTGGTAGATAAACCAACCGACCAACTGACTGACAGACAGACCAACATTGTCATCGATAGAGCCATGATTCTAGCATGGCGAAAAATCCCTTTGACGTGTTTTTTGTCAAAATGCCAAAGAGGATGACTAATTGTGATTTCAGTCAGAGATGCTCTCAGTGCTGTCTAGTCTGTTTTATTTCTGGACTAGAACACCACGGAAATCAAAAAGAAAATTAAATTAAGCAGTGCAGGACTGTGATTACTGGATTTCAAACTAGTTTCAAAGTTGAACTTTACAAGTAGATAAAGCACAATACAATTCCCTTTTCATCGGTATAGTTCCTGAAAAAACGTTCAGTCTAAAATCTGGAGCATGGACTGTATGTGTCTCTATGTGTGTACTCTGAATGTACAATATGCATATTTGCCATCTGTGTTTTTCTCACGCTGTTTTTGCCACTGTTGGGTTTGTCCAGCTCCCAGGTGGATGTGGAGATGCTGCGTTCCGCCGGGGTGAAGGCAGACGCCTTGCCTGTCTGTAGAGCCTCCAGAATGGCTGATTTCCCTTGCCTCGGTGGACCAATCACAAGCATCTTCAGCATTTTACAAGGCTCTGCCTTTCGAAGGTGTGCCCGGAGGAAAGCAAGGACAGATGCAGGACCTGACAAACCAGAGAGGTCAAGATTTGTTTTTTAGGATGCTGGAAATTATGTAACCAGTTACCAAGAAACTACAGTCAGGTGCCTCATCTAAAATAAACATGTACATAGTTACATTTACTCAAGGACTGTACGTAAGTTCAATTTTTACATACTTGTACATCACTTGAGCATTTCAATTTTATACTTGCTTTATATTTCTATTATACATTACAGAGAAAAATATGTAATTTTCACTCCTTTATATGTATCTGACGTTTGTAATTACTTGTTAGTTTAAGATTTTATATGTAATATATTATATATCTAATGTTACAAATGTTACAGATTAAACTTCCCAACAGTACATAAAGTAAGAAACAGGTCAATAAATACGACCAATCAGACTATCAGACAGGTAGGAAAAAAACCCTCCAGGTTAGACACACTTACATATATTTGGAGGAGAAAATGAAGGTGAAAAATAAAATTATGACCCAGACTGTCCATTGTAAAATATCCATCACAGTTTGTAGACCCGCTTCCTAATTCAACTTTGACCTACTGTGCTTAATGTAGTTCAGCACACAATTTTCTTATACAGAGAGGGATTATTAGTAATGTTTCAGGTGTGTTCACTCTGTGTGACCATCAAATAAAGTAGATTAGATAATCTGGATAAACTGACTGCTCGACCTTCTTGATCGGTTTCTTACTTTATGTTTGACTGCTTTTTAGGGATGTCAACATGTTCCCAGATCTTACCTATTAACTTGGTGAGTAAAGTTCTATTATTATTGATAGAGATTATAGCCATAGCTTTAAAAATAACGCCCATATTGTAAACTGTAAACTAAACCCATCAGCCACAACATTAAAACCAGTTAACGGATTTAATGTTGTGGCTGATCAGTGTATAGTTTTCCTTTAAAGGAAGTTTTTCCAAGTCTAGTTTAAAACAATAGTCAGGTGCCAATATGAAAACTGAAACAGGGTTTGTTTGCTTTAAACATTCCTCTTGTTCAAACTGTCCTTCAAGAGATTCTTTGATAACAAGCTTCCAATGTAAGTGGTGGGGGACAAAATCCACTGCCCTTATTTTGTGCAAAAATGTAAAGCTAAAAAGTTTATCTGAACTTAATATGAGGCTTCAACAGTCTGGGTAAGACAAATCAAATGGTTATCTTTCAGTTACAGTCTCTTTAATAGAAAATTCCCTCTTTGTGCTACTACTTCTCCACCGTAGCTCAGCATGGAAACACTGACCATGGAAACAAAGCGTATTTTTGCACAGAACAAGGACTAGGAAAAAATGCCCTTCACTACTTACATTGGAAGCCCATTGGAAAGGGATCTCTTAATGGCCTTTATGAACAGGGAGAATGATTAAAGCCTGCAGAAACAGTTCCAATGTACATATGCACACTTGGTAATTATTTTAAGAAAGACTTGAAAAAATTGTAAATCTATCTTTTAAGGATTTAAACTTTAAGCAAAACATTTCTTTTTTTTTTTTCCAGCCAAGTTTCCTTTTGAAAATTCAGCTGAAAGTGTCTTTAAAAAGACAGACCGTACCTTCTTTTCGCACTTCCTGGGGAACATTAGTAATGTTGAGGTCTTCAGTGTCCAGCTGCCAAAGATTGGAGAGTTGACCGAGCTCTACTGGAAGCTCCCGGATTCCGGGATTACTGTCCCCAGGGCAGGTAAGACAACATTGGTCAATGATGCACATTAAAGGCAGGACATTCAAAGCTATTTACCATCCAAATGACAGTGTCAGTTTTGAATAACTTAATAAGTTAAATTATAACTAATAAAATGGACCGCATGGACCTTTATTGAAAGAGCCTGTCAAGGGTCTCTAAACCCTGTTGTAAGAAACAGTCAGATGTTGCCAAAGTCATTTTTTGGCAGCAACAGGAAATTTGGATCCATGACTTCCCAAACAATTCAATCATAGGGAGTGTTTGACTGCAGAGGAATTTTGTGTTTGTATAATACAGCTGCAAACAGCTGTAGTAGGAGGACTGACGGCATAGCAAGCAACGGTTCCCACTGACTGAACTGATTTCGGTGGTAAAGATTTGTAATTTTTACTTAACTATTTGTTCCTTTCAGAAGTGAAACTGACTTTTAAGATTTTACTTTTTATGGTTATATAATGTTAGAAAGTGTTCGTCAGTGTCAAAAACCTAAGCCAAAAATAAATAAATAAATTAATTAATTAAAAAGTTAAAAAATGCAATGTATAATTTGACTAGTTTCTAATCCTTGTAACTGATTTTATGGAAAACTGATGATGGTAATTGTTTTAACTGACAATCATGGTGGTGGTTTGATTATAATGAGTTTCATCCATCAAAATTCAATACTGTAAATGGGAATACATGATTTTTGATTGACTTATAAACAGTGCAAGGGCTGAAAATTAGCAGCACATTGCTAATACAAAGGATAATTTTGTTAAATTAAGATGTATTTCATTAAAGCTAAAAAAAAAAAAAGGCAAAATTAAATCTCTGGTCCTTGCGAAATAGGTAGCACTGGAAGCTTAATGGAATAATAAGAGATAACAAGAATCAATAATGGATCTGAAAGGGTCTGGAATTGAAAAAATGCCTTAACAAGTTGAGGTTACTAGTAACAGTTGAGCTTAAGTTAAGAGTTCACTGAGTATCAGCAGAATGTTTGTGAATATGGCCCCTGGTGTCTGCTACAGTGAATCTTGGCAAGTGTTTGGGAAAATTTTCTAGCACCCAAAAATTGTTGTGTTTTACATTTTTATCTTTAGCACTGAGAAATACAAGAGTGCCCCCTACAGAAAAATCAGACTAACTGAAATGCCTCTGCAGTGCACCTCCCAGACATTTGTCAATGACAGAGGAAATGAAAAAAAAACAGATCTGGGGATTGTAGCTTGACAAACATTACTACGGTATTATCAGTGTGACAGAGGGAGGACTGTTAGGGACAGCATGCAAGTGAGGATTAGCACAGAGGCAGAGGGACTCACTTGGACAGGTAGAGCTCAGTGAGGCTGTGCAGACCACACACTGATTGGGGAACACACTCCAGCTGGTTGTCATTCAAGTAAAGAACTTCCAGTGAATCCCGCAGAATCATGGGAAACTCTATGGGGCACACTTCCAAAACAGAGCCATGCAGAGGGTCACAGAATTAGCCCATACACAAACAGGAGGTAGATGTGCAAGTAGATATGGTTTATTAGAAGGTAACTAATCCTAGAACTGGGTTTTAAACTTGAGGTTATACTTTGTGCCAAACATTTCCAAAGAGAGAGAACAAGTAAGCAGCAACGTCCACAGAATTGGATTCTTGGCAGGATGCAATTTCTCTGAAAATACAAATAAAATACCCCATTTCACAATAATTACATCTGATCAAACTGCATCATTTTCATTATATCATTATACTGCTCTCATGTTGTGTTTACTCAGAACAAGCACCATATATCAAAAGGTTAGTTTGAGGTAAAAGGTCGGAGATGATTCAGTTAATGTGGGGGGTTAGAAGTGCTTTGTGTGTTGGCAGTCATAAAGAAGCTGGAGGTAAGCTGTTACTTAGAGCAGTGAATTCCAAGAAGTCACAAGATTGTTAATGAGACAGAAAAAGAAAAAACATTGCTATGGAATGAATTTCTTTTTTTTTTGGTAAAATACGGAATTGTTTTACCTCTATCAGTTATTCAAATGAAAGGGTGGTAACTGCACATTGTCAGTCACTTTTTATCACATTTAAAAAATGACAGTTCCAACGTCCATGCAAATGAAGGACAATGACATCTTCCCAAATATATACAAATTATAAATACAAAAATTTGATATAGACAATTTTGAATTAAAACTACAACATTAATGGTAAAAAAATAATTACATTATGAAAAAGATTGTGAAAATAGGTACTGACAGCATAGACATAAAATAATGATGAAAATAGGCAAATGTTTCCTTAAAATGTAATTATATCCATAGCCTTTTGCAATAATCAGTCAAAATATCAAAGGCATAAGATAAAAATCATTGTAGAGTGATCATTCTTATAGAGGTTAAAGCCTAAATAGCATGGTGTTGTATACACTTTGTGGAGCTATTGAAAGGACAGGACAAAGTCACAAGCTTTCAAAAAAATATGTTCGGAAATGACTGAATTTATGTCAGAGACCAGAGCCTGATGGAAAAAGGGGTGAGATACTGTTAGGCAGAAACAATGTTTTAGTCTGACCCTATATTCCTGACATAACTCCAAAGTCTACATTATTAGTAGCAAGGAGGAACACTGTGATTACATCTTTATGGTTCAAAATATGTCCATGTATGTAAAGCAGATCTACCTGGGTCTGGGTCCCTCCTGTTCCATGTAGTCAAGAAGGCCAGCCTCCTCGATTTGGGCCCCTCCTCTGTTCTAAAAGACAAAATTTGAAATACAGTAAAAAGTAAGTCCACAGATGTCAAGTACAACAGCAATAACAAGGAATGACAACAGCCCTTTTCTGCAAAGTGTGGAGAAAGTATCCTGTATGTGTTTTATCTTAATATGACTGAATTGTCTAGAAATATCTATGAACATGCCGGTATTCCAGACAAAAAACAGAAAGAAAAAAAAAAGTCTTAAGAGAGACAAGAACATCACCTTAAGCTTAGTATGATCAAGTAAATACACTCATCGAGCACTTTATCAGAAGCACCTGTACACCTGCTTATTTGTGCAATTATCCAATCAGCCAATCATGTGGCAGCAGTGAAATGCATAAAATCATACAGATACAGGTCAGGAGCTTCAGTTAACACTCACAGGAAACATCAGCATGGGGAAAAATGTGATCTCAGTGACTTTGACCAAAGCCTGATTGCTGGTGCTTGTTTGAATATTTCTGAAAGTGCTGATCTCCTGGGATTTCCACACACCAAAGTCTCTAGAGTTCACTCACTATGGTGCAAAAAACAAAAAACCTCCAGTGAGCAGCAGTTTTGAGGACAGAAACGGCTTGTTGATGAGAGAGATCAGAGGAGAATGGCCGGACTGGTTGGAGCTGACAGAAAGGCTACAGTAACTCAGATAACCACTCTTTACAGCTGTGATGAGCAGAAAAGCATCTCAGAATGCACAACATGTCGAACCTGGAGGCAGATGGGCTACAAAAGCAGCAACCACGTCGGGTCCTGCCAGCCTGCCAGATGGTTATAATGGATATAATGGTCCTGCCAGCCAAGAACAGATATCTGAGGCTGCAGTGGGAACAGGATCACCAAAACTGGACAGCTGAAGACTGGAAAAACGTAGCCTGGTTTTATTAATCTGGATTACTGCTGAGGCACGCAGATGGTAAAGTCAGAATTTGGCAGGTGGTGCTGTGATGGTTTGGAGAATGTTTTCTTGGCACTTTGGGCCCCTTAATACCAATCAATCATTGTTTGAATGCCACAGCCTGTCTGAGTATTGTTGCTGACCATTTGCATCCCTTTATGGCCACAATTTATCCATCTTCTAATGGCTACTTCCAGCAGGATAATGCATCATGTCACACAGCAAAAGTCGTCTAAAACCAGAACACCTGTGGGATGTGGTAGAACGGGAGACTGGCAGCATGAATGTGCAGCTGACAAAATCTGCAGATGTGATGTGATGCAGTCATGTCAACATGGACCGGAATCTCAAAGGAATGTTTCCAACATCTTGTGGAATCCAGGCCACGAAGAACTGAGGCTGTTTTGAGAGCAAAGGGAGGCCCTACCCAGTATTAGTGTGGTGTTCCTAATAAAGTGCTCGGTGAGTGTAATATTCATTACAAAATTGCAAAATTATATTGTAGTAATACATTCTATGGAAAAGGCTGTACAAACTGCATTCCAATAGCTAGTTTTTGTATTGGATTTGGTTCCAAGATTTTGTTTTGTTTTTCCCTTTTTCTTTTTAGCAAAAAGCAATATGCAAAACAATCACTAACAGCTTCTCGCTTTTAATTGGTCCTGACCATTACATATACTGGTTGAAACAACAAACATGTTAAAGTTGCAACTTGCCCATAGGCCCAAATGAAGCTTTTGGATAACGTCTAGTAGTTAATGCACTAATAATCTGGCAAGGTGCAGATGGTGTCCATAATCAACAAAAGATTGTTTATTAGAGAAAGAAACTGCCCTTTGTAACATCACTTTACAATCTCGAGTGCACTGTGTTTTTGCAATTCAACAAGATTTAAACCAGCTGATTGAATCACATCACTCTCAGTAGTCAGAATCTCCAGCGAAACCTTTATAAATATAGTATTGATATTTTAAACTCATTCACTTAATATTTCTTAATCCAGTGTTTGGATCAAATAGTTTCTGAAACATAAGGTGGGAAAAGTCATTAGGCTGCTGCATATCTCTTTCAGGTCATAGCTACAAGTTTACAACATTAATAAGGCTATAGCGTAAAACTGTCATGTTAATGCTAGTCATCCCACAAAAGGTGATGACAGATCTAAACTGAGTCTTTGAGTTACCAAAAATACTAAAAACTTAACCTTATTAGATTGGATAAGGTATTCAAAATAAATCAAATTCAATAAGCAGATTTGATACTAGAGTCATATTCTATAAAATGTTATCAAACCACAACCCTAAACTAAACCGCATCTTATTTGATTAAAAAAAAAAAAAAAAAAGAATTAAAAAGAATATTACCGTAAACTTTCTTCAGAGCTGACTGACACATACTGTGATGTGCATTAAAACAGCACAAGGTTCTTTACACATGATGTTTATTGAACCCCATAAAGTTGCTCAGTGACAGCTGACAGTGTATACGCACACATGAGGAAGTATCTTTGGATGTGTGTGGACCTACTTGCCCAGCTGGTTCCTGGAAAGATCAAGGGTCTTGAGCTGAGAGCACTTCCACTTACTGGGGGCTGGGAGTGTCGCAATATGATTCCCACACAGTCTCAATGAGACCAGAGCCTGATGGAAACAGGGGTGAGATACTGTAAACCATAAATTTGGCCTTTTGCTTGAAAGGAGAGACAGCTGGCTGATCTTGTCACAGTTTTCCTGTGTAGGGATGAGAACGTGAGCTCCAAAGACATCCTTGCGTTCACTGTGTTTCGCTGTCTCTGGTGCTTCAAGCTAATTATGTTGCAGTATTAGCATTGTCTCAAATCTAAGAGAAGTTTCTAATGGTTCTAAAGCTAAATATTGATCTGAAATATAGTGCAGCTAAGTCTAGCCAATAAAGTATGACATAGACACATTAAAATACTGTTTTGAAGCAGCAGTAGCTCCAATAAGAAATGAAGATGGCGTGTGTACTCCTAAAATTCACTAAGCTGTGGAAGAATGTGTGGTTCTATGGAGGTACAGAATATACCATTTTACCACTGAATACTTTTTCGTGCTATAAAATCTGTTAATATATATCTGTAATTACATTGGGTTGGATGTCATCACAGTAGAACCGTGCGGTAACAGAAATAACTAACAAATGGTTTAACAAGAAGTTAGCTAAAAAAAAACATATTACTAAAGAAAAGCAGTCCATGACTAAAATGGGAAGCAGTCAAGGGGATTTCACAGTCAAGGAGATGAATGACGAATACATTCCATTACGGGTGATCACACATTGTCAGGTTTTTTGATGAGATTGTTTTCCTGGGCATCGACCTGCATTAAGTTGCAGTTGTTGCAGTGTCGAAATTTTCCAAGCAACTACTTGACTCTATAATGTCAGTTAAGAGGTTAAAAAGTAAAAAAAAAAAACAAAACAAAACAAAATAACCCAAAAGAAACAAACAAACAAACAAACAAAACTGTTGTTAACCACTCAGTAAACTGGGGGCCATGATGTACATCACACTAATTCTGTGAACAGGATATAAATTCTTTATTAAGTTTTACTATTATTATTTAATTATTTGATTTATGTACCATATTTAAACTCCAAATTCATTCAGATTATGGGATTATATTTAATACAAGAATTTTTCATCTTTAGAGAAAGGCAGACTATCTGTACATGACTCGCACAATACGTCTGGACCACTCGTAAATTTCATTCATGTCTTAGAAAAAATACTAAAAATGAGAAAACTGATGAATGTGACAAATTCTCTGAAATGACAAAACAAAATTCTCTGTTTTTATAATTGCTTTTTGCATGGGGCCCACTGTTGTACAATTTTGCCTCATAGCTTAGTCCTTTTTAAGTGTGATTTTACATCTCTCTGCATGTGTTGGTACATTCAAAAGCTGGACATGTACAAAATCCATGTTTTATTTGCAATTCTGTTAAAGAGCTCCATAATCCAATTCCAAAATGTACAATGCGTTGGTAAGATGAGCAAAAATTTCTGGTGCTTCTAAGATGCAGAAAAAAGAATGTGAGGTCAATGACCCAAACATGGAGGCATCCACAGAGCAGCAGTGCCATCTAGAGGCTTTTTAACAGATCACACACACAGGACTCTGACTACCCTGTTTGTTTTTTTAAAATTCTTATTTTAATTCATTTATTTTTGTTTAATCCAGAGATCTTTAACTATTAATTGAACTCCAGCTTGTTGCACATAGAGATGTACAATAACAGATCCAAATGATGGTTCCTACCTCCATTTCAAAGATGTATGAGGGCAGTTCCCTCAGGCTATTGTCAGAGAAGTCCACCTCCTGCAGCCTATTCCTCCAGAAGATGGAGATCGTGTTTGGAAGACTTTCAATCACATTGGAAGAAGCTTTGCATTGCTTCTACAGGGGAGAGATAGAAGAATATGCAATTTTAATTGACTGAATTTTTTTTTTTTTTTTTTTTTTAAATCATACATTTTGTTCCAAAATAATCAGCCTCAATGTGACGAAGAGATAAGATAATGCTGAGCCAGAATATAAATCTTGTCCACGTAGCCCATCTGTAGTTTCTCTGCACAATCCATTAGTCCAGTCAAAGCTTTAAGCCACATTCTGTCCACTCTTTTGCCAAAGATTCTTCCCTAAATTTGAAATACAAGTCTGGTGTTATTTTATATTTTTCTTCCCAGGAAAAGACAAAAACCAACAATGTGTTAATCTATCCTTCAATTGTGACACCGGCCTGTCTGGGAAGTCACAAAGGCTCCAAAACCCAAAACAACAACTAGAGAAAACAATTTCTGAAGAACATGTGGAGGATTGCTGAATGCTGGAAAGCTGCTGCCAAACTGCATTGCTTTATGGATAGCTGGGAGTTATACTTCATTCCTGCCTTCACTTTGTCTAAAAGAGCAGCTTTAAGGAGTCTGAAGAGTTGGAATAATTGCAAAAAGATAAGGGGTGCAAAATATAATGTCAACATTTAAAGGTGTTTTAATGAGAGTGCAGGGAATTATATGAGCTGAAGGAGCTATGGAGAAGGAGATGAGCTGTCATTCAAGAGCACAACTGCATGAGCACAAAAGAGCTGAAATGAGGTGCTGTGTACAAGGAGTTGAGTTGTTTCTCTCTCTGTGTCTGTGTTTGTGTGTGTCTATGTGTGTGCGTGTGCATATGTCTGTGTAAAGAAAAAACCCTCAGTGAGAACTGAAAAACACTATTGAAGCCTGCTGCAACATCATGTTATCATTTCATGCTCTTATTTAGAAAATCCTACCTAGTCAGGATCCCTTTTAAGCTCTTGTGTTTATTTTGAAAATCCAGCTTACTCCAGATCCTTCCCAGTAACCACCATTGTAACCACCGGTTACAATCTGGCGGCTTTTATTTTGTAAATCTGATCAAATCAAGAGTTTGTAAATCACTCCTGTGTTGTACTCAGAGGGAATTCTGGACCATTCTTCCTACAGAGCTGCTTCGGCTCAGACATATTCTTAGGATGTCTGGTGTGAACACCTCTCTGGGGTCTTTCCACACCATCTCTATTGGGTTAATGTCTGGGCTCTGACTGGGTCACTCCAACAGATGGTGGTTCTTCTTTTTTTTAAGCCATTCTGTTGTAGATTTACTTCAGTGTTTGTCCTGCTGCATCACCAAACTCCTACTGAGCTTCATTTGGCAGAAAGCCACCCTGACATTATCCTGTAAGATACCTTGATAAACTTGGAAATTCATTTTCTCCCCGATAATGGTGAGCCGTCCAGGCCTAGAGGTAGTAAAGGAGCCGCAAATTGTGATGCTCCCTCCACAGCACTTCCCATGCCCTTTTTACGCAGTAAACAGTTCTGTGTGTTCTTGCCAAACAATTCAAAATTAGTTTCAGTAGTCCAGAAAACATTTTTCTCAGTAGCGTTTGGAGTTTCCACCCGCTCCAATGATTCCTTTAAACCTTTAGTTGTTACTCTGGGGTTCTTTTTGCCTCATTGAGCATTCTGCGTTGTGCCTTTGGAGTCTTCTAAGTTGGGCACCCACTTTGTGACCCTTTCTAAATTTATGCAAATTAATGATTTTTGATGGTTAGTCCTCTGAGATCTCTCTTTTGCAAGGCAACGTTTGAATCAGCAGATGCATCTTGTAAATAGCAAACTCTAAATGATTGAGTGTTTTTATAAATCAAAGTAGCTCTAACCCAAACCTCTAATCTTGTTTTATTGATTGGAGTCCAGGTTTGCTGACTTCTGACTCCAGTTAGCTTTTGTTTATGTCATTAGCCGAGGAGTTCAAATACTTATTCCAGCCTACACTTTGAATGTTTGAATGTGGTATTGAATATGCACAAGAACAATGATGAATGATTTGTGCGTTTTTAGTTCAAATAGATTGTGTTTGTTCATAACTGTAACTTTGATGAAGATCTGACCATATCTAAAGACAAATTTATACATAAATGCAGGTAATTTCAAAGGGTTCACTTCCTTGCCACTGTATAAATGGCAAATAAACTATACTGTTTAACTATTATATTAAAATATGTCATCAAATGAACTCACTACAGTAATAACCAGAATATCAAAGATGAACAAAAGCAACTGAAATATTCTATTTTGACTAAAAGAAAAATCCTCCAAAATCTGCAGATTTAACAAACAAGAAGTAGATCATAGTCAGTAGGGTTTCTTACCAGTGGACAAGGCCAGGGGTCAGGGAAGGTGCTCAGTTTGTTCCTGCACACATTGAGGAAGCTCAGGGATTTCAAACAGTGCATGGTTGCCACAGGCAGACTGGTCAGACAGTTATCAGACACATCTAGCTCCTCCACCTTACGAAGACCGATCCAATTTGTAGCTGGAATTAAAGAACACAACCCAAATCTAAATTGACTCCTACAATTGACAAATAAGTGACAGAAAGGCCATCCAGCTGTTTTTACTCTCATCAGCCTGAGTCTGTTTAACTGGTAAAATGGTTAATTTAATGGCTAATACGTATATGTAAACCTCCATTTACTTGAAGTATTTAAATGGCTATGAAAACCTGCAGGTTCTGATTAGCAATATTTCCAGGCTGTTAAAAAGGAAAAACAGAGACATGGTGAACCAATGAGTTACTCGACAGTAACTTAAATCTAAAACCATTGTGATAAATGACTAATTGGCAAGAGATATTTTCATATAAAAAATGCAAAATATTCTCTCGTCCCTCCTCTCCAATGTGAAGATTTTCAGTTTTTTTTTTGTTTTATATCATTGTAAACTATACATTTTTGGTTTTGGAATCTTGGTTGGACAAAACATTTGAAGACATAACCCTGGATATTTCCCCTAATATAGGAGTTGATATTGAATTGACTGGCAGACTGTAGATACTGGTATACTAAGGGGTGCTAGCTGTATCATCAATATCTAGAGAAAAGAAGGCTGTGTTTCTCTACTGCATTTGGGAGGAGTCTTTGGAATACAATGTGAACCTGACGACGCTAGAAGGCTTTTTTTTTTTTTTAACAAAACATCACTAATACAAAAATCTTGATAAAAATCATATTTTAAAAATACTATTTAAAGCACCAACACTCTGTAGTTTCATTGTGTGTTTTTTTTTTAACCTTCCCTCCATTTTTGTCTTTCATCAGCTAGTAAGTGTTTTTTTAGCAACAAGACACAGAAGTGTGGTTGTCATAAAATTCAGCTGAAAATCAGTACATAAACGGGGTATTTTTATTGGTGAGAACTGGTAAACAACAAAAACCGATGAGCCTTGGAAGTACCAATTTAGACTGAAAGCATCAACAATGCAGGTTCAGGTGACCAATGTGTTAGCTGATTGATTTAAAATACTACTTCATCCCTCCATTAGGGTTTCAGGAGTTTATGCTGAGTGCCCCAGTTGCGCTGTATCTGAAACAGCTAGCTAAAGAGTCATGTTTGGTTGGCTCTTCACTAATTCTAAAGTCAGGGGTTGCCATACTCAATGTCACCCTGGCAGCTCTTCAGAGCCTTGACATGCAACTGACTACAATTCAGTTAACATAATTAAATCTATATTAAATCTATATTCAAATTGTTTTCTTACATACATACTGTATATACAAATGAGTTAGAACATACTGGCAGGGATGTCAAACAGGACTGTAAGCTGGTTCTTGGCAGCAGAAAGTCTCTTGATGTGGGTCAGATGGAGAAGTCCAGGTGGCAAACTGGTGAGCTGGTTCTGAGAGAGATCTACCTGCTGTAAACTGAAGCACGGGAAAGTGGGAGGCTGAGAGCTGACAGTTTCTTTCTATATGAGACAAGCAGCTACAGTGGCAATAAAAAGTATGTGAACCCTCTGGAATTATCTGGTCTTCTGCATTGATTGGTCATAAAATGTGAACACAATGGTCACAGTATAGACAAACACAGTGTGCTTAAGATAGTAATACACAAACAGTTATAGTCTTTCCTGCCTTTATTGAACACACTCATCAAATGTTCAGAATGCTGTTCTTCCAAAACAATGCAACCTTAGTTTCATGACTGCACAAAACATGTTCTCTTTGGCAAACTCACGATGTACAGTGTTTTTTTTTTTTGGCGAGCACAGCTTCCTATGTGGTGTCCTGCCATGGAACCAATGCTCCGTGATTTGTGTATATTAGATGCATAAACACAGATGTTAACTAGCTCCAATGATTCCTTTAAGCCTTTAGCTGTTGCTCTGGAGTTCTTTTTTTGCCTCATTGAGCATTCTGCGTTGTGCCTTTGGAGTCATGTTAGCTGGGCGCCCACTTCTAGGAAAGTCACCAAAAAAAACTTCCATTTATAGATAATTTTTCTACATGTGGACTGATGAATATCAAACCTCTTTGAGATTATTTGGAACCCTTAATGCGTGTTTTATTCAAAACCAATTCTTGATCGCCAGTCTTCTTAGACCTCTGTGAGGCATGGTTCACATCAGCAAACTGAACATGTTTGAGTGTTTTTATAAATCAAAGTGGCTCTAATCCACATCTCCAATCTTGTTTCGTCTAGGTTTGCTGACTTCTGACTCCAGTTAGCTTTTGCTTATGTCATTAGTTGAGGGTTCAAATACTTATTCCAACCTACACTTCAAATGTTTAAATGTTGTATATGGACAAGGGCAATATGATGGTATGTGTTAGTTTTAGTAGTTAAAATAGATTAGATAGAAAATTTATACATAAATGCAGGTATTTCCAAAGGGTTCAAATACTTTTCCTTGCCACTTTACTTTTTATACACAAGATTGTTTTAATACAAAAGGCAGTCAGAACTGAGTCAAGTAATCTGTGTTTGCCCTACACTTGTGTATGCTGTACTTGTGTCAAGGTAAAAGCAGGGGTTAAAAGGGGATTTGGCAGATTACATATGTCAGTGATCACAGCGCTGGAATGTGCACAGGGCACATTCTCATGCATCTATCCGTCCACATTATTATGTATGAAACTGCCAATCAGATTTATTTACTTATTAATCGAAGGTAACAGAAAACACCAGATTGGTCCAGCCCACTTTTAAGCCCTGAGTAAAGGCCTTCAAGGAGGTAATGCTTTGGCAGTGACATTTTGAGAAATGTCCTGTTTGCTATTGTTTGTGATAGCTAATCCCAACTGGTTAGTTAGTGAGCAGGTACCTCCTCATTTGTGGACCATTGGTCCATTTCTGGACATTAGTGTGTCCAGTAACGTTAAATTACTTGCCAACGGAGCTAGTGTGCTGGCTATGGGGAACTGTCTCTTCCTCTCTGCATGTTAGCATTGCAGGAGCAACTGTAGCGACAGTTTGTGCAAAGGGTTTTATAGCCATGGAGATCTAAAAAATCTCCAAAAAAAGTTTTCTACCACAGTGGATTTATTTTGTTGGATGCACAATTTGGAGAGATATACCAGGTAACGTTACCTTTCTTGTTATCTTAACTACAAACCTAATGTCCTCTCTTTTGTCACTGTAAAATCAATCTAAACAACTAACTCTTGCTAGTTTTTACTCCTTTGTGTTTTGGATGCTGTGTTTGTGTGCATGTCGTTTGTTTGATGACGTTTTATATTATAATGTTTGTTTTTGCTTCAGCTATGAGAAAGAGTATCAACTTCCACGATGCTCTGAATTCCTGATTAAGCGGCGTGGTAGCATTCGCACAAACTACATTTTCCCGAGCATTTCTCGCCCTTAAGCACAGATGATCTTTCTGCTGCAGTCTGAAATAAAACTAAGAATCAGTACGTGATGCTACCACCATACATGGACACACATGCATAGCCACAGAGGCACTTCCATATTCCATAACAATGCTTAAGATGATGCCTACGACAGGGGAGTAAGGGAATACAGACACACAAGATTGAGTTTACATGATAGATACTCATGCAAACACAGATGCAGTGAGAGTAATGTTCAATGATGTAGTAAAAGTACTTTTGCCATGTTGGTGTAGCTTAGCTTTCTACATTTCTCTAGGGGTAGCTTAAGTGCAGTGAAGCTTAATTTAATGTAGACTACCAAGTAGCTTAGCTCAGTACACTTTAAAAGTAGTTTGACCAACACTTTTGAGCTGCATCTCCTGGTATAGGCCAGGTCCATTTCTGCTTATACTTATTTTTTCCTCAAATTTATAAAATATGCAAATTCACCTTTTTGATTTTGTACTAGCTACGTGATTTTGATTGCTGATAACATAGTGTAATTTTTGGAAGATCACAGTATTTTACAAGAACAATGTCCAAATTGCATGAGATTTTACAAAGACCTCAAGGAAAAGTTGCTGATTGCCATGCTAAATTTTCTGTAAGCCCACCACTAGGGGGTGCAACAGCACATTTCTTATAATCAATCATTAAAAACAGTTTTCAATTTTCACCATATTTGCAGTGCCCATACAGTATATGTTCCAGACTCAGCATGAAAAATTTGATGCAAATCAGCTTAACAGTGACGTTTTTTCCCAAAATTTTATGTTACAAATACATGCTCCAAGTGACACCACAATTCATGTGCTTGTGTAGGATATATCAGTGTATTCGTTTGAGAGTTTGGCTGCTTGTTTTCATGACACTTTTGTTGAGCATGTTTTCTCACATAAGCATTAGGTCAGATGAACTTCCTGTAAATTGTTAGCATTACTTAACAGGCTAATTGACTATCTTCAATAACTTTAACGGTAATGTTACTATGGTGAATTCCATATCATAACACTGTTACCGGTGTGTCTAGTGCAGTTAACCTAAACCTGAATGAAGGCAACAGGTGTATTTTTTGAGACATTTACCATATTGGCCAGAATATAAGACTGTATTTTTTTTCCTGTAGATTGTGTCTGAAAAAGTGGGAGTCGTGACATCTTATATTCAAGGACTGGACAATTACGTTTCCAACATCAGATATTTCTTATTGAACAGAAAGAGTCGATAATGCACCTTTGAACTGGTTTGTCAACTGCCAATAAACACAAAAAAAAGAAGAATGGAGAGAGTACCAGTGTAACCACAGTATTTTAGAGTGTTGCATAATGGGTTGTTTGTAGTCTTAATGTTGCAAGGCTATCGAGTGTTTTCAAGTCAGTTTATAGTCATTTGTTCAGAGTTAATCAGCCCTAAAAGTGTTTCATTAACCTGCAGGAATTTCTGAGGGCTGGTATAATGTCTTTTGCTGTCAAAGAGGAAATGATTTAATGACGGATGAAAACGATCTCATAACATCTCCTGACATCTTAACTCTAGAAAAGAACCAGGGACAAAATCTGTCTAGAATCACTGCTGTCACAGATGATGAGCCTAAAAATGACTCTAGCCGCTCCAACAGTCTGACAGGAGTCTGTGACTGATTACCGTATTTCATAAGGTTAGGCTACAGTAGGTAACTGAAAACAGCTTACTAATTGTACCATGAAGGAGCTGCCTTATTGTGGTTGAGTGCACTATTTTGCAATAAGAGTTGACTAAATAACTAAATGGCTCATATATTTTATTTTTTCCTTGTTATTATTTGGTAGCGACAGAGTTCAACTCAAATTATTTCTTAATATGCTATACATCTGACTGTAATCTCAATTTAACAATGTGTAAGGTTTCCATTGTACTGTTATCTTTTTGAATAACTCAATTATTTTCACAATTTCCTTCCTACATAATTGATACACTTTGATTTAACCTAGTAATATGGAAAGTGATGGATAGCAGGGTACTAATGGTTATAAACTACTGAACAGTGTTAATGAAAGTTATTATTTTCCCTGCTGTGTGTCGGTTAATATTTTTGTGAGTATGAAATCATGTCTGAGATGACGATCAAAGCACGGCCAGCCAGAGTAGGGATTCAGCCTAGATTGTTATCCTACCTTAAACAGTGGCTTCATTGCCTCTAGAACAGATAAGCTTATGAGATCTCACCTAATTTACATACTACCCGAGTAGCGAAGCATAACACCACACACATTCACACTGCACAGAAGGAGGGAAACGGCAGAATCACAGCAACCAGCATCTCATGTCGGTAGTCTAGTGGTCTATGATTTGGACTGGTACGTGAGAGCATCAGAGGAAGGGCTCTTCTTTACTTTGAATATTACAATGAAATATTTTGTCATTTCAATTTACTTTTATGCTTGGTAACAATTTAAATGTTGTATTTTGTTACATTAGGCCGTAGTGACTGTGATTCCATAGTTTAATTCCTTATTGATTTTTACAGTTAAAGGATCTAATCTGCTTCCCTTTTTATCTTGTTTACCTCTGTTTAGTTTTTGTATAAGCAAGACAAATGAGGCGAATTTGATTAAGCAATACAATACTACCACATTTTGACTTAATTTAGATACTTAGATTATCTTACTTTGATCCCCGTATTTATTTGGCTAAATTTTACTGTATCTTAGGATACAAACCTAGTCACTTGATTTATCTCAATTTTTGTTTAAAAAAAGAGAAACAAGGAAAAAAGAAATTACTTCCTTATCTCATATGTATGTAACCGTGTAATGAAGTTACATGGATTGTCCAGACTTTCATCACTAGAGGTCACTCTAACAATTCAAGTTCTACAGTGAAGAATGACAAGTGTACATGAGGACTATTTTAGGAGTTTATACTTCATGTTTAAAAAGAGGTTAATCTTTATTCCTGACTAGGTTTTGTAGTGTTTGGAGGGCTGAGGATTTGGTCAGTGCATATTGTAATAAAACCTTAGCACCAATGCATTTCTTCATGCAGCACACAATACTATAATAGCTTAACACCAGTTTGATGACTTGCAGTTTAATCCCGTCTTGAAATTATTATTGGGATCATGACCCAATGAAGGCTCAGAAGTAAGCAACACCAAACAGGGTGCAGGCAGGTAGGGGGAAAAAAAACAAAACAAAAAAAACAACAGGACATATTTAGGTATTATTGACAGAGAACCAGATGACAAGAAAAACCGTTGGAACACTTAGGCAGCAAAGCGTGAAAGCAGATTTGGTAGACGACCGGGGAAAGGGAACCAACTGTTTAGCCCTTCAGTGCCCTTGGCTACGTGATTGCCTTGGGTTGGTTATAATTCAGGACCGAATTGCGCCAGAGTGCTTGCACCCTGTTATACTTGCTACTATCATTGTGCTTAGTTATTTCTCATGACTTCTATTTTTGATGGAAGATGCCATTTTCCTCCTAATTACGACCTTTGTGCTTACCCGGGCTACCAGTACACATTTCCCAGAGCTATCTGTGTAATGGACACAAATCTGACTTTGACAGTCATTCAAACCAGACTATGTATTAGACAGAAAAAATGCAAATCTAAAAATGTTTGAGTTTTCCTTTAAACTGTGAATTTAAACCAAGGATAATAGCACCATGCATACACATGTGAAATCAGATCACCAATACAAACCAAATTTAACTGGAGAACATCCATCACATCCAAGATGGAGGAAACTGATCAGCTGCTATCCAGGAGCTAAGTGGAAAAATATTTGTCACAACTGTGAGCTGTAGCTAGGCCAGACAACCTCCCGCCATGTGTACCTGGAGCAGATGACCTCCTGGGAGCTGTGAGCGGAAGGCAGCTCTTTCAGCAGGTTGTTAGAAAGATCTAGAGTTTGCAGGTGGATCAGACCCCACGGCACCACAGACGGCAGAGCAGCCAGGCTGTTGGATGACAGATCCAGATGGGCAATACGTGAGGAGATGTCTATGAACCAATCCAGCTCCAACCAGGGCAGCTGCAGACCGCTCCAACACACACTGACTGCCTGCATGCACACACAGAGGACATGATATCATAAGGAGGGCTGAAAACATCATAGACTTACCCAGGACTACCACTAAAAAGTACTTATCTAAAAT
Organism: Xiphias gladius; assembly: GCF_016859285.1. Taxonomy (NCBI): domain Eukaryota; kingdom Metazoa; phylum Chordata; class Actinopteri; order Istiophoriformes; family Xiphiidae; genus Xiphias; species Xiphias gladius. The sequence continues at coordinate 3,764,398 of NC_053400.1, read as the reverse complement.
ACCAAAAGCATAAAACACAATATCATGATAGCTTATATATGGACATTTTTAATATATAGAAAGATAAATTTGCTGGAAAATTTTTACAAGTTTTTTAAAATTCTTTTTATCAGTAAATTTGTGACACATATATTTCCAATGAAAAATTACAGCTATTAGCAGTAGTATTGCTAACCCAGACTACAGAAAATTAGTTCTGCATGTAGGGGGAAATTAACTGTGTCCCCCAAACCATCAACATAGTTAATGAGCACAAAAGCTTCACTTACAAAAGTACATTAGCATTGAAAGAGTCATGTGTGAAATGTGTTTCACATGTGTGAAAATCCTGTTATTTACCATCAAAAGATACCAGACACTGGAAACAAGCCAGAGAGCAAATGTTAGTGTAAAACCTCATAAAAGTCTAAAAACAGCCTTTGCACACATGTTGGTGATTTTTTTCAAATACTGCAAGCATAAGATTGTGATGTCCTTTCCTTCCAAAGCGTAGCCATTTTTTTGGTCATTTTGATGCCCTAGCCAAGACATTCACCAGCAGCCCTGTGGGGACCTATCCTTTCATTATAATATTTTATGACAAATTTATAATTTTATATAATTTCATTATTTTAAATGTAATTTTATTGAGCCTCACTTTAACTTATATTCTGTGTCAAGTAATCAACATTGTTTGTAAATTATCATTAATATCCCTGTGTAATTCTAACATTGTCAGGTTTCTGTTCATCTGTGTAGGTGTCTTTGTATCCTCAACATCCCAGGCAGTCTCTGTCATTTCTGTACTTCCTAACTCACCTATGCTCTATCAGCTGTCCCCAGTCACACACCTAAACTAAAAATAAACTAATCATGCATCAAACTGATCCCTTTTGTGATGAATGAATTTAATGGGATGAAAATAACACCTCCGGATGAGTTGTCATCATTCTGTATTTTTTTTCCACCCCTCACATGGACAGTGAGGGGTAAAGTCAGATAGCGATCTATTAGAACAGACACTTTGTGTGATGAATTTATATTATGTTCTATATTGCCTAAATTTTTGTAATGTTTTCATTGTTGTTTTGCAATAAACACACAAACACACAGAGCAGAGCTCTCTGAGAGATCATCTATCAGAGTTCACTGTTGAGGTCAAAAGCTAAACAGGAATTAGAAACAATGTTAAATATAAATCCTGATTAACAATGTTAAATATAAATCCTGATTAACAATGGTGTTCTCATCGGTCTCACATTTATTGGCTCAGAAACACATCATTGCCCTCCTTTGTTTCCAGAATACACACCTCCTCTACTTCTCTGTTGGGTGTTTCCTGTAGTTTGAGTCTGAGCAGGTGTTTGCTGAAGGCTGGATGGTCTATCAGGGTGTATGAGGAGAATCCTGCTCCATTCTGCAGCAGGAAGCGAGCTATCTCCTCATTACCTGCAACACAAGACACACTACTCACTCTATCTGTCCACATGTTCCAGCACGTCTGCAAGAGACAGTCTTTCCCGAGAAATCAAAACCCTAGGTAGTCTGTGCAATCAGCTTATCATGCCCCATAGTTCAGATACAACCCAAGGGTAAGGTTTTTTAGGCTGGTAGACTTTTTTTTCTGCATCTACATGCAGAAATTAATCATAAGTGGATTTTGTCATTTGAACTGCAGTGTTGTTATCTTTGCACCTTCATTCAAATTCTTCTGAGGGTAACCCAGCAGAAGGTGTAGGTGTGTGTCTCTTCATTTTCATCCAGTGTTTTTGCTGTTTGGTTCGCCTTTACAGGTGTTTGAGTAATATCTTAAGATCATTAGAATTATACTGAGACAAGTTAACTTATAAAAAGTGAGATCTTGCTAAAATATGCTTAAAATCGCTTGATCAATACATTTAATAGCACAGTAGTACATTCAAATCAATTAGAAACTAATACACCTCTAAGTTTTCTATGCATAACAATATTTTAGCATAAATTTTGTGTAGTACATAGCTTCTGGGTCTGATGGGTAAGTCACACTAGCACAGTTTGTCTTCAGGCAAAATCAGGCTAATTAACTAAGCATTTTAGTTCTTTTATCTCTTTCTGTAGGGCTCAGTCAGGAAAATGCATGGCGGCATTTTAGGTATTACATGGCAAAATTTAACATCTCACAGACAAAGCAGTAGTGGTCAGTATGGCTGATTTGGGAAATGAAGACAACAAGGCTCTGACTGAACTTGAGCTACGGACCTTTTTCACAGAAGACATTTTGACATGTCTCAAAAGACAAAAAGTGCAGCTGTAAATTAAAAAAAGGCTGAATTCCATTCAGTTTCATGGTCCTGATCTTGTGCATGCAGGCTCACTGTCACACTGTCATGGCTGACTGGGACTCCTGAATAGAACAGAGCCATGGTAATGTTATTAGTAAGACTTGGGCTTTTCCTACTATGATAAGTAAAGATGCCTGCTTTGAGAAAGGTTTATTCTGCCCTGTCTGCACCAGCATGTCATTTTTTTTCTCCCAACTTTATTTGGTTTGTACAGAGTCACACAGATTCAACATTGATACATAAGAGAAAAAAAATTGCCCAAGGACAGTTCAACATGTGGGGATCAAACCACTGACCTTCCAGTTAGTGGACGACCCGCTCTACCTACTTAGCCACAGTCGCCCCTGAACTAAAACTAGGCACATTGGACTAAAAAGAGCTTTTTCTGGCATTGTAGATAGCCATAGTCCTGATGACTTTCTGATTTGTTTGTCTATGTAGTGCTTCAAAGGAATATCTAAAGATGGGCAGACAGTGTACATATTTATAATCCTGTATATTTTGAATGCACCCCCAACAATGTTGACAAAAAGAGAAAAAGACAGTATTAATTTTTAAAATCCCACAATGAACGGAAAGTAAGAGGAAAAACTAAAAACACGGAGCAGCAGACAGCTGGAGGATGTAGATCATATGGTGGCTGTTCTTCAATGAAGTTCAGTTTTATATCTCAGCAGTCTGCATGAAGACTAGTTTTACACAACCATAAAGAAAAATACTATTCCTATAATATTAACACACACTTGAGCATTTAATAACTGATCATTTTAATATAGCACGCAAAAATTTCTGACCAGCTAGAAATCCAAGTCTCCAAACATACTTTATGAGGTGAACGAGACAGGATTTTTACAGTTATTAGTCACTGTAATTGGGCCCACTTCCCAGCACACAGCTCATGGTATTAAGGCTGCAATTTGTATCAACAATTGTACTCCTTCCCTGAGTAAAAATTCCAATCAAGTAAAAATCCATCACGTATAAATGTCCATAAGTCCATTAAAATAGAAAAGGCACTCTTTGTAATTTCAGAACTTCCTTGAGAAACACTGTTTTTGCAGAAAGTAATCCATTGAGAGTAGTCTTTACGTCCATGGGTACACTGGAAACAGGAACTGCTAATAGCTAATTCGGCTTACTTTATTTCGCCCAAAATTATGGGAACTGCGGTTCCAAAATTTAGAGGAAGATCATCTGCCAAACAGAAGTAAACCAAAGACTAATAACAGTAATAATAGAAGTGAAAAAAATCCATTCATGTCAACTTTTTTTCATGTTTCGCTCCCAGTATCAAAATGTAGTTATTGTCTGAGGGGGCATCTTTAGTATCAGAATTTAAAAACCCCTGCTGATTGTGACCCCCTCAAATTGAACATCAAAAGACAACCCATTTGGCCGAACTTCAGTCTGATTCTAAAATTAGTCGAGGGCAAGCAATTTGGGTTTTAATCTGTAAAGTGCCCTCCCAGCTTCAGTCTTGAACTGGTGTATGCAGTGTTTTCTTTGGGACCATTTCCATTTTTGGATATAAAACTTGACGATTAAGATTTTGGGCCCTATTTTAATTGTGAAAGTACAATGACAAGTGCAAAGCTGAAGGTCTGGGGTGCACGGACTGCGAGGGCGTCTCTAAGCGCACCTGCTAGTTCTGTTTATGTACTGTATGTGCAGCAGCTCAAAGTGTAAAAGGTCTAGCTGAAATGGAATATAAACCGGAGTGTGTGATGATTACTAATTACACTTTCAGCGAGTCAGATCACTGATCTCATCACTCTGAAACATGCAATAGCAATCAAAGGGAAGCATGACTACATTAGCTGAACAAATGGAAAGACGGTTCAATGGTGCAGAGCAGCATGACGTGAAAACAACACACCCCAATTCTGTAGCCAAAGGCAGATGGTGTGGGTTTCATATTCATTTTGTAAAATGGTGATATAAATAATTTAAAAAAAAAATGTTGATGATTCTGTTTATGTGAGCGCTATTTCAGTTTTAATTCCATTGTTTCTCATGTCATAAATGGTCACATCATGCTGTGACACAACAGCATTTGCAAAATTATGCATTTCAAGAATAAAAACATGAAATGCTTCTTCTGTTTAAATGGAATTTGGACAATGACATTTGGAGGCAATGACACACATGGTTGATAAGGTGCTGTAATCCAGTTTCCCATATCAACAGAATATTGAGGATTAACAGACCATTCTGATGTGTGTAGAATTATATGGGTTTTTTTGGTGTCATTTGCATGGGACTTAATCAAGGTAAACACAGTAAATTGCTGTATACTGGCACTGTGCTCTGCTGCAGCATTTTCATATCGAGGCTGCCGATTCATCGGTGTGTCCAGTGGCCTTCATGTGGTTGAAGGGATTAAATGAAGTGAAGGAGAAGGTTTTCATAAAGTGTGTTCATAAACTATGAACAACAGATACTGTACGAATCAGATAAACGAGATAAATGCAGATTTCTTTAACGGCATTTGTGCTTTAACCACATAAAATGTTATTTTTTGATGCTAATTTAAGCCCATTTGCTCTTTGGAAAGTGATTAATATCAACAGTTTGCTTGCGTTGCACTCAGCACTTGACACCAAAATACCACCCAGCCCAGCAAATTTCACAGTCAGGAAAATAGAAAATGGTGGCGGCACTGCTTCTGCAGGTTGTTGTACAGCGACAAAAAGAAGACCCTTCAGAAACATGATTTCTATACTTACTTTTCTCTCTAAAAAGTAATGCATCTCTTTGGCATCAGCAGGCTGTCTTGGCTTCTTATATAGATAGCCTAACATCATCTGAAAGGATTCGCTTCCTGCAGAAGCCTCCAGCCAAAGAACCAACCATCAAACCAGTCAGTCAATAGCCAATTTACTTATCAGCATGCAAATGCGTACACACTTGGTAAACAGTCCTTATGAGGTCAGATATGGGGTGCTTTCCAATCTGCCTATTATGTCTCCTCCCTTCCTTGCTCCTCAGTCGTCCAGACTGTGACTTGGATATTGATCGAGGTCCTCCATCCCTTAAATGTGTCTCGGAGGAGACAAGGAGCCGGGAGAGAGGAGACTCCCGCAGGAGTTTAGAGCGAGGACCCACAGGTGCATATACTGTAAGATGTGAGTCAGGGGAGTGAGGAGCCACATTAGTTGAATGGAAAGCACTTGTGGTCAAAAGTGATCAAACACTCAAGTATTTCTCTGTATTTTCAGGACAGTTTTTGAAGGCACTGACGTTTTTGAGATTTGAGGATTTTTTATTAGTAAAGCAGTAAAACCAAAATGTAGTCTCATTGTTCCTACACGCTACTGTCTTCTAAGTACAGACGATGTCTGGAATGTATTCATGTGTGTCTCCCTACCTGCTTGTGCAGCTGCGTACAGCGGCAGTCCAGTGACGACAGCAAACTCATCACTGTGGATGGCACAGTCCTTGGCATCAGCATCATAGGTATGGACCAGCAGCTGGACCACATCCAGGTGACCCTGCTGGCAAGATGTGGCCAGCATCCAGTTCAGTAAGTCTCTCCTCAGACATGGACCTGAGACGGAGCCAAAGACTTCCCATAAGTCAGCCCTAATCATCCTTTTATTAGACCCCCTCTGCCTGGTAAATTGCCATCTCTTGCCCAACTCCACACCTCCAGTTTGTAATAGGTTTTTTTTTTTTTGTTTCCAAGTCCAGGCCAACCCTGGTTACATCATCAGGGTTATATTTTCAGACTTGACACAGCTCTTCAAGCACAACTGGGGACATTACACAACTGTTTTCACAGTACTGATCACAACTAGTTAATTGCTTTTGGCATAAAAATAGCAGAGTGCCCCTTCTTTTATTATTGTAATGATTAATTAACGAATAATTATGTTAAAACATTATCTTTTATAGCAGTAACAGTAATGACATTATTATGTAATTAAATAAACTGCATCGGATTTGTCATGTCACAGCTGCAGGACATCAACCGGCCTTTGATTTCAAAATGTAAAAAAATACATGTTATTAACAAAGTAGAAAGCCAGCCCAATCCCATATTTCATGAATGTTGAGCTGTTTCTTTTTCTCCTACCAGGTATAGAATCAAGCAGTTCTTTGATGAGGCTGGTGTGGCCGTAGTATGCTGCCAGGATGGCTGGGTTGCTGTTGGACGGCTCCTGGGGCACAGTGATGCGGGCTTCTTTAAGGAGGTAACGCACACTCTCCAGATCACCATGCTGAGTGGCCACACACAGGAGACGTACCTATAACAACACACACACAATGACAAAATTGGTTACTAGTAAGAGTATGCATTATTCACAAGGGAAGCCCTGATCATGCTTCTGTTTGCCCCTGATTTCCAGGTCATTTAATACTGACTGCCAGTGTTTAGGTCAGATACAATATTTCTTTTTTTCCAACATATTACACCTGCACAGCAATCCTTGCACACACATTAATAGACTTTAAGAGGGAAAAGAATTTCAAGAATTGCTCAGAAAATATGAATTTAAGGGAACAGTAAGTGGGTGTCTAATTATAAAAATAAGAGCCTTAAATAGTTTTAAAGTAACGTAATTTGTTATTTAATCTTTAAAGGCACTAAATACACAGCTTAATTACTGGTGTCAGAGAAAAAGTGAGAATACATAAATGTATGTCCTGTATGCTACACAAAAAAGTCAGAACCGTGTATAACTGAGGCAATGCATAACATATGAGTATAAAGCACCAACAAAAGGTTTAACACTCAAAAAGAACAGATATTACAGTATTTTAATGCTCAGAGTGTCTATTTGCACCTGGGTGAGAATAGTCACATGGCAGCTATTCAGCTATTTACACCCCCTCATCCCCCACCCCCTTGCTCCACAAAAAACATAAACACTGTGTTGCATGCATGGTTGGCCTATGGAACTCCCATTGGTTCAGTAAGCGCCTTGTGTTTCATCTTCGAAATGGATATTCTGGTTAAAGAAAAAAAAAAAAGATGGCGAATAACAGTGAAAATTGTGGCAATGCATCGTTTCATATGGATTCAGATGAGGTAGTATAAAGAGCGATAAGCATAGGACATACTCCCAGGGAAATGGGGTTCGAAACCTGTGTGAAACCAAAAAAATCTTCAGTTTTTGTGTTATTATATTAAGTTTTCAGTGGCTGTTTAATTAGGTTTAGGTGACAAAACTACTTGGTTAAGTTTAGGCCCCAAAACTAGTTGGTTAGGTTTAGGAAAAGATCTTGGTTTGGTTTAAAATAGACCCTTTCACACCATTAACCACGTCTTAGAAAACCTCTCTGCCACACCTTCTCCATGTGACTCATTGAAGCGGTCCAGGAGAGCCTAAAAATAATCTCCATATATCCTCCCCCCAAAAAGGCTCAACTGTGTTTTAATGTTTTGTGCTTTTATGGTCACTTTGTTTGCAAAATAATTCACAAACATTAAGACAAAGCAAGATAATTCTTGCTTTGTCTTAATGTTTGTGAATTATTAAATTCTGTACCCAGTCCCAGTTAGCTGCTGAACACCTGTATTTCCCCTGGGAGATTAATAAGGTTAAAATGTTGTGGAATCTTTGTTGTGCTCTTCCATTCATAAAAAGACACATGGTTGGAAGTTGTTTTGATTAATGCTAAAGTTAAATTGTTTATCAACTTTGTAAACAAATACATGAGTAAAGGATGACAAAAAATCTTAAATGAAGGCTAGTTTACTAGCTTGACCAACTTACTAGCTTCTGTAGCTTTCAACTGTATTTCACAGTCTTCATCAGCAGAAGGAATAAGAAAATCATTCCCTTGGAAATAAGAAAGGAAGGCTGTTTACATTGAAGTTAACTACTATGAATGATGCTTTTTCTGCCAGACAGAGTGGACATTTGTAGCCATTTCTACTCCATTTCAAAACAGAATCACATCCTGAGTAGAGCTCAGTTTTAGGCCTCTACTGATCTTTAAATCTGAGCATGGGTTTAGCTATATAATTTGGTTTTGTTGTGTATTTTCTTTTGACAGTTATCATTGTTGTGGAACAATGTTTAATTCACTGACCAAGACAAACATTCTAGCCCACAATGTATTATTGGCTAAAATATAAATTTCATAAGTCCAAATATGTAAATACAGGGCAAAGCTTTCCTTAAACTGTCTACTTAAAGTAATCCCAAATACACACTAGATGAGTCTAAAAATCACATATGAAAAGTGTAAAGGAGATATTGTATGTTAATTCAATGAACTGCAGGTCTATTAGAGTTAAGACAATGGACAAAATGTAAAAAGAAATCTTATACAGACTTGCACAAAACAGGACACAGATTTAAATTTGTCCAACATAAATGTAGACTGGAGTAGTTCTAGGAGGAACTAGTTTTGTTGTGTTGACTACTAGCACCACACTGATCACGAGTGTGGGCGACTGGTTTTTAAGGTTGATGAGAGGTAAGGTTTCATGCTTCTTCCTTTAACACTGCCAGTTTGGTGAATAATGAAAGAGAAGTGGCCTTTATCAGGTACAAATATGCCAGACTTTTAAAGCATCTTGCTGTATTTTCTATTTCCACTAAACCAGTTAGGACATAGAACAATTCTGCCAAGTATGATATGATAGTAAGATATATCAAATTCCCAAAGTACTGGGTGGAAAGAGTAAAGCTGAATTCTAACCAAAATCATTCTCAACATGCTCGCCACACTTCAGTTATCATTTTACCAAGTAAAATGAACCTTAAAAACACAGAAAATTAAATTTATGACTTTCTTCAGAACCCATGGTTGTTCTGTACAAAACGTAGATAACATCAATCTTAAAACTTTAGAAAGAATTGAACTGGAAAAAGTCTCTGCAGACAAATAACTTGGAATATGGCTGGGTGACAAATTATCTCTCCATACTTACACTGATAACTTTATAAAGAAACTGAAAAACCAAACAGGTTTTTAATTTCATTTTAAGAAATACTTTCTGACTTTCCTTTTGCAGTCAATCTTAAAAGAGATAATGTCTCTCAAGAGACTTCCTGGTTAAATAAATTTAAAAAAAACAAAACATAACTTTCAAACACAAACTCTTTGTTTAATGTAGGATAATGAACGGACATTGACTGCATTCAACCCATTCACATCAGTCAAACCTTTGTCAATGTCCAAAATTATCAGAGTTGAATCATCCTCTTCCTGTTAAAGCATTAGAGCTGCTAACTAAATGTCAATGATTAAAATAATCATTAGGGAAGTCCCCGAGTTGAATCTCCACCCATTCATTGTACACAGAACAAACAGGACACAGGATAAAAGCATGGCAGGCTCAAAGTTACCATAATACAAAACTAAGTGAAGTTGAAATAGAAAAGAGGGATGGAAACTGAGGGAAGAGTGGGGAGAAGCACAACTCATTTCTGTTCACCTCTCCAACATTTTCAGCCCCTGTGCTGAATGTTAGTCAAGTCAGCCTTTGAACCAGACACTGGTGCAACTTCCCCTACTGCCATCCAGTGCTCCTGACCCTTCATCTGACAGTGCTGTTAGTAGCCAATCAGGTAAGACGCTTGGAGACGTGGTGCAATCGGATTTCTTAACTGAATTATGACCAGGACACCCACTTCATTTCTTCGACTGTGTGGAAATGTGATGTTTTCCCATCACAGATAATGAACAAAGGCATTAAAACGTGAGTCTCAAGTTTTTTGCAAATATCTGTCTCAACGCCTGCCCAAACTTGAAAAAGGTCTTATCCAGTCACAGGGGACACATGGACTATTTCCATTTCACCAAATATTTATCTGTTTATTGGAGATTTCGTCAAAGCAGTTACTAAAGTAGTAGGTTGATAACGTTACAGGTAGGAAAAAATTAAGAAATCATACCATATCCAATACTACTATCACAAACCATATTTGTGTTTTTATCAAAACAAACAAAAAAACACCATTATTCTTATTTCCACTCTTCACTTAAATGATTTTTGACCATAATAGGTTGTATGAGGTTTGAATACTTTCAATACAAACACAGGCATAACCTTGCTAACCTCAAACAGCACATGGGTGGGTTAGCGTAATCAAGTAAAAACATTTATTAAGGTGTTTTTTTCTCCCAAAAACATAGTGGAGTGTTTTACGTAACTGTTTTACTTTTAGATCAAAGATGTTTTTATTTTGTTTTAATTTTAAGGCAAACATGCAAAATGTCCTGTGGTTCTACAGTAATATAAATGAAGTATGAAATATTTATAATATATATTTATACATATTTATATAATAAGTCAGTACACCTGGAACTGTTTATAGAGGCTTTTCGCATTATTTTATATGTATTTACTTTACCAATATAAGGTTATAAAGTTTTCACAACTTTGAACTTGCCCAACCTAATGGAGACTGCTAGGTTTAACTAATTTAACATTTATGAACGTTTGCTTGGAGTCGGCTCCAAACTAACTGACACCATATCCCAAAAGTCAATGGTGTTGCTGCATTTTGTTAAAATGGATGACCACAAAGGCGAGTGTAAACTTTCAAACAGCAGTTTGCGTATCACAGCTCAACAACCAACATAGCATATCATATGAAAATGGTAGGCTAATCTGTCTGCATTACTATGCTCCATCAACTTTCGCATTTAACACTTGAGGCTTTGCATGTATATTCCTCTATAGATATTGTGTTGGGATCACCAGTTAAGATAGTTCTATTTTCGGAAATTGTATGAATATGGGCAGGTCCTAAAATCATTTTAGGTTAAAATGATTTAATATGATGCAAATACTAGCTTTTTATGTTTATTTTTAATTCCTTTGGGCTAATAAGGCTTCCAGGTAGAGTGGACTTAACCTAGAGATAACATACAGGTTTTTTTTTTTTTTCCCCTGCGACCAGTCGAGTGGTTGAAGAGTAGGTATGGTTTCAGTCGACCAAGATTTTCTTTGGTTGACTACACCCCTAAATATTACCCTATCCCCCTAGATACCCTATCAATATTGATGGCTTTTTTTAATGCAAGGTGCAGGTTGTGGCCAAAACATGGGATCCATTTGTAGTCGTCTTTAAAGGCCTTCTTGTTGTTGGACGCATTGTCTGTTTTGATGCCTATCATTCTTGAAATGTCTAACTTAATTCCTCTTCAATCTTCTCTTCAACGGCCTCCTTCAAACTCTCACCTGTGTGTTCTGTGTTCAGGTAATAACAGCCTAAACACCAGAAGTGCATCTCCCATGACTTGGTTATGTACTGCAAAGTCACAAAGGTGTCTGCAGCTCTGCTTGTCCACAGATAAGTTGGGCAGGCATAAAATGGCTTCTCTCTGAGATGCTGGTTTATGAGGTCTCTAGTTTCAGTGTAGATTTTGGGGATCTCTGTGTATATAAAATCATTTCTACTTGGTAGCTGATATCTGGGGTTGAACTGCTCAAGCATTTGTTGGAATCCATGCTTTTCTACAGTGTAGACAGGAACTTGATTCATGTATATAAAATTGACCAACTGCGCTACTCAATTTCCTTGCTTCATGTGAGTTTTTTTTTTCTTTTTCGTATTTTCTGTGCCTTTTAAAGTTTTCTGATATGGTTGGCTGTACATTTTTTTGCGGTCTTTGTATTGAAGAAAAAAACATGAGTAATAATGTGGAGTATTGCATTATTTATAAAAACAAAAAACTACCCATAGATGAAAAAATCAGAGACCACAAGCACATAATTGAAATACACAGTGAAAGCAGCACATAAGCACACGACCAGCCATAGCTTCAGTCCTCAGTCAGTGTCTACACAGGATGTGCTCAGGCACAGTATTCAGTGTAGGTCTCCTGCATTTTGGCAGTGCTTGGAGCCCAAAACACCTTCCCTGATGTTACGTGCGTAAAATAGAAGAAAACAAATTTCAAGAATAAAAATATGCTTTGGGTCTAGGTTCCGTACATAAAGTGCATGTGAAACATTCCTTTTTACAAAGACTATGTAAACAACTGTATTTATTAAAACAGAAGAGTATCTGTCCCATCAGAAATGCATGAGATGGATGACTGAAAAGTAAATTAACAATTAAATACATGGAACAGAAAAAAATAAGAGTCTAGCCATGCTAGCAGCTCTGGGTTTGAGCTACATGCTAATATCAGTATGCTAACATGCTACTCACAATGACAATCTTACCATCTTCACCATCTTAGTTTAGCATGTTAGCATGCTAATATTAGCCTATTAGCACAAAACACAAAGTGCAACTGAGGCTGATGGGAATGTCATTAGTTTTGCAAGTATTCAGTTACAAACCAAAGAATTGGAAAAATTATAATCTTGATCTCATGATGTTGCTAGATAAAAAGGCAGAAGATTACTAAGATTATGAATTTATTACAATTTATTCTGAGGAAGACACAAATGTCTGTACCAAATTTCATGGCAATCCATCCAGTAGGTGCAGAGAAATTTCACTTCTAACTACAAATGTTGATCTCACTGTGGCACTATAAAGAAACCAGAGATCACCGAAATCAGTAGGGGAACTGACATCCTTTAGCGAACATGAATGTCTGTACTAAAGTTCATGGCAACCTATCCATTAGTTGTGGAGATATTTCAGTCTGAACCAAAGTAGTGGACCAGTCGGCAGACATTGCCATCCATAGAGCCACACTACTAGTATGACAGCAAATGCTCACAATGAGGATACTCACAATACTCACAATGAGGACCTGTAACCATCAAATGTTTGGTATATTACCTCAACAAATGACTTAAATGATTCATACCTCATTAAAATTGTCATTGATTAATCAATAAATCTAACATACGTTTTTGTGGAAATACAAGTAACTGAATTTGTGACAACGCTTTATGTTTTCTCATGTAGGTATTAATATCAATGTATTTGTAGATGAATGCAGAAACTTAGATGTTTAATTTCTGTAGGTCTCTTGTATTCTTGATTTGGTTCATTTTTAGAGCATGTGCTTGTCCTGGAGGACTGGAGCTTTTTAACAGCCCGATCTGTTACACAATTAAGGTCTCTGGGAAGGATGCATTCTCAAATAAAAACAATAGCAGCAGCACAGTAACTCACTCCTCATAAGGGCGCAACAAACAAAGAGCACTGCACCACCGCAGGGAACACTATGCATCTCTGTAAGTGAATAATGCAGTTATGACAAAGAATAAGAGGGACTGGAGAATCCCATGTCCACATCTTATTTAGTAGATCAGCTAAGTCATCAGAACAGGCTGAAATCACCATAACAACAAAAGCCATCAGATCACACCACAAGTGTTCGGACAGTTACACATTTTCTGTTCTTCAGGCTCTGTGCTTCATCGCATTCAATTTGAAATAATATAATGGATTGGACATTAAAGTGCCAAGTCTCAGCTTTAATTTGAGTAGGTTTGCCTAAGCATTGAAGAACTGTGTGTGAGATATAGGGCCCTATTTTCGTGGCAGAACAATGACCAGCACATACGGTGTTCAGACAGTTTGTTAATTTCAAAAGCAAACTAAATACATGGAGCATATGCGCAGCAATGATGGAATAATGCTTCAAATGTAAATAAACCATTTAAACTAACCACTACACAGTCAGAGGATGTGTTTAAATTGACATAAATAGTTAGTTTATTCTGTTTAAAGCAGAAACATTGGTAAATCAGTCTGCATTTGTGTGTATGTAAATAAGGGTGAGTGATTCTTATAGTATCTGTCTCCCACAGCTCCTTCATACTGTATGTAAAAAGCTTCTCCTTCAATTAATTAAATGGCTGCAGCCATCTGAAGGCAGCAGGACACCTACTGTATGCTGATAAATCTAGAGCCTCTGATTTGAGACATGCTATGCCAGAGCACAGTGACATTATGACTGCATGACCATTCACTTTGTTTACCTTGATTAAATCCCATGCAAATGACTACAAGGCTACTGCAAAGTAACCCCATATAACACTACACACATCAGACTGGTCCGTTATGACTCCATATTCTGTTGTTTATGTAGGAGGTTTTGGATTACAGGAGCTCATCAATCGGGTGTCGCATTGCCTCCTTTCCAACTTCCTTTTAGCAAACGTAGCATTTCATATTTTATTCCTGAAAACATTACAGTGACAATACTGCTGTATCACATTTTATGGTATGATGTATCCATTTATTGTATGACATACAGTAGAAAAACCTGAAGTAAAAACTGAAAAAGCGCTATATTACTATCATAACTGTACAGGTTAAATAAAATGCCACACTATCTCACACAAGTTGCAGATTTGAGGTGCCATGTGTTTGAGACCCGCTCTGCACCATACCAGACCATAATAACATTTCCTGGAGAAGCTTCTTTCCATTTGTTGAGTTGTTGTCTTCGTGTGTCACTGTGATTGGTACAGCTGTTTCAGAGCAATGAGACCAGTGATGTAACTGGCTGAAAGTGTGATTATTAATCACCACATTCTCTGATTCGGCCTCTACCTCAGCCAGCCCTTTTACACTCTACTCTGCTGCACCTACATGAAAAAAAATAGCAGGCACGCCTGACCTATTGCTTTCTGCTACAGCATTCAAACTGAATTCCCTGAAGCACAGAGCCCCTTATGAACAAAAATTTTAACTGTCTGGAATGTATTGTATATCCAGTCAACTTCTACTGGTTCTGTTCACAAAACACAGGAAGAGGTAGTGTAGAAAGTAGTGGAGGAGATTTCATTTTTTCCATTTTGGCAAATCTTTAATGCAATTGTGGAGAAAAGAAAATCATATCTTTTTAAACACTTATCCAGGAAGTTTCACTGAAAGCAGTGGTCTCTTTTTCAGGAATGTGATGTTCACAGTCACAGTTCCATACATTCACACAAGGGTGCTGATCCATACAACCCCAGTCTGATCTGTTAATCACTGAGCAGCTCCACCAAAGCAGTTGGGGTAAATGGCACCTCAGTGGTGGTAATGGGGAAGGGGTGTTTGGTTGAGTACCAGGTCCGTATCATTTATTTTCTTCTTTTTGGCTGGCTGGTTAGTGGGCAAAGTTTATTAACTAAGCTCATACTTGGCAGCATTCAGAGACCACTTTGCCAAACCGTTGTTAAATAACCAGTTTTCTATTCTTTCCTTTAGTCACTACTATTCTCTTTGACACATGCAAACACTTTATTTTAGACAATGACTGCAGCCTGGACACTAATAAAGACCAGACTGTCTGTTTTTCCTCACAACAGGGGCAAGCTCTTTCACTTTTCATCCTGCTCATCCAGGCACTGAACCGGGAACCATCTGGTTACAAGCCCATTCCTCTAACCTTTAGATCAATTATTCCATTTTGGTTTTTGATCCATTTAAAAAACAATGAAATGTCTACTTATGACTCGTCAGAACAGGTTGCATTTGTCAATACGTTGTGAGCAGTTCAACCAGCCAGTGTTTTTTTTCCCCTTTGTTTTATGTGAATAGTTTTTAAAGGCCTGAGAAGCTAAATTCATCCAGTAATTCACAACAAAAAAAAATGAAAGGATTAGAGAAGAGTCTGAAAAATATGCAGAACCCTTTGTGGGGGTCCAGACACCCAGTTTAGGAACAACTGCTTTAGATTCTTAGTTGTATTCTTTCCACCCAGTTCATTCATTGATTGATTTTTTTGTTTTGTTTTGGGGTAACAACACCTTGTTACAGTGATGACCATAGCCCAACCAGCAGTGCAGATGACAATGTGACTGTCATAAATATCTTGGGTTTACTCACCCTATCGATCTGGGGCGTCGCTGTGCTGCACTCAATGCAGCAGGCTTGTTGGATCAGCTCCCTGGCAGCCTCCTCCTCTCTATGTTCATATGCTGCCTGGATGTTCTCCAGAGTGAGAGAAGGAACGAGTGCAGAGCCGGGCCCCACACCATCCACCAACGATGCCTTGGCTCCCATTTCCTCCCCAGGGCCTGGCAGCACAGAGGACAGACCCCAAGGGAAAACAATTGTCAAATGGCAATTAGAAAGAGTATCTGTGAGGAGAAATGGGATCATATGGCAGCATACTGCAGGTCTAACATTGTATTACTGTAGTCCTGTTAGCAGCAGACGCCCAGAACTAGGTCATCTTAATAAAGAATGTTCTCATGGCATGAACAGCAGTACAGCTGAGTGGATTAGCACACACAGTGAGAGAGTACTAGACTCTGGTGGCAGGTAGAATAGCACTTGACACTGAACTCACATCACACAAAGATGTTAGTATTTAAGGCAAATACTAATGATAATCATCTTGGAATAAAAATGTCAATATTCAGTATTTAGCTCCAATTCTCTATATCTAATGATGGTAAATGACTTTCTTTATGTATTGAGGCTTTCCATCTAGATGTGTGGTGAATGTTTTCATTTCTTTAGGATTCATGTGTAAAAATACAATTTGTACATAAGTACAACAAGCAAGTGAGAAACTGTTGCAATTTTTGCAATTCGGGTTTATAACTGGATGTGAATTAAACTATCAATAAATAAAAACTCGTTTTTTGATGATATGCTAACACAAACACACAATTGACCTAAAAAGCATGGTTGCGTGGTGTGACAATGAGATGTAATTTGTAAATAAGAAAGAGCTAGATTTATTGTCTAGATTTTTAATAACATTAGAAGCAAAATAAAAATAATTCAAATCAATACAGGTTCCTATCTTCATATAAACGGCATTTCCCATCATAAATCATGAGTGGTACAAAGTGACTGATATGTTTAATCACAGCC
This sequence comes from Xiphias gladius, assembly GCF_016859285.1. Taxonomy (NCBI): domain Eukaryota; kingdom Metazoa; phylum Chordata; class Actinopteri; order Istiophoriformes; family Xiphiidae; genus Xiphias; species Xiphias gladius. Next base: position 3,747,402 of record NC_053400.1, on the reverse strand, counting down.
CAATTTGGATACTAAACAAACTAATGATAGGTTTTTGGAATTTTAGTGCTCAGCTACCACTGTAGGCATTATGATATTTATTGATACAGTAGATATGCCCATTCCCATTCCAGCTGCAAGGCAGGACTTTGACTCCCCATTCACACTTCAAGGAATTTAAGCTGATTTTTGATAATTTCCCAATGGTAAAGCTTCTTGCCCTGATGGGTCTGGGATCGAATTTTACAAAGCTCACTTAGAAATAACAACACAGTTTATGCTTTGAATAATTAATTGTCCAATTTACAAAAGAATTTCCCCTGGTACAATCTGTAAAGCAAATCTCTCTATTCTGTTAAAAAAAAAAAAAATTTTCTTCATCCTCTCATGTTGGACTGAGGGCATACTAGATGCTACAGGCACTCACTATTGCCTCTTGAGATACAAAGCGTTATTACAAGACCGGCTGGGCCGGGGCTAGCTGATAGCATGCTAACTTCAGCAGATACTGTATCTCTGCATCACAATACATAGACATCTTTGACATATTGTCAAAATTTTGTTGATAATTTTTGATAATTTTCGAGTGCTCTAATAAAACATAACACAGAATCTAAAATACTTACCTATAGCACCTCTAACTCAATTGAACAATGATCACAATAACATTGCCAAAATTTTAGCTTATTAAAGACATTGGCAACCTCACACATCCTGATCAAACAGGCTTCATCACGGAGAGATATTCTTCTTATAAAATTTGCCTTCTTTTAAATGTTGTTCTGCTGATGTACCTAATTCTGCTCTAATCTCTCTTCATGCACAGCAAGCAACTGGAAATATAAGTTTGCCTCTTAAACCTCTTGGCTTACATTAAAAGTTCATAGCACTGCTCAGAACGATTTATGCGTGTCCCTGATCTTCTGTGTTAGCCAATCATGTGAAATCCACTCAGTTTTCACTACACAATGGAACCCAGTAGGGCTGTTGCATCTCCTCGATGGTCTTCCTCATGGTGCTTGGCCAGGAAAAACCCTCCAATCACTTAAAACTAGGCTCTACTGAGTCCCTTGTTGGCCAGTATACGGCTGACCTGATATGGATGATCTCCAATGTCTAGTCCTCCCTCTTCTCCTCAGTGCAACAAAGGCATTTAGTAATTTATTAAATTTTTACCATAAATTGGGAGTTTCCAGGAATCACAAGTGCCTTTTTAACCTAAATTATTTGGACACTCAATTTAAGAACCTCACAGAAAATTGGAAACTTTTGCCGCTATTGTTCATAGGCAGAGTGACGGCTATACACATCACAGGACATCCCAATTTTCTTTTTCTATTTAAAAATTTTCCTGTCTTTTATCCTCATTTTTAAGAATTTAGATCCTATAATTATGCCCTTCATCTGGGCGTACAAACCACTCAAGAAAGCTTAAGATCAAGGCATATAAGATAGTAGCATGAGTCAAAATACAGTGGCATGAAAACGTTTGGGCACCCCTGGGGAAAATTTATGTTACTGAATAGTTAAGTGAGTCAAAGATGACCTGATTTCCAAAAGGCATAAAGGTAAAGCTAGCAGATTTCTTTATTATTTTAAGTAAGATTACTTTTTTATTTCCATCTTTTACAGTTTCAAAATAATGAAAAAGGAAAAGGTCCAAAACAAAATTTTGGGCACCCTTTATGATCAGTACTTAGTAATACCGTCCTTGGCAAGTATCACAGCTTGTAAACACTTTTTGTTGCCAGGTAAGAGTCTTTCAGTTCTTGTTTTGGGGATTTTCACCCATTCTTCCTTGCAAAAGGCTTCTACTTCGGTGAGATCCTTGGGCCGTCTTGCTTGCACTGCTCTTTTGGTGTTTATCTAAAGATTTTCAATCAAGTTTAGGTCGGGGAACCATAAGGGCCATGGCAAAACTTTCAGATTGTGCCGCTTGTAGTAGACCATTGTGGATTTTGAGGTATGTTTATAACAATTATCCTGTTGCAGAATCCATCCTCTTTTCATATGCAGCATTTTTACAGACAGTGTGATGTTTGATTCCAGAATTAGCTGGTATTTAATTAAACCCGTTCTTCCCTCTACAAGTGAAATATTCCCCATGCCACTGTCTGCAGCACAAACACAAAGCATGATCGATCCACCCCCATGCTTAACAGCTGGAGAGGTGTTTTTTTCATGAAATTCTGCCCCCTTTTGTCTCCAAATATACCTTTGCTCATTGTGGCCAAAAATTTCTATTTTAACTTCATTAGTCCACAGGACTTGTTTCCAAAATGCATCAGGCTTTTTTTGATTTTTCTTTACAAACTTCAGACGCCGAATTTTGTGGTGAGGATGCAGGAAAGGTTTTCATCTGATAACTCTACCATGAAGGTCATATTTTTGCAGGTGTCGCTGCACAGCAGCACAGGTCACCAACACTCTAGTGTCTGTTAAATCTTCCCAAAAGTCTTTTGCAGTCAGATGAGGGTTTTGATTTGCCTTTCTTGCAATCCTATCAGCTGTTCTATTGGAAAGTTTTCTGGGTCTTCCAGATGTCAACTTGACCTCCACCATTCCTGTTGCTATTTCATAATTACATTATGAACAGAGGAAACAACTACCTGAAAACACTTTGCTATCTTCTTGTAGCTTTCTCATGGTTTGTGGGCATCAATTATTTTAATTTTTAAGCTGCTTAGAGGAGCCCATGGCTGCTGATATTTGGGACAAGGTTTGAGGAGTCAGAGTATTTATAAAGCTTTGAAAATCGCATCACTTGGCCTTTCATAACAATGACTGAACAAACCATAGCCCTGACAAGCTATATAAGCTCTGACACCTTGTAAAAGTTCTGAAATCTCAAAAGAGAGCTCAAACTTCTTGGAGTGCCCAAACACTAATCTTGCTTAAAATGTTGAAAATAATTTTTTAACTTTATACTCTACATACATCTCTTAGGGGTAAATCTGTTCATAACTCAAGAGCTGTATCATTTTCAAGTTTGTCAGAGTAGTTATTCATTTCACCAGCAAACACTTGTGTTTCCTCTTTTAGCTTCGTTTGAGCTGCGTGTGCTTGCTTCCTGCAGACCAGTGAGTTTTCTAAGAATAATTAACACAAAGAGAGACTGACTGGCCTGCTGAGGCAGGCTGTGGTAGGGAACCCATTAGACCCACATGTGCCTCCCATCCACAATCAATACTCCCCTTTCACAGCTTTTCCTGACCTGTCCGGGAAAGCTGAAAGAAGACCTTAGGATTGATGAGGTTGCCAACATCTCCTCCATTACAGAATTTTCCCCTTCATTTGTCCATCTGATCTAGAGATCAAAAGGACACATACGCTCTTGATTTCTGCTACATGAACAAACAATAGTGGCGACTAAACATCAGTGTGCTAAGCAGTGGATGTAATTAAAGAGGAGCTGAGGAAAGAGGAAGAGGAGACTGTTTTTCAGACAAATGCGGATCATCTGTTCACACAGGATTCTGTTACAGAAACCATACAGACATATTAACCTCAAGCGAAGACAGATATACAAGCTAAGGATGCACCAATCAAACATTTTCTCTCCTGTTATCAATTATGTTTCCTTAAATCAGGATATCTGCTGATGCAAAGTAATCAACTGATGCCAGTGCTCACTCTTTACCAAATTTAAAATCTGTACACAATACTGTGTGGAACTTATTGGATTCATTTTTATATAAGTTAACACGAGGCCAGCGATTTCCATGGCACTAAAATCTGAGCAGGTGACCTGCCTTGAGTGAATAAATGTAAGTGATAGTGAAAACACTTATTTTACTGTAGAATAAAATAATAGAATTGACAAAGAAACTGTTTTAGGTGGACTGATCAAATCATGGCTAATACCCAGTCCACTTAATAAGGTTGGTATCGGTGCCAATACAGATTCAGCAGAATACATCAATGTGTTTTTAATACCAGCTCAACTTTAAGACCACATGTCCTCCTGACACAATATCTGTATCTTGATATCTTATTTGCATGAGAAAAAACACAATAATGCAGGTGAAATTTAGGGCTCAGTATCAGTTACTAAAATTATGTCTTCATATGTCTTGTTATATTCAACCAACAGTCCAAAATCCAAATATTTACAGTTTACTACAATGTAAGACCTGAAAAAACAGCAAATTCACACTTTTGAGGCTGGAACCATCTAATGTTTGGCATTTTTGCTTACAGAATTAGTTTAACAATAAACTGATTAACAATAGTAGTTGTCGATACATTTTGTGTCAATTGACAAATGGACTAATCTACTAATCATTTCAGCTCTGATGTAAATCCAGCAGAACACATTACAATCTGAATGCTGTCAGATTTGCCAGATCACATATGGAGTTGGTCAACAAGCATATACTTTATTATTCACTGACTTGATTCAGACTGAGACAGACTCTCACTCTCACCCCTTGTTTCCAGTCCGTCTCTACTGTCAACTATAGAATAATGCAAAAATGCCACAAAAATAATGTTTTAAGAAAAAAAGCAAGGAATCCTGCCTCAAGGATTACTGAGCCCTAAGCAGTTTAAGGAACTACTAAACCACCGAACAGAATTTTATTCACTGTTTTCAATGGATACTTTTAGCTCTCCATAATTCTCTGTTGGCTGGTTCAGAAGCAGTTCGGTTAACATTTTTTTTCTAAATAACATTTTGTGAGACTTGATGGAGTTCAGTGTTTTATGGTATTTTACAAAATAACCATCACATATTAGCAGGCATTCATGAGTGATGATCAGTGTCAGTGTGAAGCTTTCAGTGGAATTTCCATCTTGATCCTCTTGACACCAAAAATTCATCAACTTTCACTTTCCCTCTGTCAGTGCCAGACCACAAGAAAGAACCAGTTCCACATCCACTGTGGATAGTATTAAGTCCTAATGGGCAAAACACACACTGGTGGCAACATCATTTACATCAAGCCAACTAAATTAGCCGTCACATCCAATTTTGCACACAATTACATTAAAACTAAAGTTTTGACATCTGACACTGTTTTTCCCATCAATCTAATGGACAGGAGACTCAACTCAGGTGAATTACAGTTAGTGCTCAATGGAATGACCCTGTACTGAGATCAAATCAGTTGTGTCTTTCTACTAATGAGGAGACTGTAGATATACTGATACTCTAATATCAATACTTCAGATGTCAAAACAAAATTAATCTCTTAGTTATACATAAGGTTTATACATTATAATACTTATTTTATAAAGTCAGAAGGTTCTCCCAGATACCAAATGCTCTTTGTCTCTTTTAACCGTTTTATGTTTGTTCCTGGTGACCCAGTTATCCTAAATGCCCACAGACAACCACACCACAGGCTTCCTCTTTTTGTGAAACACTGCAGTTAAGTAGGGAACACTTACACTATGTAGTTCCGTAAAAGGATGGTGTTTGTTTTATATAAATTACATCTGTAGAAAAAAAATGCTGTTAAAGTTATAATTCTTAAGATTTTCATAAAACCAAAGCTTGTTTTCACTGTTTCTTCAGCAACAGCCATTCAGTGTATTTGCATTTTATAATTAGTTAATTAGTTATAGCTATCATTATTAATATCTCCCATTTCTGCACTGGATTCAAATTCTAGACTTTGAATGAGAGGATTCACAGGAAACAATGCATGTTTAACTTATCAATAACAGCCTCACTGTTTAGTGTTTATTCTCCCAATGCTGAATTAGAGCTGTGTTAAGATACTGCTAATGCTAACCTAATGTTTACTACTGCTGCTAGTTCACATTAAAAACATTCCACTGGCCAAACAGGAAAGGCAACGTGTTTATCACCATGTTTAGCAATTGTTTATCAAAAATGTGTCAACAAACAAGATAAGAGTCATTTTCTTAATTTTTTTCATCAGGAGATCATTTTTAATTTTGTGTGTGCTTCACACCTCCAAGTCCTCAGCAAGGAAACCAACTCCTTTTACTTTGTCCGGCTATTGTGTGGAAAACAACTCATGCCATTTACAGCATTAAATCAGATCATGGTTCCATTTGGCCTGAAAGCATATTATTGATTGACTTCTCCATTAAAACAACATGAGTCGGTTTTGCTACACTGTAAACAGGTGTAAACAAGTAGCTGCTCAAGGAATGTTTACTGTTACAACCCCTAACCACTAGTGTCACCAAATCAACCAGGATTTAAGTTTTAACAACTTTATAAATATTTACATACTTCTAGACCACAAACAATTGCCACTGCTGCCTTCATTGTTTTCAATGTAGACAAGAGATAGGAAACAGAGGAGCTCATTTGCCCAACTCCCAAATCTCCACAATGCATCATGCATACCTTCAAGTCAGACACACTGACTAACTGATCCAACGCCTGTGAGGAGGTGCTTTTAAAATGGATAAGATAAAAAAGCTTTGACCAAGAGCTTTTTCAACGTACGTGTGATATACAGTATCATACGTACGTATTAGGTACGTAGTAAGTATTAAGGCCCTTTCACTTTTTTCACATTGTTATGTTGCAACCTTAAGCTAAAATCGTTTAAATTCATTTTTTTTCCCTTATCAATCTACACTCAATTATCCATAATGACAAAGCAAAAAGAGAATTTTAAAAATGATTGCAAATTTATTATAAAGGAAAAACTGAAATATCACATTGATATAAGCATTCAGACCTTTTTCTCATTACTTAGTTGAAGCACCTTTGCCAGCGATAACAGCCTTGAGTCTTCTTGCGTATGATGCGACATGCTTTGCGCACCTGGATTTGGGGATTTTCTGCCATTCTTCAGTGCATCCTCTCAGCCTATGTCTGGTTGGATATGGACCATCGTTGGGCAGTTATTTTCAGGTTTCTCCATAGATGTTCGATTGGGTTCAAGTCAGGGCTCTGGCTGGGCTACTCAGGGACAATCAGAGTTGTTAGATAGGGTTAGTCATCCCTATCCTGAACCAATGGGTTCTTGGTCACCTCTCTTACCAAGGCCCTTTTCCCCTGATTGCTCAGTTTGGCCGGGTGGAAGACTGCTGGTTGTTCCAAACTTCCTCCACTGAAGAATTATGGAGGCCAATGTGCACCTGGGAACCTTCAATGCAGTTTAGAGTAGTTTTTGTAGCCTTCCCCAGATCTGTGCCTTGACACAATCTTGTGTCTGAGCTGTCTGTCTCTGAGCTCTGCAGGCAGTTCCTTCGACCTCATGGCTTGGTTTTTGCTCTGTTATGTATTGTCAGCTGTGAGACTTATATAGCGAGATGTGTGCCTTTCCAAATCATGTCCAATCAACTGACTTTACCACAGGTAGACCCCAATCAAGATGTAAAAAACATCTCAAAGATGATCAAGAGAAATGGGAGGCACCTGAACTAAATTTCAAGTGTGCAGAGGGTCTGAATACTTATGTCAATGTGATATTTCAGTTTTTCCTTTACAATAACTTTGCTTTGTCATTATGGGGTTTTGATTGTAGATTGATGAGGGAAGAAATTAATTTAAACGGAAAAGTGAAGGAGTCTGAACACTTTCTGAAGGCACTGTATACACCATTCAACCACAACATTAAAACTAGTAACTGGTTTTCATGTTGTGGCTGATATATATACTGTACATATACACGATTCCACCTCAACCTTAAAACCAGCAAATGGTTTTAATTTTGTGGCTGATCTGTATTGTTTCAAGACAGGCCTTTAGGCGTTAAGCTGCTCTGTTAACGTACACAATGAGATTTTAGTCGGTGGATAGTAGCTGCTGAAACATATGATACAGGTTGTTAGTGGGTTGACATATCGCAAAGGCGCAAATTTGTGCAGACGCAGCCATAACCACCATTATGGTTAAATGCTTGTGTGATTTATATTTACGTCGAGGAAAAAAAAAAAAAAAAAAAAAAAAAAAAGCATACCAGTCTCAATATCATTGTTGTTACATAAAATAAAATCCCTCTGGTGCAGAGGTGGTGCAGGAACAAAATTCTGGCCCACCGTCTGGGGTTCGATACCCAGTAGTGACATCTCTAGTCTGGTCAGTGGACAACATTCCATATCTGTCATTTCCCTCTGAAATGTGAAATTTCTTGAAGTTTGTTAAAAGCATCTGAGGCAACATTCAGAACATATTCCACTAAAATCCTCAATAAAAAACCAGTGTAATACGTTCACAGGTACGTGAGTGAAATGTAATGAGAGTACGGCATCAGAACCAGGTTAATGGATTCTAATAAACAACCAATGCTGCATTAATGAGCTCTACAGTATAGAAGTCATCAGATCCATCACATCTTTAGACCACACTGGCTGATCCAGATATGATGTCAGTAAACAGCTACCATAGCCGCAGCTCAATGCAGAGTAGATTTAAGGCTCAGTCAGTCCTACATGTGCAGCATATAAACAAGTCTCCAGTCACCATTTAGCTCTGCCACTCTGCCTCTCCCTCCTACTAACCTGCTCATAGCGCAGCAGCAAATCCACCTCTTCCTCTTGCCACCACCACATATGAAGCTAATTGTTCTCTTTTCATAGTTTCCCTTCAACTGCTGTGGGGCTTCTACCAAGCATCCTCACCCATCCTGGTTGTGTTCCCTGGATGATCTCCCTCCTCTCTAACACTGTGACTAGCTGAGGACAGAGGGAGGAAGGGGGAAGCAGGGAGAGAGAGGTAGTGGAGCAGGAGGAGGGGTTAGAGGGAGAGGGAGCGGGGAATGATGCTCCTTTGTTTAAGAGCTTCCTGTCTCTCTCTCCCTCACTCTGTCTCTGCTCTGATCTATTGTTGTCTTACACTGTCCAGTGGGTCCATTATTAGACAGATCATTTGGTTTATGGAGAAAAACTCCGATCACAATTTAAAAGTCCATGGTAGCAACAACAAATGTCGTTTTGTCCGATCAAAAGTCAAAAACCCAAAGATAATCAATTCACTATGATATAAAACAGAGAAGTGAATCTAAGGCATTAAAGAAGCTGCACACAATCGACCAAACTTCAAGACACTGATTAGCATTTTTGTTCAATAAATTTTCAAAAATTTCAAATTTTATACAAATTTAAGTTATAGTTTCCCCTTTCTCCAACTGTCCATATGCAAGCTCCCATGTCTTCGCTCTTGCTTGCCCACATACGGACACTTTCTTTTTCAGTTTGAATGTCTGTTTTTTTCTTTTTTTTTTTTTTTTTTTACAATTCAATTATATAATCGAATTTAGAATATTCATTGACAACCCTAGGGTTTTTTTGTGTGTGTATAAATCCTTATTTTTTCTTTTTATTCCTCTGTAAAGCAGTTTGAATTTCTTCTGTGTGGGACTGTACTCTACAAATAAACTTGACACGATTTACATGTCAAATAAATAAATAAATCTAGATCTAGATCTATAAATCTAGGCTAACCCAACAAAGCAGTTTCCTTATAGATACAATATACCACTGCCTGACGGACTTTACCCTGGCCTCCACCAGTCCAAATCTCAGCATCCCATTCTATCATTCTACCTACACTGAGCCATCTCTGACCTGACACCTCAAGCTAACCTTCTGATTTCTGGAACATGTTTGGAGTAAACACAGCCTGGGAAGGGAGCACAACCTGAATTCAGACCAGACGGCCACACAACCAGGCCATAGGGCATGCATGGTTGTGCCACTGACCAGTCAGCATGACAATTAACTATAATAACATAACTAGCTGATCAGACACCTTGCAGGAGCTCTGAACTGATAAGCAGACGATGTTTGTAGGGCGGTTGTGGAAGAAAGTCGTCCTCACTTGCTACAAGCTCTAGAGAAGCTCTTGCTACAAGCTCTGGAAATCTTAAATTCTTTATGTTGGTCAAAAAAACTGGTCAAATACTGTAAGTGCTAAAATGCAGGTACAAGATGGTCACAAACACTCCTGATATATACAGGAAGTTAAAAGACAAAATATAACAGATCATAACAACTTCCCTTTTTCTGGGAAAAAGGTTTAGTCAACCTACTGTAATCTAATCTAATATACTCTTCCATTTCCTACAGTAATCACTCATCATCTATTATTGACTCTGTTGTCACTTACCAAACAACTGTACTACAATGTACTGGTGCTGGTAGTTTTATGAAACTAAAAATAAAACTTTCTCGATGTTTTCAGTAAGAACATACCATTTTATACATATAGTCAGACAGCAACAGATAAGGCTTGTGGCTCTCTACAATCAGTTTCAGTTCTGTTTTTGCTAAATTTAAGCAGTGCTGCAGTCGCTCCACAAATTAATACATTTCAGTATGCAGTCACATCCTTCCTGAACCTGCCTGTTGCCTCTTACACCATAGCAAGAAAAGAAGCCCATGTGCAATGGCAGAATTTAGAGAGGGATGGATGAGATGCAGGCAGATTACTCACTGCTTTGATGTTCCATGTTGCTGGGAGTGTCTCCAGAGTCCTGGGGAAGGCCAACAGACCAGTAGGACATTCCTACTGGAGTCTGATTAACCACTATCAGAGCAGAGTTCCTTCAAAGAGAGGAGGACTGGATTCAACTGTCACCCTGCACAAAGACAAAACAGCAGAGATGAAGAACAAACACACACAGCTCTCTGGAGCCATACAAAAAAACCTTTCTACCAGTTAAATAAACACAAGTTAGTTATACAGTCCAAATAGTACAACATTTATTTAAAAACCATTGACTTAAGGCCATTAACTATTCATTTTTATTTCTGAAGTGTTTAAAAGATTGAGGAGCTCTGCTGGTATATCTTTGTATTACTATATGTACAGACGTGCGAGAAATTAAAAGGAAAAACCAACATAAAGGTAAGGTGTTGGGCCACCATGTGCCACCAAAAGTTTCATTGTGTCTTGGCATTGATTCTACAAGTCTGTAAAAGGCTGCTGGAGGGATGAACACCATTCTTCCGAAAGATATTCCCTCATTTGGTGATTTGATGATGGTGGTGGAGAGTGCTGTCTACATGTCGCCCCAAAATCTCCCATAGTTTTTCAATTGGGTTGACATCTGGTGACTTCAAAGGCGACAGCATAGGATTCACATCATTTTCATACTAATCAAACCATTCAGTGACCCCTTGGCCCTATGGATGGGGGCATTTTAATCTTGGAAGAGACCGACCCCCACCAGGATAGAAATGTTTCATCAAAGGATAAAGGTGATCACTCAGAACAACTTTGTATTGATTTGCAGTGACCCTTCCCTCTAAGGGGACAAGTGGACCCAAACCATGCCTGCAAAATGCCCCTCACAGCATAACAGAGCCACCAGATCCCCTCACTGTAGGGATCAAGCATTCAGGCCTGCACCGTTCTCTTGGTGTCCGCTACACATGCACTCGCCCACTTGTTGAGAACATGGTGAAGGATGACTCATCTGACCATATCACTTTTTTCCACATCTCTGTAGACCAGTGTCTATGGTTTCCACTCAACTCTCAAATGTGTATTCATCTTTGTAATGAGTGGTTTATGCACTGCAACCCTACTATAATATCCCTCTCTATGTAATTGTCGACGGACTGTTCTTGCTGACACAGTCTGATCACATCCTGCATTGACATTCTCAGTCACCTAAACAACAGTTGCTCTTCTGTTTTTCCTTCCATATCGCACTAATGCAAGAGCATCCTGGTCATCACATGTACGCTGTCGACCACAATTTCCGTCCCTATTTACTAAGGTGCTCGAAACTTTGCACATTTCACGCAATGTGAAAATGTATGTTTTACGGCTCTTTTGTACGGTTGTGGCAAAATTGCTCGATAGCGCCCCCTATAAGATCTCAACGGCGTAGCCCTCAAGGTACGTTTCACCTACATGTGCAAAATTCGACAGGCCCATGAAATATCCCAAGACTTACAAGAAAAGCTATAACCTAAACCCAACAGAAAGTAAGCCGTTTTGAATTTACTGTGCAATTTTGGCACAGACCTTTGATATGCAAAATTGCAAAGCTCTTGATTTTTCGTGGAACGGCATGTCTGTGGAGGCATGGCGAATTTTGTTGTCCCACCATAAAACAGGAAGTTTTTGTAACTCAAATATAAATTATCCAATCTGCCTGAAAATTCATGTTTGATAAGAGTCCCAGCCTGAGACATCCACATGCCAATATTCAGATATAATCACAGCCCCACCTACTAGCAACAGGAAATGCATGATACAAATATGCAACTGGTGGACACAGTAAGATATGTTTAACTCTTTGGTTTTGTATCCAATGATCATACAAATTCAGAGCCATATTATATGACTTGCATTAACACCTTGTATACTGCTTCCACCAGGGGCTCAAATTCAGAGGGCCTGTTAAACGTTGCTTGCAGCTTTAATTTAATTTAATTTTCAATTTCATTTATAATTTAATTATAAGTGCTGCAAGAGAAAGGATCAGTAGTATTCAATTTTTTTATTCAGTTTCCAAAATCAGTTTTTCAAATCCAAGCCTCAGAGGTTATGATGAAAGACTCTCAAGTTCAAGCAGGGGAAACTTCCTGGTGCAATTGCTTAGCCAATATGACAGTGCACCTTAATGCAATCAAGAAAAAGCAAGCCTTTCACAAAAAAATAGGTGTAAATACTTTCCATTTTGTTTGATAAAACCACTGATGTATCGCACATTAAACAGGCATCCTTTGTTGTGCATTATGTACATTACATGACCATAAAGGAGCACTTCATACAGTGAACAACAGGGGAGGAGACTGAAAACTCAGTGACTTATGTACTGAAGGAAAACCATCTGTATGTAGAAGACATCCAACATGAGCTGGCTTTACAAAGATCTTCTTTCCAGAATCCAAAGGCAAAAATAAAAAAGTCCCATATGTCCATTTTGGACACATTGCTTGAATCTTGTTTTAGTGGACAATGCAAAGTCAGGCCTGAACTTTTTGGATTTTTTCTTTTATACTGTGGCTGAAAAATTCGTGAAAACACATGCCCTGAATCCAGATCCATGCATCCTTGAGCAACAGAAACTCTCAGACACTCAGTGGGGCTGCAGGAAAATGGCACTAAAATACTCCTAATAAAAAGGTCCTCCCTGCAGTTTTCAGTTTCCTGGCCAGAGAAGAAGCAAAGAAGCTACTACAGTGTCTCAACTTTGAATTCATGATGCATGAAAATCACATCACCTGTGTTTATGGAAACCGTGCTTGCTGTAAATGCCTTCCAGCAGCAAAATCTGACTTGGAAGCTGCCTATACTGTTGATGGTGTCCTAATCAGAAAGAAGCAACTAAGGACTGAAGATGAATTCGAAAAAATATTCCAAAATGCCACCACTCAAGCTGACACAGCAGACATTGAGGCTCCTGATGTGATCTGTAGGCAGGAAAGACGCCAAAAAATGCTACCTAAGATGGAGTACTGCTCAACATCCGCAAACAGACGACCAACAGACGCAGTCCAGAGGAAGGCTTTACTTCACATTTCTGGACAGTTATTTAGGAACTCTGGAGACTTTTCAAGGAAAAGAGAAGACAGAAAAATCCTGTTGTCGCTGCAATGCCCGACAGCTCAGATGTCTAAGTACAGAATGCTGCTGATACTCTTTGAGTTTTATGGATTTGAAGAGGAGGAGGCCCAGCTACAGACTGAGCTCAGCGTCTTAAACTCTGCATAGAATGTACAGTAACTTGCCCAAAGACGAGTATCCATGCACTGTCGAGAACTTTCAAGGCGCATTGCGCTCATTTAGCCCCTGTATATCTATGCCACATTAGCTGCGTGCACTTTGTTGTGCATTCATTCTCAAAACGGAAGTTTGTAAAAGCCAAACTCTGAAACCTGTGTGGCCAAGAAAGTAAATGGCATGAACCAAAGGAGGTCAAGCAAGCCATAAGTATGAGGCAGTCATTTATAAATGTCCAAGTTCATGATCAAGTAATTGTAATCATCTGCAAAAAAATTCTGTTAACTGTATAAGTGGATCATTTATTCAGTTTTCTCAATAAAAAAAAATACATCATCTTCATCTCTGTTTCATCCTCCTGTACACAAGCATGTGTGTGTGTGTGTGTGTGTGTGTGTGTGTGTGTGTGTGTGTGTGTGTGTGTGTGTTGTCATACAAATGTTATATAGCCCAGTGTGCAACATCAGGAGGAGGCATGACAATACAGTGGGTCTGGATGTGCTCTATACACTCCTTTGATTAGTATTAGCTAATGCAAAAACCCCTTGATTTATAAGATTTATCTTTTGTAATTCATTCTATTCCCATATAGCTTCATCTCACTCTACCAAACAGCATAATGGTGAGTGGGCTGCTGCGCCATGCAGCAGTTTGGAACCTATTCTGTTTAAAATCGGCGACTCTTGTAAAAATAGAGTGTGGAAAATACATTGAATTGTGTTTCGCATCGTAAGTTAGGCACACATAGGAAACAAAATGATTGTTTTTGATGACTGGTCTGTTTCTCTTTCAAAACAACGCCACCTACCACATCTAATAAAGCGAAATGTGCGCACTTGTTGCGCTGATATTTTCAGCAAAAAAAACAGCAGACAAAATATTGTGACACAACAGTTATTTGTAGCCAACTCACCGCATGCTGGAGAGGTCCAGCGAGCACCAGGAGACCGTTCCAGAGCTGCGATCTCCTCAGCAGTAGCAGGCACAGATTACTGTTTGACACTTAACATTTCACTGGACTTCCTGATTCCACGATGCAAACTTTCCAATCCATGCGCACGCCGTGTCAAGTCAGACCAGACCAGTGCGGCCCCAAAATGAACGAACTATTCTTGCGAGTTCGATACGAATCGAGTTTACGTTACTACATGCTGGCTCAGGGAAATAGCCGGCTGCCCTCACACTAAGCTCAACACTGACACAAACACTTACGTCGCCTTTCATGTTACCAAACTAAAGGCTAGCCACATAAATGGAAGCAAATAGTGTTACAAACTTACTTAGGTACTGTGTGGCAAAGATGAGCTTGTTTCAAGCAGTACAGGTAATGACTGAGTAAGACATGTTTACCCCTCGGGGCTTACCGTAGATGTTCGTCCTGGCTGCTGACAACTTACTACTTACTCACTAATACTACACTACTCGACTCGACTCGACTCGACTCGACTCGAATATACCAGCTCTCGTGCATACCAGCTGCCCTCCACACTTCCCGTACATGCCGAACGGCAGCCCATATGCCGAAAACTGCCGAAGAGAGTTCTTGGAAGCTTCGGGGCTCGCCGGACTGGTTCATGTACCAGAGTCAGTAGACACTGGCCTCGGGGCTCCTTACCCTGTTGATTTTATGTTCCTGCTGCCTGCGGACTCCTCCTATGCTGACATGAGGTTAGAAGATAATTGTTTACCATGTATTTCCAAATGAAAACCCTCGCCAGTGTTTCCAGAATTGTACTTTGTGATGAGAGCAGACTGGTTGGACGGCTATTGCATACAGTAAAAGGAATTGTTTGTCTTTTGGATCAGGATACATTTTTTCTGAAGCACACTTTTCCTTGTTGCAGAGACAGGTTGAATAAGTACTTAACAGGTCTTGCAGTGAATAGAGCAGCAAGCTAGATCTTGTCCTGGAGATTTATCTTCAGGCAGTGAGGTCAGAATTTTCTGCGTATCATCTAATAATATCTCTGGTAATATGAGGTGACAGTTTTTCCCAACATGACCTGTCTCTCTCTTTCTAACAATAGATAATTTGGGACATAATCATTCATGTTAGACCTCAAATCATGTATCATTTTTTTGTTCCAAAATGGTCAGCGAAGTGATTAGAAATGTCTTCTGGTTTAGTTTTGATTTTTATTTTTCCATCTATCTTAGCATTGACAGGACATACACATTTTAACCCACCGAGTAAACCCTATACTGTATTCCAGATGTGCTGTGACTTATTTACAAGTCCCTCAAATGCTTTTTTATAATATGGTGCTTTTAACCTTACTCAAAAATGTCTGCATTTTCTATAAGGCGAAACATCAGAATCTAGTTTGGGCCGGGCTGCTACAGCTTTTGTCCTTTCCCTTTCAGCTATTTCTTTTCTTAAGTTTTGGATCGATCCAATGAGACGATTTAGCTTTAATTGTTCTTTTTTTATTGAAACATGATGATGTATAATGTCAGTAAACAGCTTATTAAAACAGTCAACAATCAGTATTGTTCTCAAGATACACGGTCCCATGGAGTAGCGGCCAGATTTCTTTGGTAATCTTGTAGTTTGAATCTCTTAAGGCTTCTCCTTATAGCCACTCTAAGACTCTTTGGCACTTTTGTATATTTTGCTATGCACATAATGTTGTAATCTGTCCAAGACAATTGGACAAATTTGGCATTTGAGCGTCTACTTGGTGTATTACAAAATATCAAGGGTAGTTTCACTTGTGTGCACAAATCTGTTTGTTACAGACCTTTTGGTATGCTGCACATTAGTTTTTCTCTTTTTTTTTGGACTAATTTAAATGTGTTGTTCCCTTTTTGATAGGTGTGGGTCGTCCATGGGTAAGCTGATGTATAAACTTACTCACCCTGACGGTCATCACCAGTAACATAGACTACTGATGCCACCTACTTGAATTCTGGAAGGAAGCTATAATAGTACCAATCTTAAAGTCAGGGAAAGATTGCACTAACCCAGGGAATTACAGAGTTATCACTTTAACAATCCATGTCTGTTTATTAATGGAGAACATTATAAATATTTCTTTAGCATATTACATAGAAATGAAAGGACATGTATCAAAATATCAATGGAATTGATTCAGGAGAGGTAGGATTACAATGGACCCAAATTTATATTTAGAATGTGAAATAAGAAAAGCACAACTAAATGAGGAAAGTGTGGTAGCTATATTCTTTGATATAGAAAAGGCTTATGATATGATGTGGAAGAAGGGGCTATTGATTAAAATCAGAAAATTAGGCATTAAAGCCCAGATGTTTAGGTGGATCAAGACCTTCTTAATTGGAAGATCAGTTCAAGTTTGGGAAAAGTAATTTGGGAAAGTTTGTGGAATATGTAGATTGGATTAGAATTTTCTCTCCCCGCAGATGAAGGAGCAATTTGGAGCAGAGGAAGAAATTTAGAATTTATTGAAAACAGGTGACAAGAGATCATTGGAAAAGTAGAGGAGTGGTCATTTAAGTGGGGATTCAGATTTTCAGTAGATAAAACAAAAACAATTTTCATTACAAGAAAGACAATTAGTAGTCATATCAAACTGTAAGAACTGTAAAGTGTGGTACACTTAAAATATTTAGGGTTATGGTTTAATGAAAGCCTTACTTGGGGTGTGCATGTCCAGAGAATTATTGACAAAAAATTAAGAAAGTGTTAGATGTCATGTGATGTCTAGTCGGAAGGGAATGGGGAGCAGAGGGGACTGCATTGAGGACCATTTATACTGGGTTAATTAGATTGGTATAAGATTATCGGTGTGTGATGTTTGGGTTAGCAGTCAATGCCTCTCTCGAAAAATTAGATGACATTTAATATCAGGCTTTAAGAATATGCTCACGTGACTTCAGAACAACTACAACATCATTTTTACTTGTTGAAATGGGGGAAATGCCACTGGAAATGAGGAGGATACAACTTTTGCTTAATCACTGGTTAGTTTACAGGTACAAAGTTAGGACCATCCAACACAAGTCACATTAAAGCCTGGGAAAAAGGGAGGAGAAAAATGAAAAGCTTTGGATGGAGAGTCATACAGAAAGCAACAGAATTAGGAATATCCCAAATAAAAATTTGTCCACATGTACCGCTACCTACTTCCAGATGCTACAGTAGACTTAATATTAGTTGAAAAAAAGAACGAAGATGAGTTTATTTTGAATTCTCAAACAGTTAAGACCTACATAGAAAGTCATTACTACAGCTTTGTTCAGAACTATACAAATGCTTCAAAGAGTCCAAACAATAACATCAGAATTGCTTTCACTGTACCATAGTTCAAAGGTAAAGCTGGGGCAAGACTCAGTGATGGTTTATCAGTTTATACTGGAGAAATGCTTGCAATTTTGTTGGCATTATAATGGATTGAGGAAACAAGACCACTAAGAGCAGTTTGTTCAGACTGCAGTTCATCACTAGCCAGTTTAAAATATAGCCATTCAGAGAGCACACCAGAGATACTGGTAGAAACACAACAAACACTGTACAGAATTCAAATGATGGGACTCACTGTGATATCTAAGTGAATTCCAGCGCATATAGGATCAGAGGAGATGAGTTAGCAGATACATTATCAAAGGAAGCCAAAAAAAAAAAAGAAACACATTTATGTGGCCGTAAATTTTAGTAAACTTTAACAAGGCAGAAATGAAAAGTCTATTTAAGGCAGGAGGAAGACAGAAAGGGATAATGAATTTATAGAATTCAAAGAAGAGTTGGAGAAATGGGATATACCAAAAGAAACAGAAGAGAGGAGCCAATAATATCCAGATTCAGATTTGGTCATACAGGATTCAACAGCACATTACTCAAAATTGGAAGATAAAACACAGGATGATGAGACTTTTGTGGAGAAAAAAACGTTAGAACATGTTATGCATTGCTGTCATATATATATATATATATATATATATATATATATATATATATATATATATATATATACATATATACATACACACAGACACACACATATATATATGTATACATATATGTAAATACATATATATATATATACACACATATATACATATACTTATACATACATATATATAATTAATGGCTTAGAATTTGAAATCCCACAATCAACCTTTCGGGCTACAATAGTGCAGGGCACACAAATGTGATATGCTGACATTAAGGGGAAGTAAAATGACATATATTATTATACTCCCAAAATATTAAGTTGCAGGCTACATTTAGCTGATAACTTATGAAATCAAGAGGTGTTTTAGGTTGGTATACTAATGGATAACGTGCCTCTGCGCTCTTTCGGGGGCATTTGCTTGGATTACTTTCATTTTCACATAATTGTCATGCATTAACATTAAATATACTTTGACAAATATCTACTGTTCATGCAAATAAGTTAGCCTTAGTGCACTTCCAGTTCCTTCATCCCAAAGTCGATGGATTTTTTTGAATGGGTTTTTGGTTAGACGCCTGAAATTCCAAAACTCAGGACATTTTCATGTTTTGTTCTACAACATAAAATACATCAGTAAATACCCCACTCGTGATTTTTTAAGCTTATACATCTTTTAAAGGAGGCATTAGCTAACAAGTGGCTAAATGAGACTACAGAGGTTTTCGGGGGCATTAAACGTCATCACGCCGAACACCAATCTACCAATCTACTCATCAGTCCACCTTTACAGCCTTGTTGGGGTTATACTCGTTCTATTGCAAACTATTACTAACTTTCTAAGAGGAAAGGATGTTGTAGAAGAGGTAAGAATGGTAAATCAAATTAAAAGTTGGAAGCTTGGTGATGGTAAAGTTGAAGTCATGCGACCCTGTTTCTAGTTCATTTATAGCCTAACATTAGCTTTTACTTCTCACGATTGTCAAAAATCATAAAAAAGGTGTTCATTTGTGAAGATTGACTTGCTGAACAAATCACGTAAGTATCATAAACTTTTCTTTTGTCATAGAGCTTATTTTCTGCAATAATCCAAAAGCCTATGGAAAAATCCCCTTGGCTTTTTGTCGAGGGAAACTAGGGTGATGCCTACTTCCAGGTTGGCCAACAAAAATACATCTTCCCTGCACCATTCTATTAATGTAAAAGGAAGCAGAGGACGTGGAACCAGCCCCAGTACTTTCAAAGTTATTGCACAGAGTCACCACTGCACAGCGAGGGATTTAAGTCAGTTAAACTTGTTGTGTGTGGTGTGCATGACTTTATAGAGAGCTGCCCATCCAAACGGCATTTAAATAGTTTTCATGCTAACAGCGGAGGCTGTGTGAAATGTATACATTTAGATACATTTAGAGTAGACGTTAGTTAACGTAGTCATTGAAATCACAGCTGTAACGGCTGGACTGATTTTGACATGTATTTTTATTAATTAAGCTCTAGTGTGGTCTTTGTGTTCACAAATGTGTATATTACCAGCATCGTGTGTGGGTGCAGACTATATAGACCAAAGAAATGTTTTGCTTAATTTGATAAATATGCCCCTGTTTGATAGGAGTGGGTCCTCCATGGGTAAGCTGATATGCAAACTTACTTACGCTGATGGCTATCACCAACAACATTGGCGACTGTATGACTACACCTGGATAACTTGAAGAGAGAGCCAGGCTGAAACTGGCAACAGGTTAACTGAGTTCAGTGTGTAGTTTCAAATGAGAGAGGGACTGAGATTAAAGCGCTGACTCAACTTTAAGCAGTTTGAGGTTTGAGTTCACAACCATACTGGGTGAGCAGCAAATAAACTCCAGCGTCTTTTTTTTTTTTTTTTTTTTTTTTTTACACATACACTCAGTTGGCATTTTATAAGATACATGGACAACTGTTTCTAATTTTTTGGCCACCTAATTTATATCAATGACGGCAGGCTGAATAACAGAAAAACCTCTGTATAATGCAGTACAGCTAAACAGCACCATTAACCACATCCTCGGAAATTATCAGACAATAGAATTAACACCTCTCTGAAACAATTTTAATAAAAACTGAACAATATAACCTTCAGGAAGATAGGAGTTATTGTAGGACTGTTGTATTAGACTGCATTAGTTTTAGCTGGGTGTACCTAATAAACTGCCAGAGGAGTGTATTCCGCCAATTTTAGGACAGAGCAGGAATATGACAATCTTAAAAACATACAGCCAGTGCAGCCAGGGAGTTTTTTATAATACAGCAGTGGGATGGTCTTGACTGGCAGAGTCCGTCACCTGACCTCAATCCATCTGAGCAGGGGTGGTTCTCATGATCTCATTTTACATCTCCCTACCCCTCGCTTCCTTGGTTGACCTGGAAATCATTCCCACCCACCATCATGAAGGACGTTTCAGTTCCCTTATTACTGTTCAGAGGAGTGAGGAGCGAGGATACAAGAGACCATCTTCCATCCGGAGGTCTTTTATCAGACTGACGCACCCCTTTATTTGAAATCGGTTAGTGATTGGACACTGCAGACAATCAGACCACATCATCATTTTTATACTGCAACAAATAACAATTTATCATCCATAACACTGCTCAACAATTCTTTGCTTTCATGAAGAAAGGCGAGAGAGGCTTCAACCCCCAGATGAGGAGCTGGTGTCTGGTGTCTGGTGTCCGAATTGTTGAGCACTGTTCTGGATGATAACTTAAATTGCTATACAATTGCGTTATTTAAAGTTTTGAGGTTCAAATTCAAAAGCAATGAATTTAAAATGTGATGCATAAAATGTAATAAATACACACACACACACACTCACACAGAGTGATGAGGAGTAACTAAGTACATTTACTCAAGTAAATTTAACAACCATTTACACTTGGCCTAAAACGACTCCAAAAACTTCAACAACTATTTTTTACACTTGGCCTCGATTGACCCCAACGACTCTAACGACTGTCGATACAACAACCAGGAGCACTAACAAGCTAAGTGACATCAATGGCCTTGATAAAGACCCCACAGAAGTTAGATACCTGGGACTCCCCATCAGTCGGTCAGAACTGAAAGAGGTCCAAGAGGAGTAGAATCAAGGACAAATAGGCGTGGTTGTGGATACTCGAGGACAATGAGAGGTGAAACATCTTAAGGTATATAAAACCAAGTCCAATTGTCCTCAGTTCAGCCCTTCTTGGTTAACCACGACCTGGTAGACTGAGAATCTTCACAGACATCACGTTCTTTGTTTTTTGCAATTTTGAGTTTTTGAACTGGTGTCAATAAAGAACTAATTCATTTTAATTCCTTCTTGTGTGTGCTTTGGAGATGACACCACGGTTTTTGATTAATTCAGTTATCACATTGCTGAAACACTGGTTAAAAGATAGAACAGCTGCCGATCGTCCAAAATAATTTATTAATTTTTTGGTCAATAAAATGTCATGAAATAGTGGAAAATGGGCATTCTAGTTTCCCAAAGTGCAGTCTTTTATGCTCACATAGCTGCCTATTAATTTGATGTTGATTAACTACTCGTTCAATCGACTCATCATTTTTATTAATATTCTTATTTCATTTATTATATTTGTAAGGGACCATTTACAATATTAAACATAAATGTTTGATGCATTAGTTAGAGTTAGCTAATTAGCTAAAGGCTAATTTTCATCTGCAGTCCCCTGGCAAGTCACAATTAAAACTTCAACACACTGACAGAACAGCACTAAGCAACCTCGACAAAGAAGACAAAAACACATAATACAAATTACACACAGTAATACAGGACACACACACACACACACTCACACACACACTTTGTCAACACCATTACTATATTAGAAAGATTAAGTCAGGCAAGGATATTTGAATACCACACAAAACTACATTAATACGAGAGTCAAGCAAAACGTATAAAATATAGAGTAAGTGGTTACAGGGTTGAGTTGCATTTAGCAGATCTTTCCATTTGACTTTAAAACACCTGATAGATCTGCAGCTCTTTATGTTGTCTGATAGGGCGCTCCACTGAGTTGTGGCTTTCACAGTGAAACCTGACTGCAGAAATGCAGTGCGACGAAAGGGTACAGTATGATCTCTTGCAGGAGACATTCTTGTGGATTTTATAGTGTTATCTGAACGGAAGTAAACAAAGTCACATAAACTTTATACGCAAGACACAGATTTGAGAAAAGTCTTAAAATTCTTAAGGCTCAGAAGATGATGTTTCCCCATTATCCTACATTGATGATATTGAATTGGCTTTATATTCAGAATTTGTAAGGTTTGTTTTTACAGGGACTCCAGTTGTCCAATTACCATTTCAGGTCTAATCTCACCCCTGGTCTGATTTTTTTTACAATATTTACAGCAAATTATTGAAACTACACACTTTTTTTAATCCCTTGAAAAATCTACATGGAATATATTATCTGAAAATCATTACTTTCAAATGTATTCGAGTGTTTTGGAAGGATGAGATACCTTAAAAGATTGCACTTCAGTGTGTCCATCAGGCTGTCTCTTTGGTCAAAATATTTCAACAACTACTCACCTGATTTCCACTAAATTTGCTCTGAAATTCATGTCCCTGCAGAGGATGAATCTCTATTTAGTAGTAACTATGATACCTTTTCTTTAAAAGTGTAATGTCAATTTTCCCATTGAAAATCCAATGGGTTAATGACATCGAGACATTTCCCTTGTGTTGTTTCCCAAGCACTGAAGCTATTTATATTGTTGTTTGAGGCAGGTAAATTTTATCGCTTGTCCCCTGCAGTTTTTTCAGTATGTTTCTTGATCACTCATGAGCTCTCCTAATTTATTTATTTAGATATTTTTTTCAAGTAATTGTTGAAATAATAATATTACCACAATGTATTTACGAAGTGCTTAAAAATCAAATTTGCAAAATTGATACACAAAAAATAGAAATTAAGCAAACAATACAGGAATAAACTAAAAAGTACTATCAATAAAACAAGTCATACTAAACATCTAAATGTACAATTAGGCCCATTTATAAGTGAATAATCGACTGTTTTTGTTTCTTGTTAAAATAAATGAGAATTGGAAAAAAAATGTCTGTTAATGTACCTCATGAAAACCTCATCCAGCTGAGTGCAACAGTGCGTGTGCTCACACAAGTTTGGCCTTCCTGAATTTCATTACAAGTGGCAGTAGCAGTCTGACATTGCTTTATCCAAGATATTTGCAACATTTTGCAGCAGTAAATTTATCGCTGTTATGCATCAGCGAGTCTCTCAGGCCTGTTCAGTGTCAATGATCATCTTTATCTCGGTAATGGCAGAGTGGCTAATGACAGATAAATTGCAGCTCATTGCAGAGCATGGAGGCCAAGCACTGGTACGCCACAAGGCCGGCATGCGTCGCTCTGTCCCCCTGTGCACGGCCTATCTGATGAAGCACCACAGTGTGACTCTCCTGGTGGCCCACAGGTGGGTGAAGACCTGTCGCCCCATGGTGAGGCCAAACAATGGCTTCTGGAAGCAGCTCATCTGGTATAAGATGGAGCCTTATGGGTGCAACTCTGTTCGTATGGTCTCCTCCTCACACAATAAATACAAAATTATGTTTATTAATGGAAAGTAACATAAAGAGTGCTCCCCCCTGACTTATAATGAGTATTGGTGGAATATAATTTACTCAAGCACAGTACTGTACTTTATACAACTCAATAAATTTCAGAGGAAAATACTGAATGGATTTGACACCTAAAATTACATGTTAGATTTCAGAATGAGATGTTACATTAAAAACGACTTATCATAAGCTTTAAAAAGTACAATAAAATAAACCAGTCGTTCCCAACCTATTTGCTTTATGACCCCTTAAAAACAATGTCTAGTTTGGACCCCTTGTTAAGTTTCATATGTCTATGTTGTTAGCAGTTACACCAAAGGAGATTTTCCTTCTAAACTTCTCATGTGGTTTCATTTAAATCACTGTTGTGGGCCCAAAGAGTAATGATAATATTTAACAAAAAGCAAAGATTGGAGAAAAGTTTGAAAAATGTATGTGTAATTTTTTTCTTCTTTCTTAACCCATTACTCATCTCACAAACCCTTAGATTATCTTGTGACCCTTATTGTACCATTACTTTTACTTAAGTAAAGTAACTTAATACGTCTTCTACAACTGATGATAGCCAGGCCTCGAATCACCGAAGAAGCTACGACAGTGAGGGCAGTTCAGGAATCCAACTCATCTGAGGCTACAAACCACAAAAAGCACTTATTTTAGATTCCATAATCATCTTAATTGGTTCGGCAATGAAACATTCGAAGGACAGCCATTCCTAACAAAGTGAAATAAATACTTTACACTTAGTTATTTAGGTATATGATATTTTCCATCTATTTCTGGTGCTTATTTCACCCATGAAAAGAGCCATGTTTTGTTAAAATAATAGATCATTAAAATGGAATTTTCTCTGCAGATCTCACAATAAAAATATATTTTTAGGTCATAATATGGACTTGTGCCAAGAAACAACTGGATTATATCTCTTTTCCTTTCTACAGAGAGGGCTTTTCATAGTTTTTTGACCACCGCCCCAGTAAAAATATAGTATTAATTTATAAAACAGGCACAATCCAAGTGTCACACATTGAATCACAGTAAAATCATTCACAATTTGGCACAAGTCTGTCAGCTCTAAACATCAGCAAACACTACTACTACTCTAGAGGAAAGTTTAAACCTAACATATTAGTGGTCGGCCTATCCCAAAAGACAGATTTTTTCCAATAATGGACTCACATCAGTCAAAACAATGCAGCTCTTGGCCAGTTTGCTCTTATGAAATACTTTTTTGGTTAAAACAATCAACATTTCATACTAGAGTTTAAATGCAAAGCAACAATTGATACAAGAATAAGTGGTCACAGAGGTGCTGGGCATAACCAGGCTGACACCAGCCACACCAAGCAGGTTGCTTTGCATGGCACTTAGTCTGGATAAAAAGAGGGACATTTACATGTGTACCCAACACCCTGACAGTACATAAAACTTAAGTCAGTTAGTAAGTTGTATCTTAAAGGACTAGCTCTTCATTTTTGGGGAAAAATCCTCGTTCTCTTTCTTGCGGAGAGTGAGATGAGAAGATTTATAGCACTCTCATGTCTGTACGCTAAATATAAAGCTACAGCCAGCAGTTCGCTATTAGCATAAATTCTTCATGATGTTTTTGCACATCTAAAAGGAATCTGAATACATTTTATCTAACACACATTTAAAACTCTACACGTTCAATATTTTACAAGATTCAGATGGCTTATTTAGGTACACAGTGTAATCACTAATTTACTGTACAAAGACGGTGTGAATCCGAACAGGTCAATATTTTACCTGCTACTGAAATACCTTATTCAGGTCAAATTAAAAGATTGCCTAAAAAGTGGAATAACGACACAAGTGCAAAAACAACATGCTTATTCTATCAAAAGGGTTTATTTTCTGGTGATTAGAAATGGTTCAGAAATTTGTATGGGCCTAAGGGTGGTGGTAATGAGATATTCACAGGATTTTGGGATAGCTTGAGTATCAATGAGTAAATCATCAGAATAAAGGTATCAAGATACAGGTGATTTCCTGATATACTGCAAGACAATTACGGTCCTCACCGAATCTGTGTGAGGAAAACTGACTTCTGAGATGGCAAAATGTTTTTAAAAAGCAGAAATCATTATATACTGAATTGTAATACAAGTCATTATACAACTGAATTGAATGTGTTTCTGATACATATTAACATACACAGCACTGTGTACTGTTGGCAACATGCCAAACAACTGTAAAACAGCCATAAAACTGTGAAAAGGCTGAACTGACAAACAGCAAAAAAAAGTTTTCTATATGGACACATCGTTCATTTGGGTCCTGGCTCCATTTGCCTTTGTGTTATTCAAGTTTGTGTACAAGAACCTATCACTGGATTGTGTTTAAATTCTAGCGTAGCTACCAAGCCCTCCCCCAGGACCCCACGGTGGGTGCTAAGAGGTTAAATATAATGAATGCAGAAAGTTTCGAGGAGATTTTGGTCGCAGGAGTGTCAGCTCTCTATGGGGCTTGGAGGAGAAGCAGCGGGGAAAGCGCGCAAGTGCACATGTGAAGTTAAGACGGCGGGGATTTTGAAACCCGTTCATCAACGTGGCGACTCTCCACTCTCCAACTTCCAGAGGCTTGTTTTTCAGACTGCAACTGCAGACCTGGATGAACTCATTGACACCATCACATTGTACTTCAGTTTTTGTGAGGACTTGTGAGTACCCACTAAGACTTTTTCCATTTTCAACTACAGCCCCTTCATGCCAAGGAGGAGGCCTACAGAAGTGGGCCTGTGCAACCAGGCCAGAAACTCACTGGCAAGGAGATCAGAGCGGCAAAGAGGGAGAACACAGATTCCTGGTGGGCTCCAGTGCTGACATCACAAGCCCCCTGCTAGGCCCCCTGATGGACCCTATGTAGTTTGCCTACCAGGCAAACAGGTCAGTGGATGATGCAGTCAAGTAGGACTGCACTACGTCCTGCAATGACTCAAATCCCCAGGGACATATGCAAGGATCCTGTTTGTGGACTTCAGCTTGGATCTCAACACCATCATCCCAGAAGTCCTACTCTCCAAACCCACCCAGGTCACTGTCCCTGCTTCCACCTGTCAGTGGATCATCAACTTCCTGAAAGACAGGAAGAAACAGGTGAGGCTGGGGATAATCGCCTCCAGCACCCAGACAGTCAGCACTGGAGCCCACCAGGGATCTGTATTCTCCTCTCTGCTCTTCTCACTCTCCACTAACGACTGCACCTCAGGAGACCCATCTGTTAAACTCCTGACATTGGCAAATTACACAACAGTCATCAGCCTCATCCGAGACAGAGATGAGTCTACATACAGATGGGAGGTCGAACAGCTGGCCCTCTGCTTTGGTCACAACAAACTGGAGCTGAACATGCTGAAAACTGTGGAGACCCCTCACCACTGCTCCCCCTCACCATACTTGACAGCACTGTGTTGGCTGTGGAAGGCTTCAGGTTTCTGGGATCAGCAATCTCCCAGGACCTAACACGGGTATCAAACATCAACTCGGTCATCAAAAAGACCCAGCAGAGGATGTACTTCCTGCTAGCTCAGGAAGTTCAACCTTCTTCAGGAGCTGCTGATCCAGTGCAATCATTAAGTCTGTTCTCTTCACATCCATTACTGTCTGGTTTAGTTCACCCATTTAACAAGACAAGAATAGACAAGGGACAGTCAGGACTGCAGAAAAGATCACTGGTGTCGACCTGCCCACCTTCCAGGACCTGTAGACCTCCACAATCAGGAAGAAGCTAGGAGACATCACTGCAGGCCCCTCACACTCTGGCTGCAACCAGTTCCAAATCCTGCCTCTGATTGGCTCTACAGACACAAGCAGTTTCTTCCCACATGCCATCACTCAGATGAACAGTTAATCAGTCATGTAATATCAGGAATGTTACCATGTCACCCATTACCCTGTAATACTAAAACATCCACTGTACCTGCAAATTATATTTATATTAGTTTAAAACTCACATTGTGCAATAGTGTGTATTTCATCTATTACTTGTCAAATATAACAACAAGCAGGCTGTAAAGACGCTGCACAGACGTGTGTACATGCAGACACTGTACATAAGTAACTACTGTATTTATATGAAGTAACTTATTACACTACCCACTTAATATTTATCTCAGCACTCCTTGCACTCTTCCACATCTTGCACACATAACTCTGACTTTTTCTGGAAGAACAGGAACTTGAAATGCCATCACTACTGCCAGACTAAAAGTTCTCTCTCCATTTATTATTTTTTAGCAATCTCTTTAGTCTCACCAAATGTCCACCTTGAATACTTTGTATAGGTTTATCCAAATCCCAGTCAATAGGGGTACCTGTTAACACTCCAATAGTCACTCAACTTTCTTTCAGTACTCCTCTCTCACCAATGATTTTCTTACAAATGTTTTCCAAATGCATAGTTAATTTCTCTGTTCTTCACTCTTACATTTAAGGAACAAACCTCCATCTCTGACAACTTCAGCCATTCTCCACATCCCCTAGCTTCGTCCTCAACTCCCAAGACAACACTGTTGGGGTCATGATAACAGGCTCGTCTTTCTTGCTCAATTTAAGAATTATCCTAAATTCCTCCGTTACTATCTTCCGTCTAACTACCTACATCTGAACTATTTTCCTTAAAGGTCCTTTATTGTTGTGACTGCCTGAACTTCTTCCTGCATCCTCTACCACTACTACGTAGGAGGGGAAGGAAGGAGGGAAAGACTATCTGAAGGGGGAATAGAGTTCAACACAAGACCGGCACTAGACTGGACCGCATAGACATTTCCGGTAAGAAATTTCAAAATAATGCCCAGCTGCCTACTTTATTAAAAACAGCAAATCCTGATAAAAATTTCTAGATAAAACCTGGTGACTACATCAGTTAAAGAAGATTCTTGCTAATATTTAACCTAAATTATTCATAATTTGCTCCATTGAAGCACTCTACACCTTATTGCCATTTAGTTCAGAATATCTGCCATAGAAATATACTGTGCATTACAAACTACTGTAGCTTAGGCTGTTAATAATGTGGTAAGTGGCATCGGTCCTTGTATACTTGTCCATAGAAAAATAAACATTAAATAAATTAAATGTCCTGTCATATCATGACATGTCTATGTCTACGTTCTTCACCCTTCCCCAAAATGCTTTTGTATGTGTGCAGACATTGAAACGCATTCATTATGCAACTGTACTCGGTTCTCTTGTATAAAAGATATACTATATTCCTATACACTAGTTGCAAAGAATGACACACAGTGTATTTGATTTTCTTTATTCAGAATTTCTATTTAAATACAAAACTAATGTGACAAAAGGCAGAGACAGACTTGTTCTCCGTGTGTGATAATAAACAAACACTGAAACATGTAAGTTGGTTATATTAAAAAAAAGTTAAAGTTGACACTATCCATGCAATGATAACATTGTTGCTGTTACACTACTAAATGGTACTAGAAAGGTAAATATTACCTTATCTGGGACAAGAAACAGAGTTCCTTCCAACATTTGAAAGGGAAGGCACATTCTCCTTAGCAGAGAGAACATTCATATTAGATCACACCAGGTTAGAATCAGTGCTTGGAAATAGAAACAAAAAGTAGATTTTTCATCTGCATACATC
Organism: Xiphias gladius; assembly: GCF_016859285.1. Lineage (NCBI taxonomy): Eukaryota > Metazoa > Chordata > Actinopteri > Istiophoriformes > Xiphiidae > Xiphias > Xiphias gladius. The sequence continues at coordinate 3,717,683 of NC_053400.1, read as the reverse complement.
AGCTACTCAACAATGACAAATTTTTTTTTTTAACCTTCCCACATTGTCCCGTGTTGGAAGATTTGATGAACAAATACAACTGATCAATGAAATTCATATGCAAAATCATATCTTTGTTGATTAATCACTATGTTTTGTGCATGAATCTATCTCATGTAATCAAACTGCTGTAAGGACTGGACTAGACAGGCAAAAAATTGCATCATTATAACTACTTCACTATTTTGATTCTTTTTGGGTAGAGGGACATCCCAGGGATGTCCAGAGATAGTTGACATAAGAGTAAACAACCTCATAGACATCCTCTAATCTCCTTACTCTTTGAGTTCTGCTTAGGGCCAATTGAGAATGGAATTGCCCTGGAACATCAGGACACTTCAAACTGTCCAGGTGGAAGACACACTGATTAAAATCTCAAAGGTGGGCCTTCTGCCTGCCTGTCATTAAAAGATCATACCAGTTCAATTCAATTCAATTCAGATTTATCTGTATAGCGCCAAATCACAACAGAGGTTACTTCAGGGCACTTTTCACATATAGCAGGTCTAGACCGTACCCTTTATAGTTCTTTACAGTTGAATTTGAAGAATCATTATTAACCTTGGAAAGAGTAGTTTAAGCAAAAAAACAAAAAAAAACAAAACAAACCTTTTTAACCACATCTTATTGACTTCATCAGCGGACAAAGTTTCTTCACTTGTCATGGAGGTGGTTCAGTTGTCATTTCCTATAGAGTTTTGGTCACTAGATAATAGGTGGTTGCCACTCCTGTCTTTGTTCAAAGATTATGAATGTAAGTCACTTAAGGCAGAGTCAGGAAAATGCTTCCCAGGAAATGTAAATGAGTCAGGATGTGAGGGAGAGGAAAAAAGAAAAGAGGAGGTGCAGCAGGTCTGGAGGGCACGCCATGACAATGGGTATAAGGATTGGATCTTAGCACTACTAAGAAACAGTTCCTACTAAGGAACAGGACTACATTAACGCTACATTAACGCTACATTAACGAAAAGGCATGGACTGGACAAGGGACGGAATGAACATTAGCTGTCTGGAAACACCAGATCAAAGCCACTCACAGCATCCACTGGGAGCAGTCAAGGGTCATCAAACCTGGAGTCAGTGGAGGGCCAGAGAAAGATCAAGGAGTCCATAACAAGTAAGCAAACTCCATCCACTGATGAAGGGAGAAATGGCCAGAACCTCTAAAAACTTCTCAATAAGTGATCCTTATGCTTGTCCTTTTTGTTAAATGAATTTCTTTTGTATTTTCTTTAGTTTTTATAATTTCCAAAAAAGAAGTCTGTAATTTGGTACTAACTTTAGCTAAGATTTAAATTTCATTGAAAGAACTGCTGCATTTAAATAGTTGTGTAGTTAATAGTTAAATAATTGTGTAAATATTCAGTCATTACTAATTTATTATTGGAAATTTATTCGTCATATATGTTGCAGTGTATGCTTGGTTGTAGGCAAATTTCACATTTGTGCATATTCAGCTGATCTGCTTTTCTCTATGGTTTAGGCCAGCAGTTTCTTAACTAAATTAATTATCACTTGGAAATGAACCGCCTGAACACTGTCTCTATTTTCCCGGCCATTTCTGCAGTACCAAATCACACTTATTTCTGTGGAACTTCTGAATAAATTATTGGGAAATTCTTAGAAAAATATGGACCCGTAAAATAGAGCATTACCAGTTTTATATACCGACATTACTGAAGATGATGAGTAAAACCCTATCCTCACATTCAGTATATTATAGAAAAGGTTAAAAAAAAACAATGACTCTTTTAGGGCTCTGATATACTGTATAGGCCAAGTGATACTGGCCTAACCCTAATTTCAACATCATGAGCATGAATGAGACAAAGAAGGGAGTGTGGGGATTGTAGAGAATAGTGTTGTGGCAAGATGCGAGGGAAAGTGAAGAGCACTGGAGTTTTCCGAGTTTGTCTCACATGGTTTGACTCAGTTTGATGGTCACTGCTTTCACCTCTGAGTACTCAGCCAGTGCATACTCTCCACTGAGAGGACAGAGACAACACATGAGGCAGGTTAGGGAATACACAGTGAACAGGTATAAGAATATGAAGTAAATAAATATGAAGAATATGAAATATGAAGAAACGTGATGGTTCTTACAGCTCTCGTCCGTTGCCTGACATCTTATACCCTCCAAAGGGTGTCTGGGCATGAAGGGCATTATAGCAGTTTATCCTTGAACAAGAGAGAGATAGAAAGAGAGAACTCATTCCCCCTGTCTTTAGCTCAGCGTAAAGACTAAGACAAAAATACGCCTGCCAATACTAACACCTGTAAAGGTACTAATTAACATATTGTATCTTGTTTGTTTAATCTGTGCATAAACAGAAATGTAAAAAAGACAATGTTTGGTTTAATTTCTTGACAAACACTAAATCCATCCGCCCAGCAGAGGTTTTGACATATTGAACTGGCAAATGGGCTAGTGGCCAGATAAGTTGGGATAGTGCACACCTACTCAGTTTTCTCATTTCTCATTTCTCATTTTTCTCAGTTCAGTGAGCTGCTGGCACCTCTACGTTAGCCATAATTTATTTTTGACACACGATTGAGTAATGCCTTTGGAATGAAATGCAGCATTTAATTTAATTCCCAGGGTTTTCATATGCTGTTCAGTCTAATTTGCTGTTTCCTCACAGCTAAAAAATTGAATAACTATATGGACAGTTGGGCAGTGCCTTGACATAAGACTACTATGGGCTCTTAAAACTTAGGAGGGAAATGTTGTCTGGCTGGCAAGTGTTTGTTTTGCTTGCAAAACTGCAGGACTTTCATTAAGGTAGCGGTTTCGAGGGTCAGGGGGATTCAGCCTCCCTGTCCTTTATCTCTGTTTGTTGCATTTCTAATGTGCATAACAGTTGTGAAAAGGTATAACAAAAATTGTTCAAGTAAGGAAGGAACATTGAAAAATGGTGTGAATCTTGTATAATGGTCCTGCAGCAGGTTCAATAGCCCCTCACAACATTTACGTTGCTTAATAAGTTAATGCCTGAATGGTATCCAGTAATGAAATAAAACAGAAATGCGATTTTTAATGAGAAATGAACAGGGAATAAAATGCCTGTTCAAATATTTCCCTCTGGTGTCAGGACTGTGACCAGGGACTTACCAGACAGTGCCAGTCTCCAGGGCTGCAGACACAGACAGAGCTCTGTCCATACTTGTTGTGAAGACTGCTGACACCAGGCCATATTGTGAGCTGTTTGCTCTCACTATGGCCTCCTGCTGGTTCTTAAAGCTGAATATACACTGCACTGGGCCAAAGATCTGAGCGGGGAAAGATTTCAGTAAAGACAGGTCATATGTACAGAGAAGAAAGTCACAGTGTGCAATTAAATTCCTTTGTTTGTTTGTTTTGTCTCTACTGCCATTCATATAAAATAAAAGACATGAATATTTAATATAAACTGAGAAAAGAACACCTTGAAAAACATAAATATAGCAGGAACTGTACAGTCCAATATGAAACAGTACTACAATTATGTACAATAGGACACAATTCTATTATGTACAGAATTGTATAGTAATAGTATAGAAATAACAGTATAGTAGAGAAATTTAAAATTAATTAAAAGGTTGAATATAAGAACTTAGAAGTTAACCTCCCACACATAGAAACCCAGAGGGGATGGAACACTTCTCCTTTCTACCTAGGTGTAAAGACAGCGGACAGGATGTCTTACTTATCACCGTCATTGTGGGCATCACAATTTAACTGTTTCACCAGGTTCCATGTTTGTTCGGGTTTGTAGCAAAAGCAGCCAATGGCGTGATGATTAACAAGTCAAGTTGTGTTTTTAATTATCCCCGTTTCAAATTGGTTTGAATTTTCTGTCTTCCAAATGTTTCTTTGTCTCAGCAGCGTTCATCAAAACAAGACTTTGAAAAAAAATATCCTCAGCCGCTGCAAGGAGAGAAAGATGACTGCCCCGGCGATTAATCGGCTTCACCTTTATTCACTATCGCAACGTCTCTCCTCTGCGCTGCCCTCTCCAAACTGAATTTCACCAAAAATACAGGAAGGAGGCTGAATGCTGGCAAAAGCTGGGATGAATCGGGGAGTACAGTGAGCACCCACCCAGAAGCGGGTGTTTCTGGGGGTGTACGCAAGTGGTACGGCTTTTGAGTCCAATACCTTTGTCTTACCAGTGTTACAAACATCAATTTTATTTGATATTACATTGCCAAAAATCAGGTACATTATGTGGGTTTGGTATCGGGGCTGATCTGGGATCAGTATCAACTAAAATAAAATTGATCAAATGTTGATCCTTTCTTTATTATACTTTGTTTTGTCTTTCTCCGCCTGCTAACATCCTGCTGCAAATCAAAGTGAAAGTTGAGTGTGTGAACGTGAAAGATTATTCGGGGCACACTGGTAAGTGGCTCAACTACACAAATTCACTGACTTGAGACACTAACAAATATTTCTCCTCTTTCTTATTAGCAAAGAGCAGTGTAGAAAACATTCAGGTAGCGTTTGTTTAGCTTCTCATTTTTAGCCCGCGCAAACCTTCGCTCTCACCCGTTGCTGGTGTCAGGTTATATCAGCTGTCGCTAATTAACGTTCATTTAGTGACCGACTTCTTGACAAAACCAAACTTGTCTCTTGTCTGGTTAAAATGCTCCATGCAGCCTGCGTCTATACCCAGTTAAAGATTGTGTGTGAGGGAAGAGGCTGTAACACCACAGCCATGAGTGAGTATAATAAGAGTTTTAATAAGAGTTTCAGTGTTGTTCGAACAGAGTGATACCTCTTCTCTCATTTTCAGGATATTTAACATATAAATCAAGTAGCTTGTGAAAAATAAGGTGTCAGAGTTGGTAGTTATTTCAGTGTGCGAGATATATTGAAATAACAAACAGACAGCCTTTTTAACACAGTGCCCACATTTCAAGGGTTTAAGTAACTGGACACTTGGCTACTACATGGCAGGTGTCCTTTTAATACGTTTTTTTATCTGATATTTATGGCTATCTAAATTACAGTAAAATCACACACATTCCATTACTTGAAACAATGTACAAATAAAGTATTTTTTATCAGGACTATGGAAAAATGAGGACTGATAAAAATAAAAAAAGGCTCATTTTAAATCAAAATTATGAGATAATAATTTGAAAACTATAAGTTAATAAGACTCATGTTAGTAATGTTGACTTGTGTCTCACTATTAATTTTGTTGTCAGAAACAGGCCTCTGTCCAGCTAAAACTGCGACCCATGTTCCCATTTGTCTTGGCCTTTTGGTGTGTTTTCCAGTTCTCACCAGTGTTGGCTGTGCAGCCTGCCTCTCTGCCCTGTCTGTGGTGTAATTAAAGCACAGTTCCACAGGGTGTCAGGCTTAACTTTCAAACACTGACACTATCCCCCACCCCTTCTGTCTAAATTTCATTTGTAATGTACTGAAACAAGTTATAACCTCTTCCTTGGCGATGCGCATATGGTCTTTGACCCCGGAGAAGATGGTGGGTTGAATGTAGAGGCTCTTCTCACCCACAGCTACTCCTCCGTACTCCAGCCTGGCTCCCTCCTTCTTTCCACTCTCAATCAGATCCATAATCTTGTCAAACTGCTGCCGGTCAATCTGCGGCCAGCATCGGGCAGACAAGTAGACAAGGGAAGGAGATAGTTTAATAATATGGGGGCAGTCTCAATTTTAGGGGAATTCACTTGTTTGCTGTTTTTAAAAAGAGTCAAATGATACATTAAGATTAATATCAGTTTCATTTCTGTTCGTCCAGCACTGAGATAGCATCAGGGAGTTTAGCTAGCCTTGCTTAGTTCAAATGTGTACAAATTAAACAAAGAAGATACAATATGTTAATCAGTGAGTTTTAGAGTTGTACTTAGGTTTCTTTTAGAAGTTTGGACAGAGACAGGCTAGCTATTTTAACCTTCTTCCAGTCTTTTTTGCTATGCTAAGCTAACCATGTCCTAACTCCAGATTTGTACTTGTTAATCTGTGTTCTAACACACAGACATGAGATTGATTACCATCGTTTCATGTCACTCTCAGACAGAAAGTGAATAAGTGTAAAGTATTTCTCAAAATGTTTAACTATTCTTTAAGTGACCTAAAATCTCCATAAAGTAGGCCTACAGCACTAGAAGACACCTAGGTATTTCAGTAGTGGACTTGATTTGATATTTTTGCAATAAAAACGTCTCAAATGACAATGTCACAACTTGTAGTGATGATTCAGATATAATACAGACAATGATCAACCAAATCTCGGCACCCCTCAACTTTACAGTTTTACAGCCAGTTTCACCCCATAGTTTAGTCAATGTTACATCATAATCTGTGACCATTATAAAGTGCGACAGTGGAGTGCTGTTGAATGGATGTCACTTTGTTTAAGTGGTTGTTGCTATTAATCTTGACCTTATTTGGTGTTACTCATTCTTTAAAGAGGGTGAAAGAACAGTGCTTGACAATTACTAGATGCAGGAGTTTTTTAATAAATTTCCATGTAGGTCAACAGAAGAAGAGCAGAATGGTCACACTAAGGTCATCAGAAAGCGTGACCCTGCTGTGCCTGGATATTGAACTAATATATTCCGTAGCATCTAAAAATTGTTAGGTACTTTGCCTGTCTTCTACCCTTTTCAAAGACTGATGAATAACGTTACAATAACGGCTTTTACAAAGTAACGTGCGCACAACAACAGCCTTTGTGGCAACACTTGGCAACACTGGCCTGCAACTTTACTGTTTTGGTTCACTCTCACCGCTCTCATTGTATTGTTTTCTTCTGCAGCGGGCAGCTGTTTTCAGAAAAAAATCACACTACCTGCCCAGCACCAAATGGTAGACAGACAGAGTCAGTGACTAGCTGGTAAACACATAGCCATGTTCAGTACTGTCTCATCCACTGTAAGGAAGACATTCCTGGAACGTTGCATGGAAGTGCTCTGGGAAATGGCTGTGCGCTGCTATTCAATGGGGATGGGGAAGTTAACCAGACTTAAATTTGCCACAACAATCAGTTAGTTCTCATTCTTTAAGTTTTCTCTCTTGTGAAACAGAAAAACCGTATTTGAAAACAGTTCTGATAAAGTATAAATCTAACCTTTGCCTAAATCCAACCTTTGTGTAACAAGTAAGTTTTCTAGTGCCATTTTCTTTGCCCTATTGTAGTGTGCCAAGCCATAATGGACTCATTACATCCCCCTGAGGCCGGAGGGCAGAAAAACACTCCCTGGTACTTAATGGTTGACGAGAACAGCAGTTGTAGTGGGTGTTTTTGCCCAAGCAGCCACAAGAGGCAACAATGAGACAATTTTACAATCGAAACCAAACTTCAACAAGCAACACAAGGGTGAGTTATGCTGTACCGGAAGTGTTTTTCAAACAGAATTTTTTTGTTTTACAAGACGAAGACTTTAGCATTAAAGACATCTGTTTTTGTAAATGTACATCTGGCTACCTGCTCCACCTCCATTTAAGAGCAGTTCACAGCCGCTTCACGGAGCTTTTCTACTGGACCTTCTGGAACTGTCTTCCAGACAGTGGATGAAAAAGTTTCGAACAGAGCTTGTGAACATAGGAGAGCATTTAGGCAAATAAAGAGCCAGATGCTTACCTCAGTAGTTGGTAGAGACTGAAAACATAGCTAAGTATTGAACATTTACCAGATGGCCAGAAACTCCAAATAGCTGGTTATATTTCTGCATATCTGCATCTGTAAATACGCAACTTTTTGCTATGTTCCCCATATCAACTTAAAAGGTGACAATATGTCAATGTCATGTTCACAACTTGTTTCACTGCCCCCAAGTGTCCAAAAAAATGTTGCCATTGCAGGTTTAAGCACTACTTGTCGATTAGTATTCTATGATGCTGACTGAGTGCTCCTACCTGTGGCCCTTGTGATGTCTGGGGGTCTAGCGGGTCTCCTATGACAATCTTCTTGACATTTTCTATGCTACAACGCACAAACTCTTCATATATACTTTCCTCCACAAAGACACGTGACGCAGCCGTGCAGCACTGACCCTGGTTATAAAAAGCTCCTTTCTGGGTTTCCTCCACAGCGAGCTGCACTGTAGACACACATACAGATACACATTCAATAAGAGCAAAAATTAAAGAACCAATGTAACATTTTAGGACACGTTTAGCTTTTTCAGGAGAAAATGACACCTTTTCTATTTTATTATGTATCATCAGCTTGTGATGTTCAATGCATTTCAGGGGGCGATGGTGATTTGATAAATGCTGTAATTTTCCTTTTTTTGTACCCTCTTTATACCCTTTCCCCCTGCCTGTTTTGTCTACTTTGTCATCCCTACAGTCGCTACCCGTAGCTGGTTATGGTTGTCTAACTCTAATCAACCATATCATTATAACCTAACCAGTTCAGCAGCCAACATTTCGAAATACTGAATTTTGCGGCCAGTATTTTTGTTGCTATTCTTTTCATTCTGCCACAGGAGGATGACATCACCACTCTTAATACCACCTTCAAAGCTGTGACTGGGCTCGTTTTTGTTTTGTTTTGTTCTTTTCTTTTTTCTTTTTTACCTGGGGAAACAGCTGTCACTAAACATAACACCAGACTTAGTTGAATCTCTTAGCCAACCAGGCTTCTAAGCCCTCTCATATTCCCAGAAAAAAATACTGAGGACCTGGCCACAGTGTCCTCAGTGATTGCTACAGCCCTGACCTTAACAATATTTCAGTTGTCATGCACAATGGGGGTGAACAATTGCATATACAGTTCTCAATATGAGAAAAACTAAACTCTGGCAGCATTACATTTAGTAAGTAGTTCCATATGAATGTATTTTATACAAAATGAGGTTGCTTCTAGTTTTCTATATTTAGCAAGGAAAACAGTAAACACCAACACACAAAACTGGACCCAGGAATGTAAAGTATGTTGCTGTATGTTATTTTTAACAGGTGCTGTTTAAAGGATACGGCAGCAGATTGTTTATCAGTTCAACAAACTGTGGCTGTATTGTACTGGTTAGTTTACTCGGCTACAGTTTGCTCTCCTGCGGCCCTGTAATGGCATCACTGTCAGCAGCCGAGCAACTGAAGCCAGGTAGGGTTCTCTGCAGTCCCCTGGCAATTCACCGCTTAGCTACGGTCTAAATGTCTTTGACAGTGACATCTTCGACAAATAGTTGAGTGATGATAGCAAAGGCACAAAAAGGTTAGTGGCACACGTGAAGCACAAGACTTGACAGACTTAATAGTCCAGTATTTCTGAGTAGTAAAGGGATGTTGTGAAGTCAAAACCGCCTCTCACCAACACCTGGGGCTGCAAAGCTGTGACGTAATCATATAGCAGGTTGTGACTAATGCATGCTGAAATGATCAAAATACAACATTTTGATGAGAGAGAGACACAGAGAGCATGTTTACATACAGTCACAGTCAGCAAACACAATGCAGGGGTTCTTCCCTCCCAGCTCCAGAGTCACTCTCTTCAGATTACTTTTGGCTGCCGCTTCTTTGATCAGCTGGCCTACCTGCACAAACGACGGTGCACAGCTATTAGGAGTCATACCTTAGTCCATTATGGGTATAAATGAAAAACATATACTTGGTTACAGAACAAGAGAGTCATCAGATGTGAGTGTTAGGGCTGGTGTCTGAATTTGTCGATAGGCATCTGTTTTTAACTCCTTTTGTTGAATAAGACTTCATGCTAATGAAATCATTGATTATATTTTTTAATTGACACATTTTGTTGGTTAACAGATTTCTCCAGATTAAAAACAATTTTAGGGGAATAATAATCATTTCTTAATTTAAGAATAACAAAAAATGTTACTAGACTCTGCCCAACAAATTTTAGGAAAATTTTAAAGCTACTTAATTTCATATGACAACATTTTTCTTGATATAAGATGTTTTTTTTTTATTTTATACCGCATTTTACAATACCCTTTATCTATATCACTGTAAATGACATGATGGCGAATCAGATTTTTATGTGCTAGTTGCGTTGTTGAGTTGAATAAGTCTTTCATTCATTTGTCAAAAAAATGATCATGTGGAAGAAGTGCATCCTCATACTGTACATTCACATACCTCTGTAGAGCCAGTGAAGGCCACTTTGTCAATGTCCATGTGGCTGGCGATGGCTGCTCCCACTGTGGGACCAAACCCTGGAACGATGTTCACAACTCCAGGAGGGAAGCCTGCCTGAAATGGCAACCAAGAGAGAATGTTAGTTCAGGGAATCACCAATGATTTAATGTCCCAGGAAACAGCAAAAGACCCCACATTTTGGGTTAATGTTTTGAATCACAGGGCATCCATTCCCCCATTTGTCTTGTTCAGGGTACGTCTGGATGATAGTTCAGTATTTCTTTTATCACTTTTCTACATGATCATTAGATGGCGTGTTACTGTGTTTCACAGTTCTTACATATGGTGGCTCTAACAGTTCAAAGTACTGCAGCTTAAGAAGAACATGCAAAAAGATAAAACACCAGAAAACTAAGAAAACATCTTCACCAATTTGACAACAAATCAACAGCACTAAGGAAAAAATGCTGCAAAGTGAGAAAACAAAACCAAATACAGAAACACACTGCAAAAACAGAAAACACAATCCAAATACAGAAAAGAGCTGCACATAAAGAAAACACAATCCAAATGCAGAAATGCTAGTAGCACAGATTACAACTGAAAAGTTCACAACTGGATCACGCTTTTTGTTGCCATGGTGACTCATGACGTTGCTGAAGTCAACTATACTTCATTTGTGTTTAAATCAGCTAAAATGTAAGCTTTGTTTTTTTTCCCTTTCTCTTAACATTCTGATCGCATGATTCCGAGACTGTCCTCACCTAAAAAGTGACCCTATAGGTTGTCGGTGGAAGCAGGTTATTACAACCCATAGTTACGTTTTATTCTTAGGTTGACCTCTTGCAGTAGTAGTAATTATTACAGGAGCAAAGGAGGAAGTCAGGTCATAGTATAGTATAGTATAGTATATAGAGCGACAAAGTCCGCGTAGGGAAGAGGTCGGGTTGGAAGGATGGGTCAACAAAACACACGTCTCCCTGTTGACACAGGAGACTGCTGTTTGTTTCCTGTTTGAAACCAATAGTCATCATTGTTTCTTTTGACCAGGACCGTTCCACAAACTTAACTGTGTTTATTACTGTAACCATGATGACGAAGGTCCTCTAACCTTAATGAAGTATTTATTTTAACCCAAACCACAAGCTTTCCCTTAATCTAACCAAACCGAACCAAACCATGACCATTCCATAAGCTTAACTGCATGTTTATTATTGTATGTGTCTTGATCACTCAGGGACACCATACTTATGTCTAAATATTTTAACACATATATGATTTTGAATTTTAGTATTTCTCTACAACAACAAATTACCAGGGCTGTAGCTACCATTGATGTCTTCTGGATATTTGGCTGGACCGCAACAGTGGGGTAGTCCTATGAACAAGAATGTCCGTGACTGACTGATTAATGAGTGATTCAGTGAGTGAGTGAGTAAGGAAGTTACACCACTGGTTGGCTTGCTGAGTGTTTGAGTTTCCCCATTGGTTGTTGCTCTTTCAAAATGAACTGGAGTTTCTATTGCGTCATCAGCGTTGTGTTTACAGGCAGTGTTGCCAACTTAGCATCTTTGTCACTACATTTACAGACTTGTCACATCCCTTTAGCAACTTTTCTTCACAAAAACAGCTAGCAACAAATCTAGCGACTTTTTGGACAAACCTTAACTACTTTCCGTAGAAGAGAGTCGCCAGTTTTGCCCAGGGAGGTCGAGATTTCCCTCAGCAGGCACACCTCTCTATGTGTCTGCATGGCAACTGACACAGATGTGAATGAGTTTCTTACTTTCTCTGAGTGATCAGTTCACAAGTAAATATAGCCAAAATAATAGCCACAGCACAGTTAACTGGTGTGTATGGTGATTTTATCAGACGACACTGCGGTTTTAAAATCAGGATTTTAGCAGAGTAGAGCAGCAGCTTGGAAATGGCTTGAAAATGAATACTGGTTAACATGTGGTCTTAAAGGGCTGCATTTCTGTCATTATTTCATACTGGTTCTGTTGTCTGACAACAGAAACAGAAAAACATGTAAAAGGGAACAGCTTTATGGGGAATTGTAAAAAACTTTATATGTGAGCATAGAGAGTAGGAGAGAAGCAAACAGATTAAGGGTGGTCCAGTCACATACTAGGTTTTGATTTAGTCTTGTTGTCAAGGAATTTGGGGATTTTGGGGATGTATGGGGGGAGTTAACATTCTACAACTATAACGTATGCACTAGGGATTTTACAGGCTGAATCCTGTATTTCACAGACTCAGTATATTCAAGCATTACTACATCTGGGCCAACAGAAAAGATTGGTATAAAGGAATCAGTACTTCCCCACTCAAATGTTATGCAGTGTGAATTCAGTCTGAATATTCATTTTAAAGTGTGAAGTTTTGCAAGAAATTAAAAAAAAAAATCAGACTAAAGACTAAGTTTGCAAATTTTTATATGTATAACAAATTTTATGGATAATGGATTTTTAAAAAAGAGACGTAAAAAAAAATGTGTTCAGATCAAGATTGTCTCCCCTGCTGGGTACAGTCACTACCAAAACATAACAGAAGCAGTCTAATCGCTAAGAAGCGGGATTTTCTCTAGGAATACAGGCCCAGAATCTGCTCAACAAGAGGACTATCAGAGATTTAAAGTCTAAACCTCTCCCAGCCCACAGCTTGGATCAATCCCACTGTACATATTGAGGCTAACATCAGACCTCTTTGATGAGCGATCCGATGTGGAGGGCCGTGAGGGGGGTCTGCTCTGCTGGCTTGATGACCACAGTGTTTCCACAGCTCAGGGCCGGTGCTATCTTCCACGTGAACATCAGCAGAGGAAAATTCCACTAGCATAGACAAAAGAACAAATGTTAGTTGACTGCCAAAACATTTTCAAATGTGTGGTCATTGTGGGCAAAATAGGCCAAATAGTCATTATTTTGGGTCACTCTCTCTTTCATTCAGTTGTCCACACCACAATCTGATATGTTGATTATTTTGACCTTTAATTATGTAGTTTTTGTTTAGACTATGTCTGCCTATGTGTTTGTATGCTGTGAGTGTATGTATGATTTTATGTGGACCCCGGGAAGATTAGCAATCACTGTAGCGGAAGCTAATGGAGATCCGAAAGAAGAATAAAGAATAAAGTCCACACCACAATGACTGCCGAATGAGCCTTGAGGTCACATGTACACCATCAGGATATATAATGGGCTTTTTTATGACATGACGTGATAGCAAAATGTGTTTTAGACAATCAGTGAGGTTAGTGGATGTTTATGGCAAAAAAATTAGGTATACAATTACTGTAAACCCCTAATAGAATTCAAATAATTGTGACAACTTTCCCTTGTTTAAAATTACTTCATTTATTCAGGGAAATTTTTGCTGAGAGCCAAGCTCTCTTTTGCAGGAACACCCTGACACTCACACAGTTACACGTATTCACATCTGATAGCTACCCGGTACAACCAGCCTGATTTGCTGGCCACTGAGCAGCTCCACTGGAGCAGTTGGCATTAGGGCCTTTCTTAAGGGAACCTCATTGGTAGTAATGAGGAGCGCTGCTTTTCAATTTCCCTGCCACGATTTATCCTGCCAGTCCTGGAATTGAATCTGCTGCTTCTCTAACCTTTAGGCCACCACTGCCCCATATTTGAGAGAAACAAGACAAGAACATGAAATAGAAGAGAACTCTGAACAAACTGAAGTACACTACATCAACAATGTGCAAAAGCATTGTGTCTCTCCTTGAACTTGTCAAGTCAAAGTTTATGTAACTCCACAACAACACGTGGCAGTCAGATTAAATACACATAATTCAGCAATATGCATCATGTGAGGAGGATATCAGCTGAAATAATGAAGCTTTTAAAAGTGGATTTGAACACAGGGCCCCATTTCAAGACAGAAACTCAAGATCAGGTAATGAATTAAAGATTGAAGCAGGAAGCACCTTAAGGCCCTTATCGTGTCGGTTAATATTGCACCCATAGTAAGGGAGTTTAAGTGTTTCGAGGTCTTGTGAACAAGTTCGGGTAAAAAGGTCAGTATGCTTCAAATGTATAACAATTTGGGATATGGGATTTGTGTTTTTCCAAAAATTACAATCTGACATTCACACCCACTTCGTGCAGCACCTGGCCAAATGTGAGAAGATTTGAGAGTGCAGGGCAAACTAATGTGATATGAATGTATATAGTGGAAGAAAAGTAATATGCTTCTTTATCCCCCAAAATATTTAGCTTTAGGCTACATAAAGCTGATAACTTATGAAATACAGAATAGTTTTTACTTAACTTGCCGTGATAATTGTGTTGCTACTTCATCTGTATTATGTTTACAGTAAATCTACCAACTAGTTTATTTGTTGTATCATGACAGTCGTAGAACTAAGAAATGACCTGGAGACAATAAAAGTATTTAAATCAAAATTCAATACACTAACAGGCATTAAAAGTAGTCAAAGTATCAACCGAACTGCAGTAGCGAGTCTTGAAAAAGTCCGTAGGCATCAGGAATAATTTCCACAGGCTAACAGGCTAACTAGCATTGAATCTACAGTCTGACTCTGGTACATGAACAAATCTGGCAAGCCCTGAAGCCGCCAAGGGGTCTGTTCAGTGTATGTGAGGCAGTTTGACATGTATGAGAAGTGTAGAGAGCAGCAAAAATGTGCAAGAGCAGGTATCAGCAGCTGCCAAGTCGAGTATGAGGGTTTGTAGTACTGAGCACTCTCAGCAGCAAGTGCAGATACTGTAGCTATAGTAAGCCCGGAGAGAAAACAGAGGCTGAGGGGAAAACATGATCAGTCAGTCACCACCCACACTGCTTAAGTTAAACTTTTTCCTTCAGTACCCACGTGAGTTTGTAAAACAATTGAAGGTTTTAAATGCCTCCATTTATAGAGCTGGCAGTGAGTCTGGTAAAATATAAAAGCCGTTTAGCCAGAAGTAGGTGAAATCTTTTATCATGTTTAGGAGTGCAAGCAAATGGCAATTTCCTGGATGCAGTATGGACCAGTACAGACCCAGTACATATCGAAGTATCAGTATATAGGATTTGTTTGTTCATTTTTGGCCAGCCCTAGCGTCCGTAGTGATGCAGGCATTGTACTGGATTGTGATGGTGAAGAAAGAGCTGAGCCTGAGGGCAAAGCCCCCAGTTTACCAGGGTCAAATCCTCACCTCAGGTCATGAGCTCTAGTCAGTGAAAAAGTAAGATAATGGATACAAGCGGCCAAAATTATTATTTTTTTCTCTCACATTGAGAGAAACCACTTGAGGTGATTTGGGAATTTGATAAGGACACCTCGTGGACGCATTTCTTTAGAGGTTACTTGGGAGGAGACCCAGAAAATACTGAAGGGACGACATACGTATGGGTTACCTTGCCTAGCTTGCTGCCACCACTACCTGGGCATGGATAAGCAGTGGAAAGTGGATGGATTGATGTTATTAGTGATCATATTACCACAAACCAAATGCTATACAGTGAACCTGTCTTTAGGGGGCCCTTGGAGGCACTGGTATAGGAAAGTTACCTGCTTAGTCCGGTTTTAAATCCAGCCTTGGCTATACGGAATACTTAAACAAAGCAATAGGCAGATGTAAGTCCTAGTAGCTACTTTTTTCTAATTGTAAAACACCCACATCATACTTTCTATTTTGTATATACAGAGGATGGGAGAGTCTAGAATACATTTTTTTAATGACCTGATGCATTTATTAAAGTTTTTGATGTACACAGTAGCTTATTTCTGTGTCTGTTATAATCTATCACTGCAGCGGTCTCCAATGGAAATAATAACGACTACACGAGAGGCACAAACCGGGGCTAATAATTCAAGAAACATCATCAGTACTTGGTTTTCTCAGTTAAATCCACTTCATCACTCCGATGCTGGTCTGCAGAGAACATACGAGACAATAAAAGCTCTAAATCATCAGGACTGGAGATGATTCAAAGTAAACAAATACAGAAAAAGAGTTCATTTATTTTCCAGTTGCTCGTTTCCATGTTGGAAAACCAGTGGACAAATAATTGGGCAATCAAACCCAAATTAGACAGCAATATATGTGAGTGCTGCATGTTTATTGTTTAGGCATTGTTAACTTTTACGACACTTTGGAAACACTCAGTGCCATTAAGGGATCTTGGGATCACAAGTCGGGAGAAAGATTTCCTGTTTTCCTCTGACAATGACTCATGCGGTGTGTGTGCCAGCAGTACTTTCAGTAATTACACAACGTTCTTCAGTATAAATTTCACTTTTATGATATAATCTCCCATGTCAAACAACAGCCGTTTTGTTCCTTTGTTGCCAAAGCAACATTAGAGGTTACAGGCTTATGCTCAAAGATAAAAACTGAATGGCTGTATTCTGTCATGATGTCGAAATTACACTCATGTCTGTTTGGATCTACGACAAAGTGAAACACAATACGGTGGAACACCAAACAGCGCCCCACCCTAAATCTGATGAAGTTATTATCAAAAGAAAAAAAAACATATATTCCAATGTGTGAAAGTAAATCCAGGCAGCACAGGATTGATGCTCTGTTTTCTTGTAAGAACAGCCCTAAAGGGATTGGCAGAGAGGAGGTCTTGTTTAGGGAGAGCAAAGATTAAGATAAGGTTTCTGGTAGGCACGGTTTCATTTCATCCTCACATCCAGACAGTGCAGTTAAATGAGTGCAGTTGCCTTACTAGCACTTACACATTTATGATCAGTGCATTTTTGGAAAGTTAAGGGCACTCTGCAGTGGTTCCAATTAAGACTTAGTATAGTTGCAAGAAAGCAAGAGATGTTAGCAGTGTATATAACAGAGCCATTCACCTTGAAACTGTAACCTGCTGACATTAAAGGGTCCTACTGCTTTAAAGTAGGATGACTGCTGTGAGATAGGGAAAAACACTTGCATTCACGCAGTGTCAGATGAGAAGATTTAATCTCTGTTTTATCTCTGTGTCCAGTACATTAATTGATTAATAGAGCTGGATATGGCGCAGCAATACATTGCTGCTAATCTGTCCCAGTGGGCAACTGTGGTACAGCAACACAAAAATGCCCTGCAATCCTAAAGAATTTTCAACATAGATGTCTGACAGGACATCTCAAACTGCAAACAAGGCCAGTTACAATTTAATACAGAATTTGCAAAAGTTTCTCCAAGGCAGAGAAGCAATTTCTATGAGTATGACATCATTCCAACAGGGGCAAGCGGACAGGGCAAAGAGACTCCAATGAATATATGCCGTGCTAAAAGCTGGACCAAACCAGGAAGAGGAAAGCACACATGAATGGGAGAGTACATTACACAAAACAGCAGATAACGACAAACCAGCCATCATGCAAGCCCATCTTAAATACAATCTGGATGAGTTTTAAAGTGAGTGAATCTGTAGCCTATATGTTTAATAAATGTTTCAGGTACAGTTCTGGTCTCAGGACTGACATAAATGGGTTGGGTCCAGATTTGATTTAGAGATAATTGCGGGAAATGGCTTGGTTCTGGTACTGAGCTTTGCGGGTGCGGGGCGGGTGTGGGTATGCAAAATTGGAACCGTGCAGGACTCTGTCCGTGACTGCAGTATCTAGTCCTAATAAATCCATGGTCCAGCATAAAGATAGGTCTGGTACTAGATTAAAGGAATGGTAACAAGGGGGAAGTCAGAGGACAAATTAAATTGTCATTGCCTTCCAAATTAGGTTTAGGCAAATTGTTTAAGAAAATGATCACAGACATGGTTAAAATCAAAACAATGTTGTCTGCTAATAGGAAACAAGATGTGAACAGCTGCCTCCAGTGTCACACTCTTGACTCATCCACCCCAAGCTCCTTCCTGGTTTTGGCTTTTCGTTGCTATACCAACATAAAAAATACATCTTCCAGCATTTTCAGGTTGGGACAAAGCACAAACCTGCTTGTATTCACAGAACCCAGCTGCTCCCACATTTGACTGATCTTTGCAAGCAATATCCCCCTTCCTGCAGTCGTGGTGCTAAATTAAGCCTCCAAGACCAATCCATGGATGTATTGTATTGTATGTAACAATAGATTATGAATCTAAACATGGTGGCCCAATCATTCCAATGACAGCTGCATATGCCAAAACAGTTTCTCCCATTTCTGCTGCAGCTTTTTGAACCTGCTGTTTCAAATTTTCAGAATTCAAAGAGTAATTCTGATTGTGTGTCATAATCAGGAACTTTTCAAAAAAGTTTTTCTGGGTCCCAGGGTGTCATTTAAGCAAGACTGTGCCAACATTGCCACATAGCCCAGCTCTGCTCCTGGGGCTTGGACAAATCTCTGTACTGATCTACAGGTGAAGAGGATATTCATATTCCCTGACTCTGGAGAAGACAGCAAACAAGAATAATGCTTTCCCCAGAATGCCAGAGCATGCCTTTTACTCTCCAATGACATACTTAAAACACATATGATTATTATCCATATGTAGATTTATAGTAAGAAGAAAGAAGTTGGCATCACAAAAGTGTGCTGGATTCTATCTCCTCAAGTAATAAACTGGATATTGTGGAATGTTCAGATTTTCAAAAATGCCTATTAAGAACAGATTGTATTAAAGCAGAATGGTCAGACATCCGGAGGTACCTTTTACTGGATCTCCTTAGCAGAATAATGTGACACACACGTACACACGTTTCCATCACGTCAGAGGATATTACATTGATTTACATTCATTTCCTGGAGATTTACCATAAGCCTAACCATAAACACTTTGCACCCAACCTTAACCCCAACTCTCGCCCTAACCTTAACCTAAACCTAACCTTACCCTAACTTTAAACCAAGACTTCATCCAAAAATGATATGATTTACATTATGGGGACGTGCTTTTTGTCCCCAAAAGGAAATCGAGTCCCTACAATGTGACTGTTAAAAACAGATTTATGTCCCCACAGCATGAGTAATACTGGCCCATACACACACACACACACACACACACACACACACACACACACGCACTATAACAGGATATCAACAGCAATATTATGTGTTGATCTATTCTATTTATGCACCCCAGTGTATATGTGTGTTAAGTTAATTTTCACAGAAATCCTTTTCACACTAAGGCAAATTAATATTAGCAGTAATCAGAATTCCCATTATAAATTATTGCTCATAAATTTAAACCAGATTCCCACTGGACTTACTGGAATGATGGCTCCACATACACCAACAGGCTCGTGTTTGGTTAAGCACATGTAGCTTTCATCTGTAAAAAAAAAGAAAAAGACAAAAGGAAACAGCACAGTCAGTTGGATACATTATCAATACACTAAGTTCCATACTGAGAGAGGACTGAGAGATCACAACCAGCATCACTAATGGGTGTAGTTGGGTTTGGTCCGCAGTGTGCTCTGTTTCACCTGTTACTACACCCAAAAGTGATGTCATGGAGTCCTGGAGTACACTTTTACAGCAGGAAGGTGGTCAAACCAATCGAGGTCAGCAGAAAAGAAAAGGAAAAAGAAAAAAAAAAATTCAGGGAGTGTTAAGTTCTTTGGATACTGTCCTCCCAAGGACTATGACAGAATCGGTCATTTCTGCAAGTAATCCTAAAACATTCAAGTGACAAATCCCTCTAGCTGCTGTAGAAATTATGATGGGGGCAAAGGAGGAGGCCATGTAATGGTATCAGAGGGTCACATGGTCTGCACAGGGAGGTAGGTTTGCTGTCCTTTTCCCATTTCCAAACATCAGCCAACATTGTTATTCGAAATCCTGGACCGGCAGAAAGAAAGATGGGCAGGGGGGGGTTAATGAACACCCCTCCCTCAACATCCACTGCTGAAGTACCCTTGACCAAGGGTACTCCTTGTGTGTGTGTGTGTGTGTGTGGTTGTGTTCATTACTTACGGACGGTTAAATGCAGAGGTCAAATTTCCTGTGTGTGTCAAAACATACTTGGACACTAAAGGAATCTTCCTCTTCTTCTTTCCAAACATCATAAAACAGATTTATTTCAAATGTAATTTGTAATGGTTCTGGAAGGCACAGACAAATGATATCATCCTGCTGATAGAGGCATCAGAGAAAAGGCTTGTGTGTGTCATTCTGTGGACCAACTACGTATTTTGTCATTCAATTTGGAGGCCTTTTTGTTCCTTTAATGACCTTTTCTTAAACGGAACAACTTTTTTTTAAAATCACATGATGGTTAGAGTGAAAATATTTCTCTAAAGGAACCAGAAACTGTGTAAGAAAAAACTGTAAACCAGTGAATTTCTTAAACAAAAGTGAAATAAAAAAAACAACAAAGCTGGTCAGATTTTGAAGTCTTGCAGCATTTAGCCAAATTTTACACTATTTAATACTTACTGTCATGGTTGCGTTTCCTTTAAATTATTGCTAGGTTCCTTAACTTTTTTAACTTCAAGTGCAGTATTTCTCTTGTATTGTTAAGCTGTTTTTACTTGAATCCTTTTAGAATGTCCCAACAATACCAATGGTGAGACCAACACTGTGTATATGATCTGTTGTATACTGTATATGGACATTAAAGAGGCTCAGTACCCTGACCTTCTCTAGTTTCCCATGTGACTGATCACAGATTGGGTGACTCCCTACAACAGGACCCATCTCTCGCCTTTATGTTTGTCACTGGGTGAGCCCATGTTCAGTTGCAGCTTACAGAAGGTTACATTCACTCAGTGGTGAAGTCAGTGGGGAATGTCCACATTCCAAACATGTTAGGAGAAGCTTTTATCTGCGTGTAACACAAGATTCACAAGACGCTTGTCTGCAATTAGTTTGTGTTCATCAGCCTTGAAATGGTTGACTATATATTTAAGTCACTGATTTTAGTGAGTTGAGGTTCGTGATCAATTTTTATGTCTTGGGCCCCCTACCATCTTTGTTATGCATTACATATTTATGTTATATATCAATAATTTAGATGTGAATAACTGCTTGTGCAAAAGAAAATGTTTTTAAGCGGATTCAGCGATTTTGGCGTTGTATATGAATGAGGACATAATAAAGGTCATCACAAGTGCACAGCTAAGCTTATTACGATTATGTGAAAATTTCAATGTGTGTATAATAGAAAATGAAAGCAGCCCAGCACTCACTTTTATGTCTGCAGTCCTGTCAGCATGAGAAATATGACAGAACAATTCTCCTGGTAAGAAGGATGAATGAGAAGTGAAAATCTTTCTCACCTACAGTATCTCGAGTGGTGTCTAGCGATGGATTTCTTTTTTGTCTCTGTATCAAACTGTCAACTGGCTGAGTTATTATTAATCATAATAGTGAGTGGAAATGCAGTGTTACATTTGATTGCATTTGTAGGCTCTTATTTTGAATTTAGGAGTGAGAAATCTGTCCAGGATGCTTAATCATTGTCATACTATCTTTATTAAAGCCGCCAAGGAGGTTGTGTAATCACCTGTGCCTGTTGGCTTGTTTGTTTATTTCTCAGCAGGATTATGCAAAAAGTAGTGAGCTGATTTGCACCGAACTTAGTGGAAGGGTGGGGCAAGGGCCAGGGAGGAACCCATTAGATTTTGGGGCAGATTTGGATAATTTGCTCTCATTTGAATTTTTTCCATTTTAAGTCTGGTGTATGTTGTTTGACATTGGCTTTGGAGGAGGTCTGCGCTCTACTGAGGGCATTTTTATACTTTCTACTGTTGTAGTCGGCTTGAGGTGCTGGACACATGCCAGGGACAATTGATTGGTTCACTTACTTTGAAATGCAATTCACCTGTGAACAAATAGTGAGCAAATTTAGAATGAAGGAGAAGGTTTTGGCCATTATTGATGTTTCCACTACATGACAGTAATTAAACTATTCTACTTTGTGACGAAAAATGGTTACTTTGGCTTCATCTGCATGAAATGAAATTGAAACTAGTAGTCTATACAGCAGCTCTACCACTAAAGCATGTTTGTAAAATTCAAATTAGAGTCTGCGTTTCACAGTGTGTATTTAGCCTACAATTGCGCAATTTTCATATCAAGCAACAACTATATTATTTGTCTCATCTTGACAACCGGTAGTGAGACTACTCCAGTATAAAACTGGGGATTACTGGCTGAGTGGCTGCTGGTTTGGCGAGGCGTTGAGCCAACACTGATTGTTAATCCTCACAGACTGTTGCACCTCACTGATCACTATCTCAGCCTCTTCCTCTTCCTTTTGTCCTGCCATGCTGTTCGTCTCTCACCACTCCATTGGGATCTAATCGGGAGGAAAAGGCAAGCGTGTTTTGTCTATCTGCTGTCCTGCAGAGGCAGAAGAGAAGCAAAGTAGGCTCTGACAAGAGGGGGAAGTATTAAGAGCCTGAATGAGATACCACCCAGGGCTGAGGACAATCCTGAGCCAGGCCAAGTCACTTGCTCTGTAGTAATTAACTTGTTTCCCAATGGTGCACTGGTTATGGATTCCCTGGCATGTGCAAAAAAGTACCCCTATGTTTCTGGGGCACTCTGGAAACTCATCTTGTGCACTACTAATTATCCTGTGCCAATCTTAACTCTGTCTTTATTTATTTGTTTTCATGTGTTGTGTAGATGTTTGACATTATTTTGTAAGGAGCTCATTTGAGAAAAAATGTGCATACAAATTCATTTATGAGCACAAATTATTAATTAATGCTCTCAAATGTAAGATTGAAGAAGTAACTGAATAAATTAATTGAGTAATTATAGGTGCCATAATACCAAAACACTGCCGCTAAAACTCTGCGTGCTCCTCAGTGACTGACCGGATTGGACACCTTTAACCTCAGTTTCTGCTGTTACATTAACTTAACTTGAATTTGAGAACACAAATTAATTTAATGTGATGACAGGAATTAAGAAATTCAGTAGAGCAAATTACTAATCTGTGTACACGGGTAATAAATTATTGAGTACAAACTACTGATTCATTCTCTCAAATTACTATCAAACTAGTGTAACAGCAATAAAAAAAAATCTCCGGACACCCACAAAGCTCTGCAATTGCAGTCGTAGGTTTTCACTATAAATTATGTTGTGACGTGGGTATTGTGCAGGAGACACACTCTCGAAAGTATCTTGAGTGCATTAGAAACTATGTTGTGCACTACAAACTATCAGGAGGCATTTTAGCTGTGTTTTTCTCAGTCGCCCGTCTCATGCATCTGTCGGAACATGCTTCTTTTTAAACAATTAAGCTGTTTAAAGAGATAATGGCTCAGATTTCAGTCACTCACATCTTACACACATAACCGTGAACCCAAAGGGTCAAGGCTTCAAGTCCAGTCAAGTATTTTTTCAGATTTACATGCGCAACTGCAGCGATCATCAAACTGAGCTCTTAGTGGCTGCTTGTAAAATTTTCCTCCCGTTAGAATCACACTGGTCAAACCCTTTCTGTTACCACAAAGGATCTCTCGCATCTTTGTTGGCCATGATGGTTTTGGTTGTTGAATTCCTTACAGTTAAAAGAAGATGGCACACACACACTCACCTACAGGCAGACTCTTGCCATGAATCTTGTCAGCCCAGCCTGCGTAGTAACGAAGGGTTTTGATGCCGCCATCCAGGTCAATGAAGAAAGACTGCAGGAACGGCTTCCCTGTGTCCAGAGTCTCCAGGGTCTATAAGGAGTCAGGGAAACTAGTATCACGGTTCAATACATGTCGCTCAACATTTTATCATGTTTAGCTGAAATCTTGGCAAAGTAATAACTAACGAAATGTGATTTGACACCGTAACTGTAGATGATGCAGCGGTGTCACTATAAAAAAATAAAAAAAAAACTCTTAAAAAAAAGAGGCCTAATTATATAGCTTTGACTTAAAGGGTAATTATAGTTTATTACAACTTGGATCTTATTTCTGTAGTTTTTGCCATCATTCATCCTGGTAATAATAGCATTTTGTTCTCATACTCGAGTTAATGGATGAGACCTTTGCAAGTGATCTCTAAAAATGAAGCAGTGTGTACTTTGGACCGCAAGCCACAGAATATCTTGAACTTCTATGATGTGTGACTGTTTCAACTAGAATATATACTACTGAATAATTTTAGGGACCTTAAGAGGCAAAAATATACAGTGTCTTACAAGAACCAAATTTTAGAGAAAAGTCCCCGAAAAAAAAAACAAGATTTTTTTTTTTCCTATCCATGTGATTATCTCACAACTCCCTGTGGGCGGCCCTGACCACCAGGTCGGAAACCACTGTTGGAAACAACCTCCCAGGTTAGTAAAACTCATTTGGAAGACAAAATGACAGCAAAACGTCCAACTGTTAACCAAAGTCTCTATTGTAAACATCCATCAGAGTTAACAAGCCACTTCCTACTTGAACTTTGACCTACTGTACTTACTGTAGTCGAACACACAGTTTTCCTGTGCAGATGATTAGCAACATTTCATCAATTTCAGCTTGACCTCCCAGTGAAGCGATTTAGATATTCAAGATAAAGTGTAACCTTGTTTCCAATCTCTCTGATCATCTGACTGCTCGGTCTACATTGTAGTGATGTGTTACAGATCTCAGCAATTACTTTGGGAATGTTATCATCTGATCAAAATGTTGGACTACAGTACAAAAATACATACAAAATTGTAATAAACCAGAGTAATCCTTAAATTAATATCTATAATCTTTGGTATGTTCCAGGCCTCTTCCTGCACAGTGAAGGTTGCCTATAAAGTTACTGCTGGCCATCTATAAACAGTTTTATTAGCAGGAATCTAACATGATGTTATACTTGTTGGCTCCAGATATGTTAATAAAAAATGGCGAATTAATTAAGCGCCTAACAAAGGCAGTGAGTTGCATGGGCCTGAAATAGTAGTTAGTTGGTGTAGCCAAGGGTGGTGCAGTGGGATGTCAGTGGTCCACTACAATGTACAGTATCTTGATAAACTTATTTGGATATATACGTATGTGTGTGTGTGTGTGTGTGTGTGTGTGTGTGTGTGTGTGTGTGTGTGTGTGTGTGTGCCAAGTATGTAAAACAGAGTGTATAATTGATTATCTTATATAATAATGATTATGTTTGAATTTGATGTGTCTGTATTGGGTGTCCTACTCCTTCCCACCATATTTACCATATTCACTGGAGTTACTTTTATTTCACTGTAACAGGTAAAATAAGAAGTGAGGCTCCGTGGCTCTGGCAGACACTGAAACCACTGTGCCACTTTACTGTACCTTTAAATGGCCTGAATCTGGACCTTGTTTCCTCAAACATAGCTGGGAGTTTAGTGTAATTAGCCATACCCTGTACACTACCACTCCAGAGCATGTTTGCAATTAGCAGTCACATGCAATCTGGTATTATTACTTCACTCACATCTGTAAGGGTTCATTTACAGATCTAGGTCTTACTGCAGGCTGGCAGCTACACAGAGTGAAAAAAAGCACAGCACAAGGGACTGCATTCCAAACAATATCTGAAAGAGAGGGAAAGTCACATCCAGCAGTCATTACAAAGCGAGAAAGAGAGACTGGGGTGGGGTCACAGTGTCATGATGTCATACAATAATATAGGCCAGTCCCAGATATGAATAAGTCAGTGTCATGACAGCACACGGAAAAGTGCAGGAAAATCTCAGAGGTTTGTAGCTTACGAAAGACTACTCGCCTCTCTAATTGAGATCTACTGTTAGGAATAGTATGTGAACCGAAGGCAACACTAGGAAAGGAAACTGCAGTCCGTGCCGACGCAGCCTGTTATTGTCTTTCATTTGAAACATGCAGCAGGAGTTCTCTCCTGTCTGTAAGAAGAGGGGAACCGGCAGCCGAGGGGAAGAATCTTCCCCCACTACATACAGCCTCAAGGTTCTTGTACTTCACATGCGTTTTACCATTTGAATGCCACTGGAGGCTATTTCGACCCCACTACTTTTCAGAGGGGAACCGATTACCTTTTCCTCCACTACATCCACCTGGCAGCTGTGGCGACTGCAGTTGACGGAGATTTCTAAAAATCCAGTATAAACCCATCATTGACGGTAGAATGTGACGCAGTGTTACACAGTAAAATAAACTACTCCAAAATATATGAAATACTCTCCAACCATCTCCACTTAGAGGCAATAATGAATTGCTTGTTACAAGTTAATGCATCAGTAATAATGGTCAAATAATTGAATAGATAGTATTATCTCTCTGACGGGGGCCATTCTGCCACACAGTGGGTACTTTCGTGTTTGACGTTGCCATTATTGCTCCTGTGCGTTCACTCCGGGGCAATTCTGAGTGCGGCCCTTTTGGTGTCAGCGTGGTGCGGTGGCGCTGGAGCACGGGGTTCGAATGCTTCCACTCGGGGAAAACCAGGGCGGCTTTCGCGCGGCCGGCCCGGCGATTCGGTGCGCTCCGCTTGCGGTACAAAGGGCGGCCACGGGTGACCCCGGCCACTTCGCGATATCTGGCCACGTATGGCGTAATATTGATACAGTGACGTTTTGGAAGGGATCAATAATGACGTGGAGAGAAATCTGAGGACCCCATCACTGGCGGGCGCCTCGGGTCGAGTGATTGAGCCTGTTTTTAACAAACCTTTCCATCCTCTAGAACCTTGAACTGAACTAGACCTACGGGGTAATGCATCTTTCAAAACCCCGACTTTAAATACATCTGTAATTCTTGAACTCTACACGTCCATCGGGTTTTCGAGGACAAATCAAGCACTGGCCTACTTGAAGGTTTATTTAAGTAAAACTGGTTGAGGTCACTGTGCGTGGACAGTGCGTGACCGAGGACACGTCGGTCACGTCGTTTCAGGGGTGTCTCTGCCCAGCAGCTGTCTGCGGAGGGCATTCAGTTGCTCTGGCCCAGGAGGTACTGAAAAGGAGCCCACCGCCAGCAGGAGCCGGTCCCTCTCCATCAGGTCGGCCAGTTTGTGCAGCAGCCTCCCACGGCTGGACGCGTCCATTCTGCGCCACAGCGAGCCTCTCTGCTCGGCCGCCTTGGCTGCCTCCACCGCCTTATCCACATCTTCCTACACAGAAAAAAAAAAAAAAATGGAACAGAGTGAGGCGGGACTGTGCCAGGACACACAGGTCCCACCTGTGGAAGGACAGCACTGGGCTGCAACAGAGGCAGACTGCGCGCATCCGCAAAACGAGGAGCAAAAGCCCACGGAGTGACTTTTCCTGTGGGTTCATGGCCTCCTCCGATCTTCACTAGGTCTATATTAGAAGTGGAAATAGGTAGAGCGGTTGTAGCAATAATAGTAGGCTAACATTTATTTTGAAATAAAATTAAGTTCCCACTTCACTTTACCTTTTTTTTTTTTTTTTTTTTTCTTGAAATCAAAAATGTCCTGTTGCGTGCGGTAAAAAGCAACGTGTTGACCGAGATATTCTGGGGATATAAAACGCTCCTTTCTAAAAAAAAAAAACATATCGACCAAATTTGGCAAAAAGTTTTTTTTCTTTATTTGCTTAGGTTCTTATGTCATGCTGTGTTCCATTGAGATCCATACCAACAGACCTTAATAAGAAGCTTAAAAACATTAACGGATGCTTAAATGGAGGTTGGCAGAGGATTTGGAGCCAAAGCGGCAAAGCAGCAATTAATGTGAATTTAGGTCTTAATCGTTCAGTGGTAGAGTATGCGAGCCTGCACCAAGATGAAAAAGTCTACTAAGTTGAGTGATTTATTGCTGTTGTTAACGTGGATACATGCAGTTGAGGCTTTCTTACTTTGTCTGCTTCCTCCACATCACAGATCTTGACACCTGTCGCCGGGTTGAAGGTTGGAAACGTCCTTCCTCTGCAGGACGCGTGCCATTCGTTGTCGATAAAGATCTGCGGACAAGTGGAAAGTGGTTCTCGCCTCTGTCTGACAGCTGACACATTGATTCATAACACCCGCAAAGTCACGGGCACAGCGAGGCCGAATGCCTCTGACTGTCTTGCCCCTTGCAGGACCCTGCCCGCCGCGGCCGAACTTGCCATCCTGTGCGGTGCCCCCCTTACCTTGGTGTGTCTGATCTCCTGGACTTTGGCCGGCTGGGGCAGCGGCAGGGCCGGGATTCCGTCAGTCACTCCGTTCTCTATTATTCCGTTCCGTGCCATTCTGGGTCAACACTCGGACTGCTCGGCGTACCCGACAGTGTCAACCCTTCCGCTGGTTTTTTATAAGAATGTGGAACTCCTCCCTCCTCGCACAGGAGTTGAGGGGAGCCCAACTCCGCCCCTATCAAATATCAAGGGCCCTTATCTGAGCGGAACACTGAGTTTTTGCAGCACCTTGGAAACATCCTGCAGCATGTATCACATTTAGCACTTATTCTGTGTCCATAGTTTGGAGGATGGGGCACGCCTGGGTTCACTTGGTGTTACCCTCTCCCCTTATGCACTGGTGAGCCTAAACGTTATGGCCACCCTACTTTACTGTGGGACTAGTCCTCCATGTCCCGTCAAAACAAGCTCCGACCCGCCGAGGCATGGGCTCTACAAACCTCTGAAGGTGTCCTGTGGTATCTGGCACCAAGACGTTAGCAGCAGATCCTTTAAGTTCCATACATTGCGAGGTGGAGCCGTCGCGGATCACGCTTGTCCCAGCACATCCCCCATGCGCCGGTGCAGGGTTTGTCCGTCCTCGGACCACTGTCCGTAGGCAGGCTACCGACCCCCCCCTCCGGTGACCGGGAGCACCCCGCCGAGCCTCGCCGTGGCCACCGCTGTCATTCCCCGGCCGCGAGGATGGTGGATAAAGGCGGCGCATTTTAATGTTCATTCTAACTGCTGGGATTACCGTGAGCGATCGTTCAGGAGGCGGTGTGCGTGTGTGTGTGTGTGTGTGTGTGTGTGTGTGTGTGTGTGTGTGTGTGTGTGTGTGTGTGTGTGTGTGAGAGAGAGAGAGAGAGAGAGACCGCTCAAATAGCAAAGGGAGAGTCAAGAGTAAAATTTCACAGCTGAATTGTTTGGCTGTGTCTATTAGTCCAGGCAATGAAAGTAATTAGACTGAATTCATTCTGCTGCGCAATATTTACATCGCAACACGGCAGCTTTGATCTGCCTCCGCCGGCCAACTTAGACTGACTGCAGGCTGTTCGTCAACCTTGCAAAGGTGTTATCAGTTGTGATGTTCCTCGCAAAGTTGGTTTTTGCACCTGGGCCTGGTGAAGTTGAATGGAGCTGAACACATGCAAACAAATGCTTTTGTTCTTGGGGACAAAGCTGCTTGCTTGCTCCAGACTTGCACTCATACACAGTCTGCTATTGTTTCCCCTTCATCGCTTCTTGTCACTCTTTATGTCAAAGTTTAATTAGGACAACGAGCGTTCACAGGCTCATTTCTCACTTCAGCAAGTTTCTAACACTTTATAATGAGAGAGAGAGAGACTCAAAGGGATTGACTGAAAGGAGGGAGAGACCCGGAGACCCAGGGAGAGAAAGAGTGAGAGAGAGGATAAGATGTGTGCGTGTGTGCGCGCGCGCGTGTGTGTGCGTCTGTGTGTGTGGTGGCGGCGGTGGTGGTGGGGGTATGAAATGCAAAACATGGGCCCAGACCCATGCAAATAATCAGAAACCTGCTCTTGTGGGGATGAGTTGAGGGATTAACTGCAAGTGAGAAACCAACAGGGCCACCATAAGTATTCTTTAGACCATGGCTGTGTATTATTCTGTGTAGGTCACTAGAAGTATTTATTAGAGTATCAAACAGAGGGGGACCGGGGGTCTCGGACCGTTACAGGGATTTTTCGAAATCATTAAAGGATGAGACTGTTGATCATCTTTTTCTTATTGTTAACACCACGAAAAGACCCAGGCTGATACTTTTTGACTTCCTGATACTTTTTTGACTTTGTGTCTCCGACACTCAGCCCCGAGCCCATTGGTTCCTACTGAAGATTTATATCTTTATAAAGGTCTCACCGATATATATATATAGTTTCATTAAAAAGGCTTGCTAATTTCCTGAAATGACTGGACTACTTCTTATCAAATGTCACTCAAAGAGGAGGAAATAGCGCATTTGTTAAGGGCTACTTTTTTTAAAAACACACTTGCTGCTCTGGTGAATATTTCAGGCAGCCGGACAGTGTTTGTGGGATTGAGCCAAAATAAACTACAGTGTGTGTGTTCATGGTAATGAAGGACCATGTCACCCAGTGCAACAGTGTAGCTCAGTTAGTAGGATACATTCAATGATGGTTTTGCTCTTGACTATAAGAAAATATAGAATATGAGAAGACTTATCCTTCCAATAGAGTGTGAAAAAAAATATATAATTACTTATTATAAGTAAGATTCTAGACTCATTATGTATATTACAATATTTTGGTGTGAGATGCATTTTCTCTTTGATATTTGTAAAATCTTTGAGGAAATCACAGTTGCATACTCTGTTTGATGAGTATGTAAAACAATACTACAAAGTTATCGTTTGACCTGTTGTTTTTAACTTTATGATCATTTTATTAAAAAAATGGATGAAAGGTTTAAATTAAATGATGAACATTCACAGTGCTGTGATGATCCTACGAATATGATGCATATCACCAAATTTGATGCAATTTTCGTTTTGTATGCTGTATAGAATTTTGAGGCCAAAATTGTGACCAAAGAAGTTTGAGGGATGAATTTTTCACACTGGCCCTATAGTATGTGCGAAAATTCAGCCAAAGTAACCACAAACACTGGAATTATGTCATACATGTCCCCCCTATACCATTCTCAATCACCTTTAGGAACAGGCTCTTACACCAGATTGAGTAAAAAGCTTTCCTAAAAGGACTATAGAAGTTTTTTGGTTTTTTTTGGTCGACAAGGTATGAAGAATGATAATTTGGTCAATCGTAAAATACTCTGGAGTAAATCCAGTCTAACTTTTGCTGAAGCGGACTGTAGATGTCAAGATATTGCCCATCCAGAACACAGTAATTAGAAAGTAGGAATTTTGATCACTCTGTGATCACAGATTTCTACTGTATATAATAAATATTCAGTCCTCTAGCTGACTGAGAGTTAGGAGAGCATCCTGTCATGGGAAGGCAGAGTCAGGTGACCTCTTCTTCCAGGCTTGGCTGCTCAGGCTAATTGGCACTGGACACCTTCTAATGACGGTCAAGTCTCCTCCCATCAGCAGGCTTCAAGGTCAATTAGAATCAACACCCAGATAGCTAATTGCAGTGTTATGTCTTGTTGAGAATTCGTTACTGGTCAAGTAGCATTTCACAGTAAAGACACAAGGTCATTTATTATTCAATTCACCCGATATTCTCAATTTAGGAGAATGTAAGGACAATGGAAATAAAATAAGAGAAAACTAAAGTCATGTCTGGGTTCAAACTGGGGTGTCATAGCAGCAAATGGGTACAGCACTTCAAAGTAAGGGGCATTATACATGAAGGTAAATTACATAATAGTATTCCAATGTGTAAAAAAATTAGATTGAATGGAAGTGTATGAGTTGATATACAGTATATGAAGTTTAATAAGTATAGCATTTTTCAAATACAAGTGCATGCATTATGATCATGGGGCTTAATGGAGCACAAATAACAATAGAAGAGAATATTAAAAGAACAGAAGGAAATCCAGAAAATCTTCACAATAAAAGAATATACTAAAAAAACATACAAGTTGCACAAAAATTATATATCAAACTAACATTTAAAATATAATGAGAGTTGATAAAATATATCGGATACCCTCTAATTTACAAGAATCAGCCACAACATTAAAACCAGTTACTTTTTTTAATTTTCTGGCTAAATGATGCAGTGTATAAATAGGAAATAAAGTGTCCATTAAAAAACAAAACAAAACAAAACAAAACAAAACAAAACAAAACAAAACAAAACAAAACAAAACAAAACAAAACAAAACAAAACAAAAAATCATTGTCATACACAGTATGTACATTATATATTATGAACACCTGCAAGCCATCACAACCTAATAGCCTACAGTATATCTGCAAAGCTGGATACCCTCTGTGTGTTATTTTTCTTTTCTTCCCCAAAATGAACAAAATGTACACAGTTTATATACAGACGGGTGACAAATTAAAGGAAAAACCTCAATAAATGAGTGAAGAAACATAACAAATGCAGATGCAAAGGTGCAGTGCATGGTACAATTAAGCAGTTGATATTCAATCAGCTCTGTGGCATGTATAAGATGCTGAGCATGCCCAGTTGATTCTGATTTTGTATCAAGATGGCAAGAGGAAAAGATTTAAATGTCAATAGGAACAGTGACTAAAGTGACATCTGCATTCAGATCTATGAGAAAGATCAGTAAATAGGTTCGGAAATTGTGGTCCACAGCGCACATGTGATGACCAGGATGCTCTTGCATTAGTGCGATATGGAAGGAAAAACAGAAGAGCAACTGTTGTTTAGGTGACTGAGAATGTCAATGCAGGATGTGATCAGACTGTGTCAGCAAGAACAGTCCGTCGACAATTACATAGAGAGGGATATTATAGTAGGGTTGCAGTGCATAAACCACTCATTACAAAGATGAATACACATTTGAGAGTTGAGTGGAAACCATAGACACTGTTCTACAGAGATGTGGAATAAAGTGATATGGTCAGATGAGTCATCCTTCACCGTGTTCTCAACAAGTGGGCGAGTGCATGTGTAGCGGACACCAAGAGAACGGTGCAGGCCTGAATGCTTGATCCCTACAGTGAGGGGATCTGGTGGCTCTGTTATGCTGTGAGGGGCATTTTGCAGGCATGGTTTGGGTCCACTTGTCCCCTTAGAGGGAAGGGTCACTGCAAATCAATACAAAGTTGTTCTGAGTGATCACCTTTATCCTTTGATGATACATTTCTATCCTGGTGGGGGGGTGGTCTCTTCCAAGATTAAAATGCCCCCATCCATAGGGCCAAGGGGTCACTGAATGGTTTGATTAGTATGAAAATTATGTGAATCATATGCTATGGCCTTTGCAGTCACCAGATGTCAACCCAGTTGAAAAACTATGGGAGATTTTGGGGCGACATGTAGACAGCACTCTCCACCACCATCATCAAATCACCAAATGAGGGAATATCTTTTGGAAGAATGGTGCTCATCCAAAGGTGTATTGAAGCTGTTCTGGCTCCCAACACCTTATAGTATATAGACAGTTTATGACTTCTATGTTGGTATTTACTTTAATATGTCCCCCGTATGTATGTATGTATCTCTCTCTCTCTCTCTCTCTCGCTATATATATATATATATATATATAGAGAGAGAGAGACCACCATTCAACCACAACATTAACACCGTTAACTGGTTATAATGTTGTGGCTGATTGGTTTATATGAACAAATAATCAAATAATAAAAATAATAATATAAAACACAATATAATACACTATGGTACAAAACCAAGACAAAGTACAGCCTCAAAGTAGAACTGAGTGAATTTAATAAGATGTAGACAAACAGCTTAAGTAGCAGCTGAAACAGCCTAGACCCAAATGTATATCTTAGTCCAAAATCAAGAAATAAGAAATGAAGGAATTAAGTTAATTATGTCATTAAATTGAGGGAATTAATTAAGCTATTCCATTGATTTAGGGCAGAAATGATTTACTCTAAGAAATATGTTGACTGAGTCATGGGTGCAAAATACTACTGAATAGTGATTGATCAAAAATAACCAACATTTCATTTAAACTACCATTTATTTTAAATTGGAAAACTTAGGAAAAAAACTGCTTTCATGGCTAAAACAAAAACAACACTGAAGTCCTTGAGTGGGACTCCTGACTGCTCATGAGGGCCGAACTCAGAGCTCTGGAGGACCTGACCTTAGATGTCACCACCAAAATGGCCTTGACTATAAATATCATTCTTACCGTGTTCTGCTTTCCCTTTAAACTTAAAGCGCTTTCCCATGCCTGTCTATTATTTGTCTGCACTTTGAGTCCCACTGCTGCAGTTGGACACACACAGACAGAGCGTAAAACAGAGAGAGGGGAGGGAAGAAGGCGAGAACAATCCAGATTGAAAAAGAATGACAGACGGGAGGGAAGAGGGAGAGAGAGAGAGAAGGAAAGAGGGAGGGAGGGAGTCTGAACCACTGAGATAACTCTGTCCAGGTGTTCAGAGCCAAACAAAGGCTCTTTTCAGACCATGATGAGAACACACTGCTCCTCCACTTGTTGCAAAATATACGAGATAGAAAAAAGAGCACAACGCAGGCAGAAGCTTATATTCTGTTACATTACCAAAATATGGACCAGGGGAAGGTCTACCCAATTACACGAGTCTCCTCGCTGCCAGTAAACAAGAGTATTAGCTGGGACAGAAAAGCGCTGAGGCCTGTGAATTGTGTTAGTTTGCACTTGCAGTAAGTATCATTTGTTTGCAAGTTCCCCAGGATTAGAGTGGATAAGATGATAAGCAGAATCATCCCAGCAGGAAGAGTGGGTAACTGTAAGTATGGCTACGGAGCAGTCAACCCTGTCTCCTATTAATTACACCTACAACTAATTTGCAACAACAAATACATTGTTGCAGGAAATGTAACGCTGACCATATTACGTTTTCTATTGACGTAAGGAGGAAATGTCTTTAATTAACATAACTGGCAGGTTGCAAAAAAATGTTGATATCAAACCTATAAGTAAAATGGGAAAACAGAAAATAAAATATGGATATCAGGCCAATTTGGATGGAATAGGAATAGAGAGAAAAAACAATAATCCTCATAAGTTTTTTTCTTTTTGTTCAGTCTTTTTTAAACAAGATCCATTGTCTTTCATTAGTATGGGGGTGGTTTTCTCTCTACCTTCTGGTGGTTTGCTCACCAGTGTAGTGTTGCACCAGTCTTTATTTCATAGTCAGCTGTTTGAACATCATGCAAAAATGAGTGACCGCACAAGATATTCGGGACTGCAGAGGGAATATACACTGAAAAATGCACAAAACGATAACACATTAGCAACAACTGACTCAGTGTTATTTAAAGGTTATTTTATAGGTCCTTATATTTTGAAGGTCAGTGGTCCGTACCAGAGATCTCATGCTCCCATGAACGCAACTTGACCGATACATTGTATACAAAAATATTTTGTCCCCCTCAGGTTATTATTCTGTGTGCGTGGTTTATCTGCCCGTGCCCTCTGGATATCAATCTTTTTTCGCAGTTTATCAGTCCATTAAACAACTAAAACATTCCTCACTTGTGGAATAAGATGGGATGTTACCCTGGGATGCAAAGGCAAGTGTTTATTACAACACCCTCACCTCCCAGTCTTTTCACTGCGCTACAAGAACATCACGCAACCTCATGTGTTGGCAGTGAATGTGGACATAAATTGTTCTTTCAGAGAAGATGAACATACATTTAACTTGTTGAAAACATTATGTGCAATGTTTACATCTTAGAATACAATGGCATTCAACTAACATATAGAGTGTAGAGATTTGTTAGCAGGAGTACAGACCACATCGTATTCATACATACGTGATAAGAAATGTGTAACTGCACTGATACAATCCTTGGTAAATGTGCCGCTGAAGGTCAGAGGGAGGTTTCCCACCCTCAGTATAAGACAAGCAACTGAAATGTCAGGGTCATCTGATCCCCCTAAGCCAAAAGGTAGTAGTGGACAGTGATCTACAGAAATTCAACCATATACACACAAAGTGTAACATCATGATAATATGTCAAGAAGATTTTTTGGCTATAATTGAACAAAATGTTGCAGGTAGTACTTTAATGAACCGGAACTCAGGTACTGGGACATTTTCTCAGCTTTCTTTTTGCACCATATTTACCCAGGGTTTCATCACTGGTGCAGGCCTCAACATCAAACTCCATTCAACGCAGAGTGCTCGCTGGGCTCAGCTTGCAGAGGGATATGTGTCTGCCTGGCGGCCCTCTGTCATCCCTCCCTGCCTAAGCTGACAGAAGTGAGAGGGCAGTCTTTTGATATCAGAACGAGATTCTTACTCCTGGCTGTTTCTCACCAATTCACATCAGTCAAGCCACTTACCCAGTCTGTTATAAGGAGTGAGAGAGGGCTTTGTGTTTTCAGATCAGACCAATTTGCAAGTTCATTCAGAAACAGTATTAAACAAAAGGGGCTTAGATATAGAATCTCTCATCACTGTTCATAATAGGCAGTAGATTAACTTTCCTACCTGATGGCATCTCAGTTATTTGACTGCATGGTTGGGGAAGAAAGTGTACCTGCTTGTCTAGGAAATTGGTGGTTAAAGTGAAAGCTCTGGTTCACGGTAATACTGACAAGCAGCAGTAGAAAAAAACTCCTCCCTCATTACACTGACAGGATTTCTGTGGACTGACATCTGATTTTAAATAATGAAACATAACACAGCAACAGCAGGGAACCACCATCCTTATGCATGTTTTCCAGATCAAATTTGAAACCCCCCCCAAAAAACAAAAACATGACTTGATTGAACAAGCCCCAGCTTTTCTCCCAAAATACAAGAACAGTAACTCTTTCCAAAAGAAGTATCAATAACTATCTTACTTGCAGCTTTGGCAGTCATTGTTCCACAAACAAGGCTAGGAGTACATTCCAGTTTCTTCATGTGATAATATCTTGCTTTATCTTGAATCATAAAGATCTTTCCAGTGCTCATAATTCTGCTCAGAGGAGTGAGGAGTAAAGAGGGTTCATGGAGAAGGCGTGAGAGTTCCCAGAAGCACAGCCTGGTGATCCCAAAACCTCTGCTAAAGATCTTCTCTACTTTAGGTTTGCTAAAGGTGATTTAACAGACTGAGGTTCCAATTTCAAGTCCAAGTTGTTTGCACAGATACTTAAAACAATTCTCCTAATGAAGAGGATGTTGCATCATATGGGCAATACAGAGTCCAGTCCAGCCACTACAGGTGATTCATACCAAGCCCCCAGGAGCAGTACTTCTGGCCCAAAAGCCATTCTCCCCATACACAATCATTTGAAAAGGAGCGGCTGGAAACCTGTGAATACCCCAGGTCACGTCATCCCCTCTTTAAAAACTTCAAAAAGAATAGGCATCAAAGTGGCCAAATGCACACTAACTGTTAATATACACCCCCGTAAAACTGATTACACAGAACATCAATATATATAGCCTCCATCTGATTTCAGCATCTCAAATATTTACAGCACCCCAGATGTCAACAGCCGCTGAAATTTGATTACATTGTCATATTATTGATTATCTGAACAATTTACTAAAATATATTCAGGGCCTTCTCCCGCAGCTAAAAACAAGAGAAAAATAAGAGCAAACCTAGAAAAGAGTCATCTTTACAGACAAGTATGGTATTGACCTAATTCAGTTTTATCTTGATGAGTCTTGAGCCTTCTTCAGACTTAGTCTTGACTCAGAGTTATTGCTGCTGAATTTATCTTAAGCTCCGTGTAAATGTTCCTGACTCCAGTCCTATCCAGCCCTGTTCTGTCCTGTCCACAGTATGCAAATTATCTCCTTAATCCAAATGTCAGTGTTTAGAGTGGTTTTCAGTTTTTAACATTACTTTAATGTTGCCCAAACACACACAAACACACACACACACAGACTTGTACTTTTGTCTTTGTGAGGACACTCATTAACATAATGCATTCTGTGGCCCTTACTCCAACTTTAACCATAACAGCTGAACCCAAACCCTAACCCTAACCTAAACCTAATTTTAACCTAAACCCTAAAGCCAAGTCTAAACCCTCAAAACGCCCTTCGAAGTTGTGAGGACTGGCCAAAATGTCCTCTCTCCCAAGGTCTAAAACTCAAACAGGTCCTCACAGAAGCCTCTTTCATCCTGGAAAAAAACCCCACTAATAGCCACTAATATCTGGCTTTTGTCTTCAGTGGGAGAGGGTACAGTTGGCATTCATTCGCGGGTCAAATGACTCTGCAGTAGTCACGGGTATTTATCAGCTCTAGCTCTGATCAGCAGTGATGGAAACACCCGGGTGGACATGCTTATTTTTAGCCCCTTTTCCATTGCAATGCCTTGATGCGCATCGAAGTTCCAGACGTTGACGTTGTCGTTAGCCAGGAACATTTATCGTTACTTATGGTCAATGTGCCGTCTCAGTCACAAATTCCATCCATCTCTGTTTAAGCAGCACTCGGACATTGTTCAGTTGGCATTGAGTTTGAAGAGACTGAAGTAAAAGAAATCAAAATGTAACTGCCGTAACATAGTCACTGGCCTCCATGCTGCTTTCTACTTTTTTCAAACCCTGTTTTCCGGCGAGTTTGTCGGAACGTGACACACCAGAAAAAAAACAGAAAGGAAAACTCATCTACTGGCAATGGGAAAGGAGTCAGTGGTTTTTAGTGGTTGAGCCGCTTTTAAAAAACCTGCTTATATACGCAAGTTTTGGTATAACAAGGATGAAAGTACAAATACGCGCACACATACGCACACACTCAAACTGCCACACCTGGGGCTGTGTTTCTCTGCTGAGAAATGCAATGCTTTAATGGCAGTGCCACAGTGGACATATCACCTGTTCTCCTGTTGAAGAGAAATTCTCAGAGGCCACTTGAAGTAGCCTCTGAGTGGAAATGTTCTGGATACATGTCGAATCAATACGCTCTATTGTTTGGAAACTCAGAGCAGTTCTGGGAGAGACTCCCACAGCATCTAGGATAGCTGGCTTGCCCTCCTCTGCTGTTCGGGGAAGCATGAGGGGATCCTGTATTAGAGCACAC
The DNA here is from genome assembly GCF_016859285.1 of Xiphias gladius. Classification (NCBI taxonomy): domain Eukaryota; kingdom Metazoa; phylum Chordata; class Actinopteri; order Istiophoriformes; family Xiphiidae; genus Xiphias; species Xiphias gladius. The sequence continues at coordinate 3,678,999 of NC_053400.1, read as the reverse complement.
GGTGTGTTCTGTCTGGAAACACCTTCATCTTTCTCTCTACCTGTCTCTCTCTTTGTTTGAAAAGGGAGCAGTAAAGCCTTAAAATCTGTTTTGGAGCCATCATGACAGTGTATCACCCCTAAAAATAATTAAAAGGAAAATTCCTTTAAAATCTAGTACTTGTGTTAAGAACAAAGGTACTTCATCAATTTTGAGAATAGTTTTAGAATAGCTCACTCATATACAGTCCACACATCATAGCATCATGATGTCTTTTGGGTGTGGAGATATGGTCAACATTTTTAAATAGAAACATGGGAATGTGAAGTATTTCACAGTTTGCTTTGTACAAGTAAGGCCTAGTCCAGGGTACACAAATTTTTCCACAGTTTGCTTGTCCAAGACAAATTTTTAAGATCTGAGACAAAAACCCTTCAGTCAGAATCCAAGCTCATGCCCATTACAACAGATTACCTACTTTGAGCATTTCCAAGACATCTCTTGACCTTGTTGTGAGCTCTCCCAGATGCCACGATGGTTTTCACAAGTTTGATTTTATTGCAGCTAAAATCAAGGAGCCTAATTCCAACCATTATTTAGTCCTGACTACACATTCAAATATTGAAAATTGAATGCTGGTGAAAGAACAGTAATATGCAACCTATGCATCTTAAAAAAAAACCTTTTTTTCTCTAATTTTTCATCCAAATCCAGTATGGTTATTACCCTAGATGTTTTTTGACCAAATCAAATTGTTGGGTTTTAAAATGGGTTCACAGGGTAAATGACAAACTCCAGTAAATGAACAATTACATAACACTTTTATGCTTAGATTTATGACTTCCAGTATTAGCCTTGTAGTCTGTACTCAACTGTGGAACAAATTCCCCTCATTTCAAGAATATGCCATGGCATTTCAAAAAGTCCAAGGTTTATTATAAAGCTTTCACATGGAAATGGAAGGTTACACTTGCCACCTGATTTATTGAAAAGAAAATACATATGGATCTCAGAGATCTCAGAGAACAACAAACTTAAATTGGCCACTGCTATTCAGATGAACTTTCAATCTGTATTTTTTTTGGTGCAGGAAATGTTCTGCTGGGGAATGGAGGTAAATATCCATAAGCATTAATTAACAAGTAACTGCGGCTGTAAGTGCAGCTCTATGCCAGCAAGTCAAAGGGTACGGGTAAAAATGAAATAGAAGGGGCTGGGCCTTGTGAGAAATAAAAAGGAGAAAGGAAAAAAATATATTTTTACCACCCTTATGTTTTCAACACTGAATGAGAAAGGTAAATGTCTGCTATTTTAATCTCCAAATTGGGTTTGGAGATTTGCTAAAAGTAAAAAAAGTCAGCCACTACACTAAGCCACATAATCTCACTGTAAAGTACCATTAAGTGTATAAGGAAGGAAGGTGTACAAAGGAATTATGGGGTCTTATGAAGACATATCCTAAACAGACAAAATAAATAGAAATAATACTCATATTCACAGTTTGATTCCTGTAATATCATAGTCACATATCACAAAAAGTATCTAGAGAAACCAACAAGAAGAGCAGAGATGCCTGATTAAGATCACAATGCTAGAAAAAATAGTTATTTATATAGAATGTACAGACTATAAAGAATAGTCCAGGAACAAAACCTTGTGGTACCCCATTAGTTGATCTGAGAGCATTAGTAGACTAATCTGTGTTTTATCAGACAAATAGAAATGAAAGAGACTATGTTTACATTTAATGGACAAGAACATCTAACAGCCAAGTGAAATATGAACAAAGGCGGAAGGGATGGGACCTTTTCGAAGGTCAATGTGGCTGGATGAATCAACAAAGTGTCAGAGTTTGTCATGAGAGACTGCTGCCTGTTTCCTGCTTGATTTCTTTTAACCATTAACACTATCTTCCCAACACTAACTAAGCAGTTTTTTCAACAAGTGTTTTTAGTGTTTAAGAAATGGTCATATAAATAATTTTTATAGCAGTCATATGTAAAAGTTTTGACAAATGATGTCCTGCCAATTGGGTCGTCAGGTCAGAAATGCTCATATATGTCATTTTGGAAAACAATAACAAACAAAAAGATTACTTTTCTATTTCCATCTTTACAGTTTCAAAATAACAAAAAAGGAAAAGGGCCCAAAAAAAGTTTGTGAACCCTGTATGGTCAGTATTTAGAAACATCCCCTTTGGCAAGTATCACAGCTTGTAAAAGCTTTTTGTAGCAGCTAAGTGTCTTTCAGATTTGGTTTCAGGGATTTTTGCTCATTTCTTCTGCAAAAGGCTTCTAGTTCTTTGAGATTCTTGGACCGTCTAACATGAACTGCTCTTTTGAGGTGTAGCCACAGATTTTCAACGATGTTTAGGTCGGGGGACTGTGAGAGCCATGTCAAAACCTTTACCTTTCACCTCTCGAGGTAGTCCATTGTGAATTTTGAGGTGTGTTTAGAATCCTTAGCCTCTTGTAGAAGCCATCCTCATCTTCATCTTTGGCTTTTTTACAGACAATGTGATGTTTGCTCCCAGAATTTGCTGGTCTTTAATTGAATCCATTCACTCTACCAGTGAAATGTTCCCCATGCCACTGGCTGCAACACAAGCCCAAAGCATCCACTGAGGTTTTCTTTTCATGAAATTCTGCACCTTTTTTTACCAAATATACCTTTGCTCATTGTGGCCAAAAAGTTCTATTTTAACATCATCAGTCCACAGTACTTCTTTCCAAAATGGATCAGGCGTATTTAGATGTTCCTTTGCAAACTTCTGACTCTAACTTTTGTGGTGAGGATACTGGAAAGGTTTTCTTCTGATGACTCTTCCATGAAGGTCATTTTTGTGCTGGTGTCGCTGCACTGGAGAACAGTTCACTACCACTCCAGAGTCTGCTAAATCTTCCTGAAGGTCTTTTGCACTGAAACAGGGGTTTGATTTGCCTTTCTAGCAATCCTACAACCAGTTCTCTTGGAAAGTTTTCTTGCTCTTCCAGACCTCAATTTGATCGCCACCGTTTTCCTGTTAACTGCCATTTCTTAATTACATTACGAACTGAGAAAACAACTACCTGAAAACACTTAGCTATCTTCTTGTAGCTTTCTCATGCTTTGTAGGCATCATTTACTTTAATTTTCAGAGTTCTAGGCAGCTGCTTAGAGGAGCCCTTGGCTGCTGGTTGTTGGGACAAGGTTTAAGGACTCAGAGTATTTATAAAGCTTTGAAATCTGCATCATTTAGCCTTTCCTAATGATATATCTTAACAAGCCACAGCCCTAAAAACTTAATTAATGTCTGAGACCTTAGTAAAAGTTATCTGAGAGCTCAAATCTGTTGGGGTGCCCAAACTTTTATATGGTATTCCTTTCCTTTCTTTAACGCTACACTCTTACAAATCAAAAATAACACAGTAATCTTGCTTAAAATGTTGAAAAGAATGTTTCATTTTTAACTTCATTCCTTTTGGAGATCAGTTCATCTTCTACCCACTTAACTATTCACAGTAACAAAAATCTTGACCAGGGGTGCCCACGTGTTTTAATGCCACTGCAGGATTTATCACATGACTCTGCTTCTGCTTCTCAGTGCTTCTGGTCAGTCCACAACAGAGGCAGTCCTCCTACATGCCAATATGTTGCAAATAACTCATAAATTAAATATATGTTTTTACCTACTTGTTTTTTAGGTACATCAGTTGCTGAAATTAAAAAATGTGATGCATTGATCCTGAAGGTCACTCAAAAGAATCTGAGTGCTTTCTTGATGATGTTGGAAAGATAAACATGTACAGGAATGCATGAAAACTGCAACTACATAAATGAGCTGATCAAAATTACATTGAGGGTAATTAGTATTTACTAAAGGAGAGGAGAATAGAAAACATCAAGGGCTCTTAATGTGAACAAAGATGAGAATGGAAAAGGAAAGAAAAGTTTCTATTTTTTAACTAGGGTCACATGTGAGGCATTGGTGCTCCAAATGAACTGTAAATAGATGGTGAGTAAGCCAATTTGAATCAGGAAGCCCGGTCAGATTTGAGCATCTGCCACTTGAAGCTGTCATTCTGTTTTCTGTGTTTGCTCTGTGCTTTTACAGTATGTGGATGAACGAAGGCAAAGTTTAAATTGGCTCTACTTGAACAGAAATGTTAAGTAACTTCTTCCACACTGTAGTGAAGCTGTCTTCTTTCATGCATATTAGCCATTCAGCCTGCTTTGGCCCCCGTTTAGAAGGTTCTATTTTCTATTGTCTATTTTGAAACCAGTTAATAGAACAGAAATGCAGCAGTGCCCTCTGAACAAAAAATATTATGCACTTTTACAGTGAATGTAGTTTATTTCAGTTTTATTATAGATTGCATTTGGGAAAGGATAGGGAAAATAACAAAACAAGGTAATGTACTTATTAAATTTCATGGAAAGTTTATCGGGACTAAAAGTCTAAGATCACACCTTTAGAGCCTACTGTATTCATTACACCTTACAGCACAAAAGTATCGGATACAGAAAAGTAAACCCATCGCCAATGGCGATATATTGATAACAATGTCAATATTAGAGAATTCTGCAAAAACTTGGATTACATTCAATGACAGTGTTTTTATAATTCTCACTTTCTTTAGTATCTATGCTTGGCAACTACAGTATGGTTGAAGTTAATGAAAGATTAAGGTCAAGGAAAATAAACTGTTTTACAACTCAGGTATAGTTGAAGTTAGGCAGGTTAAAAACATTGTAAATGGTAAATGGCCTGCATTTATATAGAATAATATTCATCAGAATAATTCTCATGTTGGCAGTGGGTTCCCTGAGGGCAGCCAAGCCATCGGGCAGTGGCCACTGCAAAGAGATAACCAGTGTCCAAACAGCACCAAGAGTCCCAAATGAATACTGCCTACTCTCATGGTTTTCAGGTAGCAAACCCATGTTCAATCCATTTTCATCCCTGCTCAGGTCACTTCAACCCCCACATGAACAAGTGGCACATCTGACTGGCAAGAATTGCAGTCTAAACAGCTATGCAGTTAGCGCTCTGCTGGATTCTGGGGAACAGGTTAGTATTATAGATTATACAAAGAAAAGTAAATATGTACCTGTCCACGCCATTCAGCCCCTGTAGGAAGTTCTTGGAAAAGATGAGCTCAACCTTAGAGCTGTAAATGGAAATCATCTTCTGGCATGGTAAACCCGCAGGACTGATGACCCCTTTATCCCAATTCAACTACCTTTTCCAGTTGGGGAAATGGCACTAGCCCAACTGGATGTACCCCCAGTTTTACAAATGTCTATCAATCCTAAAGATAACAACCCAGTACAGCAAGTGTATGGTTCTATTACTAAACCACTATAGAGGGAGGTCAAAGAATATATTCAGGATCTGTTGGCTAGGCAGTAGATTATCAAATCAAAATCAGTTTATGCTGCACCAGTTGTGTACGTTCGCAAGAAGGATGGTTGTCTCCGGCTATGCATTGGCTTTTACATCAAAGACCAAGACATCCCTGATAAACATCCACTCCCTTTGCATACAATACCTTATTGAAAAATTGTGAGGATACTGGTGGTTTTCGACTTAAATTTGATGAAGGAAAAGCTTACAACCAAGGCATTATGGCTGAGGGGTCAATATACCTAACAGCCCAATGGTTCCTGCACAAATGGGTACAGATGCCTTTGGGCTCACCAGTGAACCAGCTGCTTTGGTATGGAGTACGGAGGAGATACCTGTTTCTCTGCACAATGAGCTGTGCATCCCTCACCTTGACGATATTCTCTGCTATGCAAAGACATTCACAGACCACTTGGAGGGGCTGAGAAGAGCCCTTAGGGGCCTTCAGACCCATGGAGTGAAGCATCGGTCAACCAACTGCAAAACTACAAAAGATGTCACATGCTTTGGGAGAGTGGTCTTTGAGGAAGGTGTCCATATTGACCCAAAAGACTTGGAGGCAGTCCTGTCCCTCAAAGAAAAGAAAAAAAAAACTGCCTCAGTGGGATGATGATCCTGGGGTTCCTCAGTTACTACCTTGCTTTCATCCAAGATTTCCTGAGGATTGCAAAGCCACTCTATGAGCGATGTGTATCTGGTGACAGTCGCTACTCAGCGACCTTAGTAAGTTTACATTTATGTACAGCTAGGTACCTAAGTATTTGGACAGTGACACAATTTTTGTAATTATGCCTCTGTACACAACCACAATGGATTTGAAATGAAGCTATAAAGATGCTGAGATAAATATTAAGTAGGTAGTGTAATAAGTTACTTTATATACATGCAGTATGTGGTTATGTACAGTGTGTGTATGTACACACATCTATGTATTGTATATACAGCCTGCTTGTATTTATATTTAACAAGTGATGGATGAAATACACACTATTGCACAATGTGAGTTTAAAACTACTATATAGTTAGGTGCATAAGTATTTGGACATTGACACAATTTTTGTAATTTTGCCTCTGTTCACCACCATAATGGATTTAAAACAAAGCCATCGAGATGTGATTGAAGTGTAGATTTTCAGTTTTAATTCAAGGGGTTTAACAAAAACATTGCATTAACCATTTCAAAGTACAGCCATTTTTATACATACAGTATATGTACACTAAGAGATAAAGTGATGTTATCCATTAAATGTATCAAGTAAAAAGGGTAAAAGCTACTGATGAGAAGTAGATAAATATAAATGATATAAATATAGATACAAATGTTGTACAGAGTGTAAATTATACATTATTTTGTTAACAGCCAGGTTCATGTATATTTTCCTTGTTTATGTATTATTTTTTTATGAAATTCTTTTGAAGATGATTTGTACACCGAGCAGACAGACTTTGCCCTGAAATTAAGTATAATAAACATTCTGATGAAAGCAGCCATATTGAACTGCAGCATGTTTTCCTTGTCTCACTTATCCTGATTTAGGATGCTTTAACTTTTGACACTACCATGCAACCAGGAGGTTTTACACAATGCTGCTGTCCAAACAACTTTAAGTTTGAAAAGGGTTTGATTAAGAATTGTTCATTTAGTCCAAGGGGCCTAGTTTGTAGATGATATATCCATCAGTATTCTCATTAGAATAGAGGTTGTTCAGCATCACATCCACCTCTGTGCAGGAACACATATTCGATTCCTGAATATCTCAGGGTTGCCTCTGAATCTTTTGCTTCTCATAACACCTGTGCATGTTGCACTGGAGTATTTGATCCAGGAGAGTAGTTGATTTTTTGGGGGGCCAGTTCAACTGTTGTTTTGGGGATAGGTCTAAAAAACTGGTTAGCAGAGTATATATGGTAAAGCTGAGGTGTACAAGTATGATCCAAATGTCCCGTAAAAATTAAAATTCATTAAAAAAAAAAAGAATAAAAAGTATACTGGCCATAAAAGTTTAAATGTTTAAGCTTTTAAAGTCTGACACACACATGAAAAGTAAAACATTGTAAGGTGACCATGAGACAGACAGTGTATATGTGCTGTGATCTGCTCCAGCCTGGATACCAGCTTTATGTTCGTCAAAACAATTCCAAGTTTGACACTGAGAAGGAGTGATACTATAGTTGTAAGTCACACAAACACAGTTGAACATGGATGTGATACATTGTTTTGTTTTGGTATGAAACAGCGGAGTGCCATGGCAGAAAATTCTGGGAAACACTGAAAAACATTCTGTACACAAAATAGGTGACAAAGTACCTGCCATTAAAAAGGATGAATGCAGATGTAAAACTAACTAACGTTTAAACTAAATCCAATTATTGTTAACAAAATTTAAATGCTAAAATAAAGCTACCAGAATCATACTTACAGTGAATATGGCTAGGTCAAATGCCTAGAACTGAAAAGAAAAACTAAACTTTGTATACGTATTTGGACATTAAACTGAAAAATGATGGACCTGAGCAGAAAAAAAACTGTACAATGAAAGAGAACAGTGTGTGTTATACACAGCAGTTGATGTGTGGGCAGCGATTTTCATAATTGTGTAGTGTGTGTCAGTAGTGACTGCATGTGGGTGTTTGACCTTTCTGTTACACTGTCATTCATCACATCAGGGCAGGTCAGAAGCAATCTCAGTTCTGTGTCTTCAGCCCACAGGCAGACTGTCTTTAACCTTTTTATTTTACCTGTGGGGGATGGTCATCAGTGATAATTATGGAAGTCACCAATACTCTTTACCCTGTGAAAATGTATCATTTCTGTTACCATGAAGTAATGAAGCTTAGCAAAATTACAATCAGAAAGACTACCTCCATGCTTACTTTATTTATTTCTCACTCTCTCCTTCTTCCCTTTCCTTTCTGGCTTCTAGCTCAATCAGCTGACTGAGGGCTGTCAGTCTTCACTCAGATTTTCATATCAGATTTTGCCATGAACTCAGTGAGCCAGTCATCTTGATGCTGCCAAGATTTAAAACTCTTCCTCTCTCTGCTGCTGTTAGCTGTCATTTTAGTGCGAGATTGATGCAAATGGAAAAACGTGCCTTTTTTTAGTTACATGTGGGTAGCCGAGCTGATGTTGATCCCAACCATGATCCTCTCTAGGAGGATCCAGACCTCAGCACCAATGTTCTGCTAGAAACTACATCCACCTCCTCAGGCGGTTGCAACAGGCGCACTCACATAGGTTTGTGTGATGGCTCCCCTCCAGACAGATCAGATTTTCCTCTGACCCAGTTAAAAAATTGAGGCCTCCCTCTCTCCCAGCTCTGTTAGCTGGTGGATCAAGCAGCCTTCAGTGATCCCTCTGTGTATACTCTGCTTCCCGCTCCAGGCCTATCTGCTCTGGCAGCTGTTCCCTCCGTGCCTGCTCATGGTAGCAAAGGGAATCAGAAATTCGGTCCTTCTCAGGCTCCTCAGCCTCTGGTTCCCCCAACCTCTACTGCTACTCTAGGCCACTCCACTACAGACAATACCCTAATCACCACCATACAGTCTCTGGCTAACTCCATCCAAGTGATCATTGCACACCTTCAGTGCCTGGAAAATGCTTCAGCCTCTGCCACATTGTCAGTGACAGCAACTCTCTGTTGCAGTCTGTCTCCATGTCGAACCAGCCCTTCTCATCCATGCTGACTCAAGCCACTCAACGTTCTCCAGTCTCTGCCATCCCAGGCCCTCCACAAGGTGGGCCATACATCCCTCAAGCAGCAAATCTGCCCATCAAAAATACTCCAAGGGAAAGACATACATTTAGTTAATGTGACAAAAAGATCGCCACCAGGGATCCACTGGGACTCACTCTGATTCAGTGTTTGCAGACCAACTTCTCACAAGTCTTTCTCAGGGATTTCGGGTCGAGGTTCTCTTATCTCGAACTATTACCTATGTGGCAAAAAATCTCCAGTCTGCATTAAAAGATCCAGAAATGGTTCTTCAGTTGTTAGAGAAAGAGGTTAAAAAAAAGGATATAAATAAAGACTAATAAAGGCACAATGCTCGGGGCAGACATAACTGATGCCTTAAAAATTGTTCCCCAACTTGGACAGAACTCAGAAGTCCAAAAAATATGTCTCTCAGAAGGTTAACAGATATCAGTATTTCTAGTATTCCAACAAAGACAAATATTCCAAAATTCCATGATAGACCCTCTGCTGCTTACATAAGATAATCATCCAATGGCAATTTGCCAAACCTTAGAACGAGTTGAAGTGGACATTAACAGCACCCTTTATGGAATCCTCAAAAGACTACAAGCATCAGGTCACTAGGACAAAATTTCTGGGAGTCCCTTTCCAGGAATGGGCTCAGAATATCAGCACAGCCAACATTCAAACTTCACGGACTTGTCTAAAGTCATCCAGAATACTGGAACCTCCAGGCCATGGAGAAATATATCAAGAGACAGGTCCTCCTACTAATCACTTCTGCTTTTGAACTTTTAAAAGGTGCTACTGTGTTCACCAACCTGGACCTCAGGAACACCTACCATGTGATGCATATTAGGGAGGAGGATGTGTGGAAGACTGCCTTTAACACTCCAAGTGGACATTATGAGTATCTGGTGATGCCATTTGGTCTGACTTATGCTCCTACTGTGTTCCATGCCCTGGTAAATGATGTTTTTTGGGACATGCCTAATAAGTTCATTTTTGTGTATCTGGATGATATCCTGATCTTCTCTAAGTCCTCCCAGGAACATGTGGAGAATGACCGACAGGTGTTACAGAGACTGTTGGAGAATGAGGTTTTTGTTAAATCTGAGAAGTGTGAATTCCACATCTCCCAAGTGTCTTTTCTGGGGTTTATTTTTAAGGCAGGTTACATCCAGATGGATCCGGACAAGGTGAAAGTGGTCTCTGACAGGCCAGTGCCAAGTTCTCACAAAAAACTTCAACAATTCCTGGGGTTCACCAGCTTCTATCAACATTGCACCAGGAACTACAGTTCCGTGGCCACTCCACTCACCGCTCTGACCTCAGTCCCTCCCTGCTCAAGAGGCCTTCGACTGACTCTATTCTCCTCTGCCCCTATTCTATCTCTTCCAGACCCATCCAAGTAGTTTCTGGTGGAGGTTGATGCATCTGATATGGGCATAGGGAAGGTGCACTCCCAGTGCTCTGGAAAAGACCATAAGGTGTATCCCTGTGCCTTCTTTTCCTGCAAGGTGCCACCAGTACGACAGTACAACATTGGGAACCAAGAGTTCCTGGCAGTCAAGATGGCCTAGGAAGAGTGGGGACACTGGCTGGAGAGGGTGGAGCAGGCATTTGTGGTCTAGACAAACCAAATGGCTGAATTCTCATCACTGGGCATTGTTCTCTAACCACTTCCACTTAACTCTTTCTTATCGCCTAGTGTCCCAGAATGTGAAGCCTGATGTTCTCTCCTGGGGTTCCGACAAGAGGAAGTTACCAGAGAACCATGGGAGATCCTAACGCAGATCTGCATCATTGGAGCCGTCACCTGGCAGATTGAGGGCAAGGTGAGACAATCTAGTTGACAGTCCCAGTCCTAGTGAATGTCCCGACAACCCATTCCAGTTTCACACTGCCCTAGTCTCAAATTTGCTTGGACTTCGTCACTAGCCTTCCCCCCTCAGACGGTAACACAGTCATCCTTACTGCGGTAGACCTGTTTTCCAAGTTTGCTTATTTCATTTCTCTGCCCAAGTTACCCACTGCTAAAGAGACTGTGGAGATCTTGTTGCAACATGTTTTTCATCTACACGGGCTCCCCAGGGTCATTGACCATGATAGGGGGCCTCAATTCACATCCCTGTTTTAGAAGAAGTTTTGCAGTGTGTTGGGGACCAAGGTCAGTCTCTCCTCCGGATTCTACCCACCCCAGGCAGAGCGGATGAACCGGGAGATGGAGATGGTGTTGCAATGTACCAGAGTTCACTAGTGGTTCATTAGTGGTTCACTACTACTCTGTACGAGAGTTAAGTAGTCCTGGTCCAAGCAGCTCCTCTGGGTAGAGTATGCCCACAACACCCTTCCTCACCCTCCCATATAGTCAAATATATATATACAAATCGTTGACAAATAAGGATTTCGATTTGAGGGATCTAATATTTAACAGTCCACATTTAATTGTCCTGTTTTTTGGTTCTGTTCTAGTTGTTGCATTCATTTTTATTTATTTATTTAATTTAGGTGGTTGGAGTGCAGACATAGTCTCTATGGGGTTAGGGGAGTTTTGGGAGGGTGACAGCTCTAAGAAAATTGCAGAGAAGCGTGTATGACTGAAACTCTGCCTCCTGGTCTCAACTCTGGGACATCATGGATTTGACTGTCTAAAAAACTTCAGATTTCTAGAGATGAGAGATGCACCATCCAAAGTGGGATGAATGCCATCTCTCCTAATCAGACCATGTTTTCCCCAGAAGGTTTTCCAATTGTATATGTAGCCCACATTGTTTGCTGGACACCACCTGGACATCAAGCAGTTGAATGACGACATGGCATAACTGGTAAAGTTTGGTAGGAGTCCAGAGAATCCACATTAATTTTGTTGACCTGTGATTGCCCTAATTGGGTGTTATTACCAACGAAGTGAATAATCTTACTATATTTATGATTAGCCTTAGCAAGCAGTTTAAAGTAGGATTCTACGTCAACTGCCCTGCTCCAGGAATGCACTTAACTGTTGTCGCTAGAGTGACTAAATTCATATTTCTCCAAATAGAGCGGCCAGCTAAGAGAGTTTGATCAGCAGGCATGTCTCTGAATGGAAAGAATCTATTAGAAATTTGAAGTGGTTGGTGGAGAACCAGGTTCTTCTGTTTAGGACTATGCTTTCTATGTACTGTCACCTTGGTTGCTCAAGACGTGCCAGGTGACTACTAACAGGAGCTAAACTTGTTCACCCCGCACTGCCAACAGCGGCCTGGCTAGCTGCTGCAGCAAAGGAGTTATTTTCCATGCTGCAGAGCCACCCCTCTAATTCACTAAGCCTTGCCTCCATAGCGACAAATTACAATTACTACATTTAACACACATACCCTTCTTGTTAAATGAGGCAGAGGAAAAACTAAACATCTGATACAATGAGCAGGGGAGAGATGGAGAAGCAGAGGGAGAGAGAGTACGACGACAATTTTGCCTGCCACACCTTTATACCGTTGCCTGCCTGGTTTGTTTGCTTTTTTTAACATTGTACTTTTACCTCTTTTATCCGCCATCATCAACTCTGTTGTGCTTTTGGGTCCTGAGAGAACATAACACAGTACAGGTTCCACATAAAGATGTATAATAATAATGATACTAATAATAAAACTTATAATTATAATAATATGGCTAATAATAATAAAACTAAATTGATTAATAATAGTAATGATAATCATAATAATTGAGGCAGTGCATGTTTAGCAGGATCATGGGGGCAGGAGGTGGTTTGCAGTCCAGATCAAGACTCTCTAGCACCAGGGGCAGAAATACCTGCAGAAAATGACAGGAGGAGAGAGGAGAGAGACGAGAAAGCACAAAACTACAGGAGAGAGATGAAGCCAAGTTAGTGATGCAAGTTAGTGATGCAATATGAATGTGTACAGATGGAGAGGAAGAGGAGGAGAGAGGAGCTTGGTGCATCATGGGAAGTCCCCGGTAGTCTATGCCTATAGCAGCATAACTAGGGGGTGGTTCAAGACAACCCTGAGCCAGCCCTAACTATAAGCTTTATCAAAAAGGAAGGTATTAAGGCACAGTAGAGGAGCCTGAAGACTGAAGGCTCTGCCTCCCATTCTACTTTTGGAGACTCTAGGAACCACAAGTAAGCCTGCGTTCTGTGGGAGCGCAGGCTTCTACTGGAGTAATTGGGTGCTATGAGCTCTTTCAGATATGATGGTGGATGACCATTAAGGGCTTTGTAGGTGAGGAGGAGGATTTTAAATTCTATTCTGGATTTTACAATGAGCCAATGCAGTGATACTGACACAGGAGAAATATAATCTCTTTTCCTAGTTCCTGTCAGTACTCACGCTGCAGCATTCTGGATCAGCTGGAGAGTGTTTCAAGATTTGTTGGGAGAACCTGATAATAAGGGATTACAATAATCCAGCCTAGAAGTAATAAAAGCATGGACTAGTGCATACTAAATCAAATAAATTCATTTAATTAAGAATTTATTAATAATTAATAATTACCTATCTGTTAGTCTCTCCTGATTGAAATATATAGACGGCAAAAGTGATTGGTTCACCCGAACTGTCATCAAGTGTCCTTGTATGTTATTTGTATAATGACACCTGATTTGCAGACCCCTGTATTTACATCTGGCATTAATCATTAATCTTATTATCTCATTTCTGCCCACACTGTGATCAGATTTTAAAATATGCAAATTAGGCAGCGGGAGTTGGTGACATGTCAAAAAACACGGTGTGTCTCAGGTCATGGGAAGTGATGCGCGATGATTTGAAAGGACCTCCACAAAGGCGAAGGTCACATGACAAACAGACACACCAAGGACATCCGTTGTCCAGGCTATTTCCAAATGTGGTCTGGCTGATCTGGTGGCATTCTGACTGCAGTTAGGTCTGTGAGCATTTACACCTGCATTTAAATGCGTTTTTCCTGATAAGACATCCAGATACATATCACACATCCATATTTCCAGTGAAAACTGTTGAAGTCTGTGGACAATGAGGTCTGTGGAATATCCAGAGTAAAATGGACATTATTTCATTTTTTCAAAATCAGTTTTACGCTTTGAGCAGCATAAAGTAAGTTCTTTTCACCTCCATTATACTGGGATTAAGGCAGAAATCTCAGAGACAGGTAATGTATCTCAGAACCTTGACAAATAAAACCCAAACTATCTTGACGTAAGTGAGAAAATATATTCTTGTTTAATGTGGATGAACCAGGCCTTGAATATAGTTTGACTTGTCTGACACATCGAGTTCCACATCCTTCCCAGTGATTTCTTTAGGCAGTGCTTCCAGTCTACAGCTGTCTAGTGCTAAAACGATCTGTGCAAATTACAATGCACTTATGTGTTTTTTTTTTAATTAACAATTGTATGCTTATACAAGATTATCAATAAAACATTATATAAAAAGAGAGGAGCATCTACACCACAGTACAAAAAATAAAAAATGAATACAAAGCTGCCATTTGAAAAAAAAAAAAAAAAAAAAAAAACTTTTCCAGACAATAACTGTGCAGTGCTACACTCCAGCAAGCCTACAACAGGGCAGAGACAGAGACACATGGTTTACATGGTCAACAACATCCACAAGATGAAGAGAGAAATAAAGTATTTGATTTTAGAGGAGTACTTGAGCGTAGATGGGTCAGAGAAGGAAGCAGTGGGACCGAGAGGGGTTTAGTATGGCAGCATTAGGGAATTCCTGCACTGACCTCTCAGTCACTCTCCTTTGCCTGAGTTGCCTTTGCATCTGGCAAGAAGGTGAAGTGCTTTCACCACAAAATGAAGTCTTGATAAAATGGTGCAGCTAACAGCTGGATTGGCAACAGGGGGACGAAGGCCATCAGAAAGAGCCTCTTTGTTTTCTCAGTGTTCGGCACAAGGCGGCCGAATGTCACACAGCTGACCCCCGATAGCTGCTTGTCTCCTGGACCGAGCAATAAGATAAAGACTTCCTTGACAAAACCTAGTGGAAATGAGCCAATGTCAGCTCCTGGAATGCCTTCTCATTTCCTGGAGGACAAATATGTTTCATTCATCCCGCAACAGTAACGTACAGTGACAGTAAATTTCCAAATTAAGCAACTAGATCTTGTTTGAATACTGTATGTGTTTATGAGTCTTAAAGTAGCTAGATATTCTCTAAAAGAATCAGAGCAAAAGGGTCCTTTCAGCATTCAGACAGATTCAGAGAAGCAGAAGCAAATCAAAATGGTAGGTTTTTTTCCCTGCATAGATCCATAGAACAGCAACATAACAAATCTCAGGATTTCTGACCCTCCTGGTTTCAGATCCCACCGAATATCTGTGTGGTACTTCTCCTGAAGCTTGGAATTACACTAATTACAATTAAAACTCAAGCAAGGGCAAGTTGAAAACCAATTTTTTGGCCACTTGACAACAAAAGAAAACAATTTATTAGTTAATCTGCATTAATATATGTTTCGGCCACTTTGGGGCAGCAGAAAAGGCTGAAAACAGCAGCTGAAAGTCATTGACATCCAGTGGTTTATATTGCTGCAGTGGTGTAGAAGAGTACTTGTTTGGTGTTTGGTGAGTGATTAACGTGAGTGGTTGTGGGACAGACAATAGTAAAGGAGTAGCCCTGATAAGTTTTTTGCATTATCTTTCACGTTACCTCTGAAACTAGATCACTGTTGGGGGCTATAAAAGTCAGTCTATGGCCCAAAATGGCATCCAGCATGTCTAACCAGTTTGTAGTTTCTCACTCTGCTCCACTGCAGCACTGTGATCTCTTTTTTTTTCTATAATTGTTTTCATTGTTTGTTGTTTCCCCATTTTCTGCCAGACACTCGACGTTTTTAATTGGCGTGTTCCGTGTTGTGTGGTGATGCCAATCAGGATTGACAGCCCTGCCACCAGCCCTTGAACGTACCTGGAACTTGGATCTAGTATTAACTACTGAGCAGTGCCCAAATGTAGTTCATAAACTTGTCCTCAGAGGGGGGCGGAGAACAGTGAAAACAAAAGCAGTTACATTAGTTACATTACTTCTTGTGGCAGAAAGGGGCAATATGTTCTTCAGGTAGTCACATCTGCTGTTTGGTGCTGGGCATGGAGTGCAAAATAGGTTTATCAGAGCTTTTTCCCTGAAAACAGCTGCTTGCTGCTGCTGGAAACAAGATTGATGAGAGTGAAGCTTGAGGGCGGCAAAATATACACTATGGGCTAAAAGAGCTAAAAGATGCTCAAGTTGGGGGGGGTGATAATTTAGTGTGGGTTCGTCACTCTTCACATGTGGTCACTGTAAAATCTGGGAAAGATTATCGGTTTTACACCTTGACAATTATACCAAGAAGTCTGTTCTCTTCTAATACAATAGAAAAACATTGCCAGAGTGTATTATTCTGATGTGGCCTGGAGAAAAGAGCTCCTTCTCTCACAACAGCGAATCTAATAGAGTTGCATGAATTCTTTTTTTTTTTTTTTGCACAAGCCCAACATAAGTAATATATGCACATATTTGATTTAGGTGGGTCAGTATGGAGGTGCTGTATCAGATATGAGAGGAAGAACCATTTAGATAGCAGACAGGGCTGTACAGACAAAGCTGCTATTGTTCCTACTGTCTAAAGGCTTGCTGGCCCACAGAGGGATGGCATTGTTTTATCATGTAATGCTACCAGTGATCTCGTCAACGATAGCACCCTATGTTTGGTAAAGTAAGATAGAAGTATATCACAGCCACTATTAGGTCACCTCAGCTCAGTGCAGGGTTTAACTGAGTAATGCTGAGAACAAATGGAGGTGAAAGCAGAAACCACTTCTTTTAAAACAGCATTCCAGAGGAAAATAGAGAAAGGGGAAATAAGGAAAGAAGAGAGAAAATGCCTCAGCAGAGATGCTTGACAAAGTGCCATTTGCAGAATTTTCTGTTGCTTTCATATTTTTTGTGGGGGTGGGGGTGTGGGGGCAGTTAAGCAGGCACACTCATGCAAAGCTATCCTCTGAAAGGTAACACCCTGGTACTGTGCCAGTGCGAGTGGAATGACCTGATCAAGCTCGGCGGTGATTATAATCAGATGATTACTTACTTTCAACACAGGAGGAAGAAAGTATTGCCTGAATATTTTCCATATCCCACTCAAATAGCCCCAAAATATTTCCATATTTGATATGTAATAAAACCGAAATTATTTTTTATATTGTTAATGATAATCTAATGATCCCCAATATGAGAAATTACCATTTTTTCCTCTTACACCACACAGAGAGGTTGAAGGGGATGGTCAACTACTGACAGAACTTCGGGATTAAAGGGGGATTTATAGTATACTTATGTGTGACAAAGGGTTAGCTGCTGTACGTATGCCATAGCTACGCTGCAGCTAATGTGCACCTCCTCAACACTGTAACTCCAGGTCAGGGCCATGGCGGCTACAGAGATGTCACATGGAGATTGGGATTGTTCAGTTTGAGCTGCCTGTGTTTTCTCCTCCAGATTTCTGATGTCGGCACAGACTTTTGATTTTGAAGCCAAGATCAAGCAAATTGAAGCAGCTCAGTAATATGATACTTTTTTAAACATGTATTTAATGAAGCCATCTTCACCACAAACCTTCTTCTTACTGCTAATGCTACTCTCCATAACAGTGAATGAAAGAACTATTCAGTAGTCAAGCAAGATAAACCTTGACACTGTCATTCTGTATCACAAAGAAAATGAGAGCATGTAAACAGTTACTGTGGGGGATATAATTAAAGCACAATAATGCTTGATCATGTGCATCTGTCTAGTATTCGGTTGGTGATGTTAACAGCTCGACTCTGACACTGAACTATAAATCAAAACCTACTACTTACGTATTTACAGACGGACTGTCATTAAGCCCTTGCATCAAGTACAAATCCTTTTTCAGGGCCTTTGGGAGCAGTGTCAGGGCCTCAGTTACTGAAGTTGTAATCTTTAGAGACACAGTGAAATAACAAATACATTTTCCAAGTTCTAATATTGTGTCCCTATGTTAACTGTTAAGTTAACATTTGGTATGTGTGAGTATTATATCAAAAGGCTTCTCTTTTCTCTGAAAAATTGTCCTGCATTTGAAGTGTTTATCCAATCAAATGTGATTAGGGGTGACCAGCTAACCCTGCAAACCATATAAAGACAGTTTGACTATTACCTGGTTGCTTGTGGCAGTTAGTGTACAGATGTCATGGGATGGAGTTGTGTGTGTTTGGAAATGAGTAAAAACCTCTACATTTCTAAAAGAATGTGGTTGATCCTGATCTATGAATGCGGGTGGAGGCCAAAGGTTTGTAAAAGCTCCAAATTACTGCTGTTCTCCAGAGACTTACTCAATCATGCCCACTTTTTAGCAATCAAAACCAAACAATTTGATCCAAAACCTCTGGAAATGACACATTTTAATAATGAAGGCTAACACAGCCTCTACAGAGGCTGTGTTGGCTAATCAGCATGCTGGATCTATTGTGACTCACTGACCAACCAATAGCTGGTCAATAGACACTGGGATGGGATGATGGATATGGACAACAAAAACATTTCATTTATGAAACCACCTGTCTTTCTGAAATAGTTGTTTGCCTGGTAAAACCATTGCAAATGTGGAAAATAAAACATTTTGGAGGACAATACAGAAAAAATTACTGCATTCTGTTTTCAATTAGCACTGTATTGTATACTTGTATTTGAAAATAGTCAAATGCCTCATCTCAAGTGGGGTTTAAAACATGCATTTATGTGTATACAATAGATGACAGTCAACGTCGTCCAACACAATAATGCTTAACTCTATATCCAGATATCCATTTTGAATCCCATGAATGAAAAACAGTCTCCACCGGTAACAATTAAACTATATATAGGCAGTTACAGAGCATACAGTAAATACATCAAATGGCTATTGCTGAACAAAAGCCGCCAAATAAATCATATTTAAAATTGGGTTTGAGCAACTAAAAATATTTAGGATTATAACTTGAATGCATATTCCTGCACTTAACAGTTCGCACATTAAGAAACACATTTTTCTTGATGATGATGAAATACCATAAGATCAGAGCTAGTAGAGAATCTGCTTATATCCACTCAGGTGTTACACACTGACATGTAGACATGGATGAATTGTAAGACAATGGGTCCCCTTACCTCCTACATACAGTGAGTAGGTGCAAGATCCCCAGACTCAGAGACCCCAATCAACTAAAAAACAATGTGACCATATTGTGTGTAGTAACCACAAATGTCTTGGTGTTTTTTTTTTTTTTTTGCCTATCTGTAGTTTTGTGTCTCTCTGTGTTGGTGTTGCACCTCTCTGAGGTCTTTTTCCAACTTTTTGTGGTCTTTTTGCAGTTGTTTGTGTCTCTTCATTTTGCATCTCTTTGTAGTGGTTTTGTGTCTCTTTGTGATCTTTTTTTCATCTCTTTGCAGTCCTTTGTGTCACTTTGTGGTTGTTCTGCATCTCTTTGTGGTCTTTGTGGACCTGTGCCTGGTAGGCCCAATCGGTAATCCATCCATGCGCATAGACACAGAGACTTGCAGCAACAGAATCTAACCCTACCAGAGATGATTAAACTGAATGTAATTTTGAACACACCCAACTCAGGTCTCAGTTACTAAGACCTGAGTGGACCCATCTACTGCAACAGCAGTGACGTTGCTATAACGAAGTCCAGTGGATCAAGAAACAAGAGAAGTAACATGATCTGAAAGGTTGTAAAAAAGCAGAAGATCCAAACCACTTTATTTGGAGGACAAACAGAAAGTGAGCACACCTGAAATATTGACAATAATTCTTCATTTAACGGGAAAACTGTGTGCACAAGTACAAAATGTAACCAAAGGGATGTTAGCAGGAGGTGGGTCTGTAAACTCCAATGGATTTTTACAACGGATGGTTTTGGCAATAACTTTACCCTTTTACCTTCGTTTTGTCTTCCATATAAGTTTGTTTGATCATCTGACTGCTCATGTTTCTTCACCCTTCTGACTTACTTTTGGTGATGTCACTGTGTTCACGGATCTGAGCTATTAACTGTTATTATTACTAATAGGAAAATCTATTATTAAAAAAAAGAGCTAGTGTCAAAATAGGGACAGCCTATGTCATCTCTGTCACCATTAACCTTTCACTGTATATCCATCACACACACAAAACAAAAACAAACAGCTGACCCAGAAACATTAGTTTATTCACACACTTTGTTTTTTTACATTTGAAAATCTGCATATTCTGTACATTCAGTAGTTAATGGTGTGGAAGACTTGATAGCCACATAAGACGATGTATGAAGTGTTTCCCTGACTGTGACGACCATAGTCTGCTGAGGAACTGATTGGAGAAGGCAGCCAAAGTGTGACAGACTCATTCGCACACAATACAAAACTGCTGCTGCAAAATGGCATAATATCAAAACCAGAAACAGGTACAGAAAGATGGACAGTATGGAACATGAAACAGAACTGAAATGTAATGGAGAATATTCTGGCATGACAACATCACTGAATAGCCTTCAGTGTTTATTTTCATTCAGATCTGGGAATGCTGCAAAATCAAAATTATTAGTGAGTCAAAGGGAGGGGTCTGCATTTGGAATTTCAGGATTCAGAATGTATCATCAGAGGTTTAAGTAGTAATAGTCAAATAAACTGGATTAAAGACATAACTAAAACTACTTTTGGGCCAGCATCAAAACCCAGGCAAAATTTCAAAACTCACATTCTTAAATGAAAATAACACTCCTGGTTTTGCTACAATTCCATTTGAGCGGCTGCCTCTTTTAGAGGATACAGCCTACAAACGTGTGTCCTTCAGAAGACTGTGGCTCCTGGGTTGAACCTTGCAAAGGCTAGATGATCCTTATCAGATTATTAGGAGGTCTCAAATGGTTGACAAGGTTGAACATACCATAGGTACAGTCCTGGTCAAAACTGACACCCCTGAATTTAAAGTACACAATTTAGAATATCTTCAGAATTAAATGCAAGTGAAACAATTTTGTACAATCATAATATTTAATAAAATATCCAAAGTTACTGAACGACAACAAAAACAAAAAACCTTTCATATGGTGAAATAAAAAAGACATAACATTTCCCACCGGACACAATTACTGGCACGCTTTTGATGAATTTAAATTAGTTCCTCCAACAAAACAAAAAAATAAGAGTCACCTGTGTTTAATATTCAGTGTTCACATGACCTGGATTAATTTTAATGCAAAAAGAGGGGCTGATTGTTTCCAGTTTCTTTTTTACAATGGCAAAGGCAAGAGAGCTGTCTGAGAGCATTAGAAATGCTATTATCAAAAAACATAACAATTCCAAAGGCTACAAGGCAATCACTAAAGATCTTGAAATACCTGTTTCATCAGTTCGTAATGTTGTCAAGAAAATTCAGTCATAAAACTATTAAGACACTTCCAGGACGTGGTGCTAAGAAAAAACTCAATGAGAGAAGTCTGCGAAGATTGATGCAGATTGTGGAAAAACCACTACAGAAGACATCTGAAGAGCTTCAGGTGTTTTCAGACCGTAACGTACGCCAAACACTAAACCAAGTAGGGCTCCATGAACAAAGGCCAAGTAAGATTCCGCTATTGAAAGACAGGCACAAAAAGGCAAGACTAATGTTTGCAAAAACTCTCATAGATAAGCCCAAGTCTTTCTGGGATAATGTTCTATGGACAGATGAAACCAAAGTAGAGCTCTTTGGGAATGCCGTGCATTAGTTTGTTTATAGGCCACGAAATTAAGCCCATAAGGAAAAGAACACCCTACCTACAGCAAAACATGGTGGAGGTCCTATGATGCTGTGGGGCTGCTTTTGCTGGCTCTGGTACTGGAGGCACTGAATGTATCAAAGGAATGATGAAATCAGATGATTACTAAGGCATTTTAGAGCAAAATGTATTACCCAGTATCAGAAAACTAGGTTTGAGGGGAAGGTCTTGGGTCTTTCAGCAGGACAACGACCCAAAGCATAAATCCAGCAGCACGTAAGAATGGTTGAAAAGGAAAATATGGACTGTTTAAAACTGGCCTGCAGTGAGTCCTGACCTAAATCCTATTGAAAACCTTTGTAGAGAGCGAAATCTGCCATTACAAGACTCCTGCAAACTTAAAGAGCTTGAACACATAGCAATGGAAGAGTGGCAGAAACTACCAGCAGACAGGTGCAAGAAGCTTCTAGATGGCTACAAGAAATGTTTAGAGGCTGTCAATGGTGCCAAAGGTTCTACAACCATATATTAATAAAGGGTGCCAGTAATTGTGTCAGGGGTACATTTTGTGTCTGTATTATTGCACGATCATGTAAATTCTGCTTTTTTTTCTTTTGTTCCGTAACTTTGGACATTTTATTAAAATATTTTGGTTATACACAATTGGTTCATTTGCATTTATTTCTGAAGATATTCTGAATTATGTACTTAAAATTCAGGGAGTGTCAACTTTTACTAGGTCTGTAAAATGAGGAAAAATTATACATGTGGAACCTTCCAAATCTGTAGTGACAACTTAATATCACATCCAATCTGCTAACAACTGATAACCAACTTATACCAACATATAAATACTAAAAATATCTGCAAGCAGAGATGTATCATTCACCCACATCATGTTTTCAAAATGCAGCAAAAAGAAAACTTTAGCAATGAAACACTTCTTTTTAAAAAAAGACTTAATTTAAAAAAAGGGGTACCTAACAGATATATACAGTTGCAATCAGAAATATTCAACCCCCCCCCCAGATTTTAAGGATTTATCAATTAAAGTTTTCTCAAAGAGCAAGATTCTGCTTCAGATGACTTCTTTATGAGTTGATTGATACATAAAATCAAAATAGAAAATGCATGATGTAGTATTTGTGTGTAACAGTATATTTTGTTAAGATAGCCATGTCACAATTATTCAGCCCCTATATAATATTGTTGTTTTCAAAGCTGTCTTAACATAATTAAGCCTTTGGGAATAATGATCCTTCATTTGCTTCAGCTGTGATTCATATATAAACCCCACCCATGAAGGTATTCAAGGTGAGTCGCAATCATGGGAAAGACAAAGGAGCCTCCACAAAAGCTGAGAGAGGAAATTATTTTATCACACCTGAAGGGTCTTGGGTATAAGAAGATTTCCAAAAAAATTAATATTCCAAGAGACACCATTGGGAGCATTATAAGGAAGTTTAAAACTAACGGAACAGCTGCAAACCTGCCTGGCCGTGGAAGAAAGCCCAACATTTCATCAAGGGCCCTTAGCAACTTAGTTAGAACATCTAAGAGAAACCCCCGTGTGACTGCAAGACACCTAGAGGATGACCTGATGATGGCTAGTACAAGTGCTTCACTGGAAACTATAAGATGTGCACTGAACAAACAAAGACTCCATGGCCGGACTCCAAGACGCACTCCACTCTTGACCACAAGGAACATCAAAAGTCAACTAGAATATTCCAGGAGGAATTTGGATAAGACTACAGAGTTTTGGGAGCAGTTCTATGGACTGATGAAACCAAACTGGAACTGTTTGGACATATAGTACGGCGGTATGTCTGGCGTGCGAAAGGCCAGGCTTATGACCAGAACAATACTATCCCCACGGTCAAGCATGGAGGTGGGTCATTGATGATCTGGGGCTGTTTTTCTGCGGCAGGAACTGGCAATCTTGATCGTGTACCTGGCTTCATGGATTCCCAGAAATACCAGGCCATTTTAAAGAGGAACATGATGCCTTCTGTTGACAAATTAAACCTTGGTGATCATTGGACTTTCCAGCAAGACAATGATCCCAAGCACACCTCCAAGTCAACCAAAGGTTGGTTGAGAAAATGATTCCAGAACGTCCTGGAGAGGCCTTCTCAGTCACCAGATTTATATCAGATTGAAAACCTTTGGCGGGATTTAAAGAAGGCAGTTGCAGCACGGAAGTCATCAAGCATCACTGAGCTAAAGGCTTTTGCACTTGAAGAATGGGCAAAGATTCCGATCGAGAGGTGTAAGAAGCTTGTCAGCACTTACCGAAAAAGTTTGTTATAAAAGCTAAAGGATGTGCCACAAAGTACTGAAGCTGGGGGTTGAATAATACTGCACATGCACGTGTTAAAAGAGTTACAATTTTCATTTGAACTTCAAAGTTAAGTCAACTTATGTTGTCAAAATAAATCAAATATGTATCAATAAATATTTTTTGTTAATGAGGTTTTCTGTCATTTGTTGTCGTTATCTTTCATCCAAATTACTATGTCTTTTGAGGTGAGGGGGTTGAATATTTCTGATGCAACTGTACTTGCTAATGTGGTATCTTCGTGCATTTTTATTGGCGCTTGCAATGCTATATTGGACAGTGTTTTCTGTCATTTCATGCTGTATTTTCATTGGTTGGTATGTCAAAACAGCGGTTACCTTATGAGAATTTGGTCCTCAGTCCTGAATCTGCCAATATTAAACGTCAGATCTAGGACAATTGTTTTTGATTAAAGGTATCCTGTGGAGTTTTTGACCTCTAGTAGTTTGTTATACCTGAAGGATAGACACAATGCATTTTGGTGAGTAATACTAAATGCAAACATAAGTTTTGTTTGTTTGGAAATTCAACAGGGCACCTTTAATGACCCAAGATTTTGCAAAATTTCTCCCACAAATGTCGACTTTCGTCATTTTCAGGGTACAGTGTAAAGGGGCCTTTAAAAACACAAAGGACATACTGGCAGTGTCCTTCACGTTTAGGGAAAAGAGGGCTGCATTTGGAGCAATCTTTAAAATAGGATATGTCCTGTCAAACTGCATTTAGTCTAGAAAGGTAGACTTTGATGGATGCAGACAATGAAATAGGACACAGGAGTGTATCTTTATGGTTGTGATCTTAGTTATTCATTAAAAAAAAACAAAACAAAAAAAAACCAAACCATTCTCCATGCAACCCCCCTGACCTCCACACTCATTCTACATTTTCCCATTTTCCTGTGTAGATCCACTTAAACGTAAACTTTTCTTTTGGTAACAGGAGAAAGGTGTTTTTCTCAGTTTAGCTGCAGAGAGCACAGTTTGCAAAAAAGGTGTACTTTACAAAGCTGCAGAAAAATTCAAAATTAAATATGAACATGACCACTGATATTTTAATGCAGGTGAAAACAGAATGGATTTGTGAATACAACATTTTAGGAAAACCAACTTTAGGTGCCACATAAGTTCACTATGCAATTTTAAACACATGCAGACACAAAGAAAAAAAATCTTGTTGCATGGGTATTATTTAGAACCCCAAATCCTACATTTTATTTTAATTGTCAAAATGAAAATTCACAGTATCATCTCCACAACCTGCAAGAGTAACCTGCAAGATGCAGATGATGAATTTTAAGAAAGCACCCAACATTTCTGCCATAGAAATAAAACACTTGATTTCAAATGATTCCTGTACAACAGAGTATTTGAACTCAGACACACAGAAAAAAAGAAATATTTGAGTCACACCAAACAGATCATATTATATCCAAACTTTAAATACATTAAGAATACCAGAGATCATTGCTTAAATAAATTCTACAAAAATATCTGTTGTACATGTAACATATTTACATTGACTTTAGCTTCTAGCGATTGTGTCAGTGTTATCCAAAACAGACTATATTTAAACCACACCTTTAGTGAGTCAATGTGGTGCTTTCAGAAGAGAATTTGATCACAGCCACTCACTCCAAACTTTAATGTACTAAATATAGTGTAGAAATTGTTAAAGCAACTTGATTTCGGGTTGATCACTACAGAACACTTTTGCTTTTCAACTGGTAGTATCAAATTATTTCTAGGCAATTTAAGTTGCAAAACCATTTCAATTGTATGGTATATTCTTGTGTCTGTGCAAGTAATTCTTGCATATCAGAAAAAAAACAATGCCAAGCAATTTTAGAGTAAATCTAATCTTATGTATTATTTATATACTGCCCGATTTTGTTACAACACCCAGTAGCACCCTCAAAACCTAAACCTCAAAATTACTGCTCAGCTTACTGTTGATATTTTAAAATTCAGCTCAAGCATCAGCAGTGAGCTGGGAGGACATTTTGTTTCAGTTCATTCAGCCTGACATGACATTTTGATTTCATGCTGGGACGAAACTGTACAGATTAAGCCCAATTTTCCCCTCCTGCTAATTTTAATATTAAACTTTAGAGCCAAATTTACGCCAGATTGGCTGTGGATTTTGACATTCAGTTTGAGGGGCGTGGTGATGCCTGATTCGCTGCCTGAACAATTACAATTCTGGCTGCTGGAGGGTCAGATGAATTTCTGGCAGGTCAGAAATTTTGGCCAGCTGTTTGTTATAGACTGTAGTGAGCTTGTTTTAATATTACTGGAATAGTATTTTATATGCTGTGGCTACTGTAGCCTTGACTCAGACTGTGATGCGATAGATATAAATCAAATAGATCATACTGTCCACATCTCCCAGCCATCTGTCGCTCAGCATTCTGTTTTCCTTCTTGCTTTCTGTTCAAAGCAAAATTGTAACACTGCTTTTGTCTTTCTACGTAGCTAGCTAGCTATGTAGAAAGATCATGTCCACCTTGCTTATCTCACCTAGAAAGCTCTGAAAGATCAACTGTTTCTCTAACCGTGGGAAGGAGCCATCAGTGGGCACAGCATGAGTGCTACTTTGCTTAATAAGACATTGAACAAATTGGAGATGTGGGTAATGAATTTGGAGGTTTGGAACCAGATTTAAAAAATAATCAGGGAGTGTATCTATCAGTATCCAAGTAGCTCAAAACTTTGTGATTTTGAGTCAAAAAAAAAATCATCAATGTGGCATGTCGTGTTTAACTCCCTATAGCTCAGTAAAAGTAGTTGGGAGGAAATTAATTAAAATACACTCCATGGCAAGTACACACTTTATGACGATCTGAGCCAGCAAGGATAATATCATGCACAGTAACAGCATAAATAGAATACTATCTGCAGTAAAACGAGGTTTCTTTTTCCCACAAAAACAATAACCTTTTCTCACATTAGGTGGCTCTGTTTCCATTCTTCAGTAACTGTTCTGACTGTAAAAAAAGCTGAAATTGAGAACTGAAGCAGGAAACCATTTTTAATGTGATGAGCTGGACAAACAAATTGGACTAACTATCCCTCAGTGTATATGGAACAGACCTGTGGACTTAGTGATTGCATAGTCTTCATAAATGGGAGAGAGTTTTTAGTCATCCTTTCCTCTTTTATTGATGTTGCCTTCACACATTGTCAAACTTATGTTTTAAATAGTCTTTCATAACCTTTGCAATTGGTAGATCCTCCAAGAATTTCAAACTTTGAAGGCCGATGCAGTGGCGGATTTTTATTCGACACAAGTCTTGTAGAGTCCGAGGTTGTCCTGAAAGAGGAAAAGAAACTGTTATTACACAGTGGAATTACACCTTAGCCAATGTTTGCTAACTGCATAACTGCGTAACTGTTTGTCCACTGGAGAGCACTGCGACACACTGAGCGCAGTGAAACTTAATTAAGTTTGCTACACACAATTTAAGTTTACATGTATTTGTTAAACAGTCAATAAGACAGTTCTAGCAATTAAATGGAAAACAATCTTATCAATTGTCCATGGAACTGTGGTTAAAAAAAAAAAAATTTGAGGTTGAGGACCTTTTTTTTCATATTGAAAACTAAATAAAAAAATAACCCCTGAAGACAAAAACTATGACAAAATGTATAATACTTCTTAAATCAATTGATAAAAACAAAATGATAATGTGAAAGAAGTCCTTCATTCACATAGTCAATGGTCAAATGAACTTATCTTTTCTTCACAAGGTGATTCAGCTGCTTCACCTCTTGCAATAATTAGTATTCCAATTTTATTTCAGTAACATTCTATACCTAGTGATGTTAGCTAACATTACTGATTCAGGGAAGGAAAAAAAAAATCATCAACAATCCCCCAAGAAGCACCAAAAAAACATTGGGGACAAATCAGAACAGGCAGGCCAGCACTATTAAATTTTTAATCAGAATCACAGTCAGATCTAGCTGTATTGGCCAAGTACAGGATGTTTTTGCATAGAAGGAATTTGAGTCACATGGACATACAGCAAAAACAAAAAATAAAAAAAACCAAAATAAATATAAACATATGACTATTATGCACAATCCAGTATGGGGAAAAGAAAAGCAACAATGGTAGCAATGTACAATGTCTATATGCAAGTCCACCTGTAGGAAACAGGTGGTGCAAGGTGTGGAAGGCGAGAGTATTGCTGAGATACTAATAAGTGAGTAATGTAATAAGTTACTTTATATACATACACTGTGTTTATGTACAGTGTGTGTATGTATACATGTCTATGTACTGTATATACAGCCTGTTTGTATTTATATTTAACAAGTGATGGATGAAATACACACTATTGCACAATGTGAGTTTAAAACTACTATATAGTTAGGTGCATAAGTATTTGGACAGTGACACAATTTTTGTAATTTTGCCTCTGTACACCACCACAATGGATTTGAAACAAAGCCATCAAGATGTGACTGAAGTGTAGATTTCAGTTTTAATTCAAGGGGTTTAACAAAAATCTTGCATTAACCGTTTAGGAATTACAACCATTTTATACATTGTCCCGCATTTTGAGAGGCTCAAAAGTAATTGGACAAACTAACATAATTGTAAAGATAAGAATTATTTTTAATACTTGGATGAAAACCCTTTGCAGTCAATGACTGCCTAAAGTCAGGAACCCATAGACCTCACCAAATGCTGTTGAATTTCTGTTGAAATGCTTTGCCAGACCTTTACTGCAGCCCCCTTCAGTTGCTGCTTGTTTTTGGGTCTTTCTGCCCTCTTTTTTGTCTTCTGAGCAGATATTATAGACCTACACACTTTAGAATTCATCCTGCTGCTTCTATCATCAGTCACATCATCAATAAAGACCAGTGACCCAGTTCCATTGGCAGCCATACTGTACATGCCCATGCTACAAGACTGCCTCCATCATGTTTGACAGATGATGTTGTATGCTTTGGATCATGAGCCTCTCTTTCCTTCTCCATACTCTTCTCCTCCCATCATTCTGGTACAAGTTAATCCTGGTTTCATCTGTCCAAAGAATCCTGTTCCACAACAGGGCAGGCTTTTTTAGATGTTTTCTGGCAAAGTCTAATCTGGCCTTTCTGTTCTTCAGCATTACCAGTAGTTTGCACCTTGAGGTAAACCCTCTTTATCTAGCGTCTCTTGATTGTAGACTTTCACATTGATTCGCCTACCTCCTCGAGAGTGTCCTTGACCTGTCCAGATGTTGTGAAGGGTTTTTCTTCCCCAAGGAAATGAATTCTGTAATCATCCACTTTGGTTGTCTTTTGTGGTCTTCCAGGCCTTTTAGTGTTGTTGAGCTTTCCAGTGCATTTCTTCTTTTTAAGAATGTACCAAATTGTTGATTTGGCTACTCATAAAGTTTCTGCTATCTGTCTGATAGATTTTTGTTTTTTCAGCCTAATGATGGCCTTCTTCATTTGCATCAACACCTCTTTCGACTGCATATTGAGAGATCCCATGAACAGCTACGAAATGCAACATGAACACTTGGAATCAAACCCCAGACCTTTTATCTGCTCAATTTGTCATGAAATAACAAGGGAACAGGCCACACCTGGCCATGAAACTGATCAATTGTCAATTGTCCAATTACTTTTGAGCCTCTGAAAATGAGGGACTATGTATAACAATGGCTGGCATTTCTAAAGGGTTAATACTGTATTTTTGACAAACCCCTTGAATTAAAGCTGAAAGTTTACACTTCAATCACATCTTGATGGCTTTGTTTCGAATCCATTGTGGTGGTGTACAGAGGCAAAATTATAAAAACTGTCTCACTCACTGTCCAAATACTTACGTAGCTAACTGTAAGTATAACTTGTAGGTAAGTGGATGTTTTAGTATTACAGGGTTATTGCACAGGGATCCTGTTGTTCCTGTTATTACATGATTAATGGTTCATCAGAGTGATGGCATGTGGGAAGAACTGCTTGTTTCTGGTGTACAGTGTTCTGTAGTGCCGATGAGAGGCAGGAATTGAAACAGGAATTGTGTCCAGGGTGTGAGGGGTCTGCAGTGATGTTTCCTGCCCGGTTCCTGATTGTGGAGGTGTACAGGTCCTGTACATGGTGGGCAGGTCGACACCAGTGATCTTTTCTGCAGTCCTGACTGTCCCTTGTCTATTCTTGTCTTGTTTAATGGGTGAACTAAACCAGACAGTAATGGATGTGAAGAGAACAGACTTAATGATTGCACTGGATCAGCAGCTCCTGAGGAAGGTTGAACTTCCTGAGCTAGCAGGAAGTACATCCTCTGCTGGGTCTTTTTGATGACTGAGATGATGTTGGATACCCGTGTTAGGTCATGGGAGATTGCTGATCCCAGAAACCTGAAGCCTTCCACAGCCATCACAGTGCTGTCAAGTATGGTGAGGGGGGGGGCAGTGGTGAGGGGTTCCTCCTTACGTTCACTGTGAACTGCACACTTTTGAGCATGTTCAGCTCCAGGTTTTTGTGACCGCACCAGAGGGCCAGCTGTTCGACCTCCCATCTGTATGTAGACTCATCACTGTCTCGGTTGAGGCTGATGAGTGTTGTGTAATTTGCCAATGTCAGGAGTTTAACAGACGGGTCTCCTGAGGTGCAGTCGTTGGTGGAGAGCAAGAAGAGCAGTTGGGAGAACACAGACACTTGGGGGGCGCCACTGCTGAATGTCCAGATACTTGATGTAATTTTCCTCAGACTCACCTGTTGCTTCCCATCTATCATGAATAGGCATGTTCCTAACGACTAATTTCCCTGTTGATTAAAAGGAAATTTAAAAATGTAGACTAGTCAACTAGTCTGTAAGTAAGAAAACACTCAGAAAACAGTCAAATTTGCCTTGATGAGCTGTGCTACCTTTTCTGACACAGCGGGATCACAGGAGGTAAACAATGTCATATTGGTTACCGAGTGTGGCTAAAGTTAGCAGTGCTAGCACCAGCAGCCTTCTTTCCTTACAGGTTAACATTCAAGTGCCTGTGCCAAATGAGGTTATGGATTGCACCAGTTGAGTGGTCATTAACCAGTTTATTCTGCCACAGCCTACATTCAACCTTATTTTCATTTTCTAGGTTAAAATACTGCCA
The DNA here is from genome assembly GCF_016859285.1 of Xiphias gladius. Lineage (NCBI taxonomy): Eukaryota > Metazoa > Chordata > Actinopteri > Istiophoriformes > Xiphiidae > Xiphias > Xiphias gladius. Next base: position 3,647,787 of record NC_053400.1, on the reverse strand, counting down.
AACCGGGCTGGTGTTACAAAATGTCATCTGTCACACTTTCCACCGTGTTTGTTTACAACATCCAGGAATTAGCGCGGGGAGAGGGGGGCGGGCTTCAGCTCTGTTTAGTGGCAGGCGGCTGTGTAACATCTTAGACGCAACCGTTAACCTTCCCATTGTCCTCATATTCTATACACACACCGTGTCCTCCTGTTGAAACTGTGCTGCCTTCACTAAAGTCCCGATTACCACATGTAGGGCAGTATGCACATGTACAGCCCTTGCAGATATATTTCTTACACCTGCAGCACACGCTTCCCTGCTTTGGGTGGGAAGTCGAGGAGACTTATGTTGCGGATCACAATGACCCGAGGAAAGCGGGAGGGTTAACCGGCATTACACATATACAAAATATTAAAAATTAGTTTGATCAACTAGTATTTCTGGCGCTGACTAGTGAGGGTAGCAACAATTAATCCTTTAGTTGACTAATCGCGTACATCACTAGTCAGGAATTTAGCGATCCCCTGACAAGTGGAGGTGGGCACATTGAGCTGGGTATGTTTGGAAAGGAGGATTTCTTCTCCAACCAGTGCTCTCAATCCAGGCCTGTAGTTCCAGCTTTGCCTCATTTGTCCATCTTCTCACAGTCTTGACCACAGGCTTTGCAGATTTTATTTTTTGCTTTTAAATCGGGAGATGATGAACCAAACAGTGATCAGAGAAACCCAAAGTTGCATGAGAAACAGAGCATTAGGCGTCCCTAAAAATGGTGCAATACAGCAGTGGTCCAGTGTTTTTTTAAATCCCCAGTGGGACATTTAATATGTTGTCTATATTTTGGCAGATCCTGGCTCAGGTTTACTCTATTAAAGTCCCCTAAAATAATCAGGAGGGACTCTGAATGTTTATGTTCTGTACTGGTTATGTGGTCAGCCAGGTGTTGTAACGCCTCACTAACACGGACCTGATGTGTGATGTAAATGCAGACCAGAATAAAAGTCTCCCACGGAAAATAAAAACGTTTGCAGTTTATGGTGAGAGTTTCTATGTTTGGACTGCTTTTTTTCTTGTAACACCGTGACATCTGTACACCAACCTTCGTTTATGTAAAAGCAGATTCCACCCTTTTTCGTTTTCCCAATTGCTCCCTTATGCCGTATGCTCAGTTGAGATAATAACCACGCAGCTGTAATGAGCTGTCTGGGATGGACTCATCGAGTCAGGTTTCAGGTAAGCACAGAGCAGCGGAGTTTGAAAAGTCTGACTTTGTGCTGTCGACGAGAAGCAGTTAATCCATTTTGTCGGCTAAAGAACTAGAGATTCGCCAGGTGAATGGATGGGAGCAGTGTTTGAAATCTCTGCTGTCTTAATTTCATGAGCACACCAGCACGCTTCCCCACCTTCGTCTCTTCCCCCTCATAGAGAGCTGATGCTTCTCTGACCAAATGTTCCACAAAACGTTCCACTTTCGTGAATATAGGTGAAAAATTGTGTGGACTGTCAGATGTTCAACAGTTCTTCTCCAGTGAATGTTGGTGTGAAAAGGTGGAACAAAAAAAACAAAAACTGTGCTAAGAAATAAGCTATCCACTGCAGCGCCATCTTGTTTCAATCTTGAAACTTAAACTTAAACTACTAGGTCAAAACCTTTTATATAGCTGGACCACCCTTTATCTCTTTGCTTCTCTCCTACTGTCTGTGCTCACATATACAGTAATTTACTACAGCCGCATTGCCAATAAAACGGTTCTGATTTACATGATTTTCTGGCCCATTAAGACGACATGTTAACCAGCAGTTACTTCCAAGCCATTTTCAAGCTGCTGCTCTGCACTGCTAAAATCCTGATTTTATAACTGCGACGTTGTCCGACAAAATCACCACAAACATAAGTTAAAGAGAAAGGCTGTGCTGTGATTTTGGCTATATTTACTTGTAAAATGATCACTCAGAGAGTCGCCAGATGTGTGCTAGGTGCTTCTGTAAGCAAAAGTCACTTAAAGGGGTGTGAAAAGTATGTAAATCTAACAACAAAGATGCTGCTGCGGTCCAGCCAAAAAGGTAGGCTAAGTTTAACTTAAAAATATAAAGAACTGTGGATGTGGATGAACCAGAACATTATTTTCAGTAATGTATCAGGGCTATCGTAGGAGTGCAGGGATGCGTGCAATATACTATACACTGAATCCAGAAAACAGAAATATGTGCATGATGTAAAGCAATACAAAAGCCCTGCAAAAAAAAAAAAAAATGCTTGTTTGAAATGTTTTGTTTTCATTGACAGCTTGTGTTGATTCAGTTCTACAATCCTTTTTGTACTGTCTAGTGTTACATTGAAAGGTGTTCAGCTAATTTCAATGTTGTATATGGAGGATCAAAAATATCAAAGTCCCATGTGTAGGATTGAAAAAATGTCTGAAAAATACTGACTTTTTTTTTTTTTGCTACCAATAGAAAAACGCCAATGTCACTGACCGCCATCCCAATACCTCTCCATGGTGAAGTTTAAAAGTTCCTCTTTCATTTGTATGGTTTAACAGCACCCTGCCAAAGGCATTAATCAGTTCCCCAAATCACTCAGTATCCACTCTGTTATCTGGTGTATGCAAACAGTTTGGAAGAATCCCCTTGATTCCAGGAAGTGATGTCGGTGGGTGTTATCAGTGTGATGTGAGTAAAGTGACTCTGCCACAGACACTGCTCTCCTTCCACCACAGGAAACACACATAAGCTGAGACAGATGAATAAATCACAACAAAATTCCAGGATATGTTACCCTTTCCATTGACTCCATAATGCTTAAAATAAAATCCAATCCAGGCCTGTACCATTCCATTCACTGTACTATTGGCAGCCCAAGTGTCAGCTGTGGATATAGCAAAACCTCTACCTGCATGAATCAATGGCAGTGCAGCTAAGTGGGAAAATAAGCATTTTTATGATTTGATCAAACTGACCCATTGAGATGGATAGCAAATTGACAGAAAGTATAGTGTATATTTTGATAATTGTGTTTATTGCTTTATGGCTGGAAAAAACAAACTCCAAGCACTTAATTGACCACAAAATCCAAATCCTAGAATAGTTACAATTATCTCTTTTCCCCTGCAGGATTCTGATTTGTTTCCATAAATTTGGCCTTGCTCAGAAGGTGATACTCAATTTAAGTTCCAGGTAGTTTCAGGGGTTGTTGGCAGTGCTGTCACTCTTGATTGCTCACAGAAATGGGATGTCACATCACAACAAGGATGGACTACAAAAAATACAACAACACTGCCAAACAGTGCAGGTAAAAAATTTTAAAGATGAAACCAGATTATAGATATTTGGTTGGCGTACAAAGTTGTATTACAAATTCATGTAAACATCAAGGAAAATCAATGCCAACATTTCCTCAGGTAACATTGCCAACCGAAAAATGATGAGGTTAGCCCCACTGTAACCTCTTAAATGAAGTATATCCAAAATGTCCTGTGTTGTAAAACAGGAAAAACTCAAAAAAGAACCTTGTACAAAAGCCCCACATGGATCTTAAAAATTCAGGTTATGAGGAGCTCCAAGTTATGTGTGGTACAGACTGAACAGATTGAAGTTTGTACAGTGGAAAAAGGGCTACAAGTTATCAAACATGACCTTTCTAATGAAATTAAAAAAATAACAAAAAGTGTCTTTGTTCAGTACTTAACAGCCGGAGAATAAGAATTATGCAAACTTACAGTTGTATGAATAAAAGTTTGGGCACCCCTGCAAACTACATACAGTCTGGACCTTAAGTACTTGGACAGTTATACATTTGTTGTTCTTCAGACTCTGCTTCAGCACATTCAATTTGAAATAAAATAAGGGATATGACATTAAAGTGCCAAGTCACTGCTTTAAGTGCTGAAGCACAAAGCCTGAAGAACAAAACATATGTAATTGTCGAAATAGAGTCTGTACTGTATTTTTTTTTTTTTTTTTTTTTTTTTTAAGTGAAAAGAAGTAATTACAACCCCTGCAGCAAACAGACAAAAAATGTAAATGCACTGTTAGTTTTTATTTCATGAACTTATGAACTACTTCAAGAAACACAAGCTGAAGCTTTTGGAATGGCACTCAGTCTCTGGACTTGAACATCATTGAGAATATCTGTGTAGATCTTAAGCATGCTGTGCATGCAGGACAGTCCCAAAATAAGTCAGAACTTTAAGTAATCTACATGAAGAGTGGGTGCAAATTCCTAAATCAAGAACAGAAAGACTCTTAGCTGGCTACAAAAAAGCATTTGCAAGCTGTGATATCTGCCAAAGACGGGATTACTAAGTAATGGCTTAGTAGAACGCCCAGACTTTTGCAGATGCCAGTTACCATTAATTTTTTTCTATTTTTTCAGTTCATGAAATAAAAAGTAACAGCACACTTACATTTGAAGAAAGGCAAATTTTAAATGTCTGTTTGCTGCAGGGGTTGCATTTACTTCTTTTCCCTCCAAAGTGCCAAGAGTGGGCTGCCAGAATCATCATTAAAAAATTCTACAGCATGGGGAAATATGCCATTATTAATTATTAATGGATTTTGAGGTTCAGACTTAAGAAGTCAAATATGAGATATCATACATGACACTTGGGGTAGGGTATGTCTAAGCTTTTGGATTTCCTTGAAGTTTGAACCTTTGTATAAGGACAGTCGTACATGTTGAAGTACCTGACAGGAGAAAAACCCACGAGGAGCAACGCTGATGTGTGCAGCAGTTGAAAAGAACTGAGGCTGCCTGTCATTCTGTGTGGGATGAGCCTTTCATGGCATATGAGTTAATCCAGGAGGTAGAGGTGTAATCAATAACCCAGCAGATATGTGATCTGGCTGATGGTTTGGAGTCTCTGAAAGGGCTTGTCTGAATCAGTGCACAGCTCTTTGATACCTTTGATATCAAAGTTCAGGGGGCAGTGGAGGAATGCAGCCATTGTTCCTTCTACATCATAATGCTTCAGGTAATGTGCTCTCCTGTTCCTCTGACCTGGGATTGTTCTCTGACTGAACACTGGTCATTATAACCTCGTGTTGGCAAGCAGCCCTCTTTCACTCTATACATTTCTCAACTTTTGCCTCCTCTCAACTTACAATAAAAAGATCTATCACTTTTTTGTACTAAACTTGGGAGTCCTTTTCTAAACCCCACCCGCTTCTCCAGATTTCTTTTCAAAGATATGGACATTAACTTTTGACTGCGCTTTGCTGCATCTGCAAACAGGCATGCAACACTGGCTAGTATCCACTAGTACAAATACAGGATTCACTTCCAAATTAAATATCACACCTAATATGCAAATATCTCTCTCAGAAGAAATCTTAATTTTCAATAAGTAGGATTCTTCCCACATTAGGAAATAAATCAATCTGTAGAATTTATTCTTATCCAGAACCCAAGGCTATTATTTGAATCAGCAAATAAAAATGTATTGATACAAATACCTCAATGAGCTACGAATACAGTTTTCTCTGATGGAAAGAATCGCCTGCAGTTTTGAAATATTACATGTCAGATGCAAGCTAAGGTGTCTGGTTTAGACTGAAAGAGAAATAAAGCAGCTCCTTCCAACACCTCCGGGGAGGAAGAGGAAAGAATGAGTAACAATGGAATAATTTATGGTTTAAAATCCCAAAAGGATTTTTTGGGAGAGACATGACTACAATAACCCTATTCACAAAGTTATTTTCATGCAGTGAAGAAGGCGGTTGAACACGACAAAGAACAGTTCGCTGTATACAAATGTAGCGCTTTAGTTCCTAGTTGTACTCATATTGCAAGTTATAATGTCTTGATAATAAAAACGTAGTATTTCCGGGAGAAAAAAAAATCATCATAATGACCCAGATTTAGCCAAATCTTGCAACTCAAATAAATACATGCAAAACAGCCAATAATCACCTTCTGCATAACCTTTTGTTTATCTTTGTTATAGCTTCATCAGTCTATCTGTTGAATTATATTTATTTTTAAACTATCAGATATCATATAATTTTAAAACTCTGAAAGTGCATGAATAATAATAATAACAACAATAAAATAATAATTGTGATAATAAAGTATTATTATTTTTTTATTATCATCATTATTATTACCGTCATTGGGACATGCATGTGTGACAAGTACACTTACTGGTGACCTCCTGCAAGAAGTCCAGACAGGGCCGGCTGATCCCAGACATGCTAACCGATACAGCTACAGGTGTCTGGCCCTCGTAGTTCCTGGTGTTGGTATTAGCTCCATACGTGTAGAGCATCTGGGCGCACAGCACATCATCCCTGAGGGCTGACAGGTGCAGGGGGGTCTGGCCGTCTTCAAGACGCCCAAGATTAGTGTCTGCTCCCCTCTGCAGGAACATGCGGCAGTATGAATGATTACCTTTGATGACGGCATACCGCAGCAGGAAGCCATTTTGAATGTCAATGTTGGCACTATGGTCCAGGAGGATCCGTACACAGCTGGAGCGCTCACGGATGATGGCCAACTGTAGTGGTGTGGTACCTTTGTCACTCAGTGGGTCCACCTCGGCCCTGAACTCGAGGAGGAGGCGTACAAACGAGTCTCGACCGTAGTGGGCGGCCACGTGCAGCGGTGTCCAGCCATCGTTGCTTTTTGCATTTATAATGTCACTGCGAAACTCAGATTCCAGCATCAGTCGGGCGATGCGTGCTCTACCATGCATAGCAGCATAGTGAAGTGCTGTGAAACCACCAATAAAGTCCTTCACCGTGGGGTCAGCTGTACAGAGGAGAGTGGAAAGAGTGGAAATGAGAAGAAAGTTAAATACCAAAATGCTGCAGGAGTTGTACTTTGAGGCTCTGGGTAACATGATGTGTGATAAGCAGGGACTCTACAGTCAACCTAAACTCTAATCAGCAACAAAGAACCTCTTTACCAGTTCACACCCTGTGTCCTTAAAAAAGGTGCCCTCTAGCTGTTTTACACTAGCTAAACTATTACACTTACCAGATTCAGAAAAATACAGTGCATTGGACTTCACACACCACCCAGACTTTATTACTAGGCAACACATTTCCTACAATGTAAATCCTTTAAACCTCCTTTGATCACATCAACTTCAAATGGGCATGACTTCAGATAGAACAACATAGTTGTTAGTCTTTGTTGACAATAGTCTTTTTCCTGGATATTTCTTATCATTTTTCTTTTGAGGGAAATCTAGTTTAAAAGAAGAACAGTTCATCTATGCTCAAAATTACAGCAGGAGAGAGTTCCAGAAAAGTGGCCAAAGATTTCCTAACCATAAGAATTTTATTAGGTGATAATATGTCTGTGTTGAGATTTCCCCTTTTTGTGCTGCCACCAAGTGGCCAAAAAAAAAAAAAATCAAATAATTCAGCATTATCACCATTTCGTTATACAATCTTATGTTGAATAATGATAATTACATTGAACCATGAATTTTAGCCCAAAAAACTCCAGATTTAATTAGTAATAGCACCACAACTGTAAGGCCAAAACAAACAACCTTTGGCTCTATGAATAAGGGACACCTGGGAGTATTTTTAAATACAACAAGTCTCCCTGTTCCTATCACCAGGACAGAGTGAGATGTGAAAAACTCAAACAAAAATTTAAATATTTACTTTCACATAAACAAACTACTAAATTAGAGAGTGAATAACAACCTTATGAGTCAGCTAACACTGATGCTACTGAGCCCATTCTAAAAATTTTAAACTGCAACTCTACCAAATTTGATGCAAAAAAAACCCAAAACAAAACAAAAAAATTTTAAGTACAACAATGCTACATCCATTTTAGTCAGAGTAGTACTACGCTGCTTCTCCATTTTAGCCATTTGGAGAACCAAGCGGGCCTAAGAGCTTTTCTGCCAGATAAAGTAACTGTTAAATCTCTTCCTAATACAGCCTACAACAGCCATAGAAACCGGCAACTTGGCCACTGTGCCAAATCGCTTCACAGCCAAACTCTGTTCCTGGAGGCTTGACAACAAGGTGCACAGACTTCTGCATAACCCAGCGCGGGAAATCAACAACGATTGGAGCTACAGGGTAATGTGAACACTATTTGTAAACGTCTCACTGTGAGCTATCATGAGGTTTGAAGTTAATTTGGCTGTGTACACTAGTATAACCAGCAGAGGGTATAATACTCTTGAGTTCCTCATTAAGGTTTTCACCCTCAACTCACAAATCAGTCTCCTGTCAGAAATGGATTCATGAAAGTGTACCTACTGGCTGGAATATTATAGAGGAAGATAAGGCACTGATTTTAATCATTTTGAACGTATAAATATCCATTTTTAATTAAAAGTACAACTAAAATGTAGAATTTTGTCTGCTTAGCCTTAAAACATGATGCTTGATTTCTGATTTTCGTTTGGGTTTTCGCAATTGTGTTGCTCATATTGTGATTTGTTTGGCACGGCTAGAAAGGCATGACAGCCTAGTTTCATATGTTACCAAACATGTTGTTGTGGCATGAGGGAAAAATCCTACAATGATGTTTCAAATGTGACTGCTCCTTACATTTAGAAAGTTGGTATTTTAGGACACTTAAATTCAAACCGTTACTACTCAGGCATACTTTACACTACACATTTTGTTTACATATTCTGAAGCACCAACTTCCAACCTTTAAAAAAATGGCAGAACATGCTCAGCAACCTCAAAATGGCGGCAATGGGTCCCAATATCGATAAAAGACACGGACCAATCCTGGGACCGCTTGGGTGGAAAGGGTCAAAGTACAGTTTCTCTAAGCTCACAAAGCTTATAAAATTAAAGATTGAGGCATTCAATTCAGTAATTTTAGAGGACCCATAGGTTACTTTAAAAAGTACCGTACCAGGAATGTTGCATGTTTAAGCTAAATAATTACCTTTCACTCACACATTCTGTTAGTGCCAGTCATTTCTCAAACCATGCAGCCATATTTTAGCTTTTGCAATACTTTCAAAATTAAATGTTCAGGTGATACACCAACCTTAAAATTACGTGTTTTGCCTTACAAAACACAAGTCCAAATTCATAATTCACAATAGTCATAAAAATGCTTCTAAAACAATCTTTTAAACTGGAACTAATTACCAAGGCGGAAATATACATTCCTTCCGTGTAGTTTTGTGCTGGATCAGTTAGCAGATAGACGCCCTGCATACTATAAGTTCTGTTTGGACAGTCCGCTCTAATCAAAACATCCTAGTTAGGTGGGATGCACAGCTTCGTCACCTTCAGTGTGTACTTGTCAGAAAAAGCTGAAACCATGAAGCGATTGGTTCCTGGATGTGAAAAATGCTATGGTCACTACACATTAGAACTAGCTGATTTTCGCTGTTTACCAACTAATGCCAACCAGTGCAGGTTATGGCTCATTGCAATCCAACATCCAGAAAATAGTATCAACACACTGGAGGAAAAAACACAACAAAGGAATCCTAATACAAGGTGAGGCTTTTTTGGAGAGGACCTTGTCAAGGAGTTATAACACAGTTCAGGATTTGAGAGATAATTGATTTAAAATCAGCAATTTTTGTGTAACATCTGAGAATTTTTTGTCTGTGTACTTAACATTACACTGGATGATTGTGAAAGCTGTAGTAGCTGTAACAGATCCAATTCTGCAATTAATAACACAAAAAACTGACAAACATGGACCCCCTATGTCAACCAAAGCCCGTTGTTCAAGGAAATTAACCCCAAATTTAATAGCCATAGTGTTATATTGTCAACAAATGTTATTGTTAACCCTCACCTGACCAATACTGTAAACATACAACTGTCTTGAGTTGTCAATGAGAGGTCATTGAGTAGTAATTTAAAAAGATTATTCTTATCACATTTTCTGTAAATGTAAGAAATTTGTAAGAGTTTTAAGGGATATTTGTCTGCATAAAATATAATGGGCCTATATCGTTAGATAAAGACCCTATGTGTTACATGTTGTATATACCTTTTTTATTTTAACTTAAATTGGTTTCAACTAATACAAATGTGAATAAAAGGCTGTCTTATCCAGTAAAATAATGCCCTCTAGTGTTTACACAGAAAAACCTGTCAAGGCATAATGGTAACCACAAAATGAACTCAATTTCAGCAGCACAACCAAAAAGACAAAGCCTCTGACCTCCATGCTCCAGAAAGACTCGAACACATCTCTCTTTTCCTTTGGCAGCAGAGAAGTGGAGCAGCGTCCAGCCGTTGGCATCACGGATTTTGGGTGAGTATCCTTGCTCCAGCATTCTCCTGACAGTGCAGACATCCCCAGCTGCCACTGCAGCCTGGATCTGCAGCTCCTCATGAAGCTCAGGGTTCCTTCTGCAGTGATGGTTCAGCATCCTGTCACATTTCGGAACGGGAATGTTCATCTGTACCTAACCGCTGTCAGGAAAAATTGATGAATACATTCTGTATGTCTTGGTGAACTGGTTGGGTATGTACAGTGTGTTTGAAGTTTCTGATTTACCTGCCAAGAACATTGAAAATTGTCTAATGCACAACTGGTAGACGGGTGCTTAGGAGAATGAAGCCCTGCAAAAGTACGTGGTGAACTGCTGCACAATCAGCATTAAGTGTACAAAAAATTAGTGTTGCGGTCACAGACCTTTGTCAGGCATTTAGCTCAAAATATGAAAAAATATCTTTTTACACGAACTAGGGGCTACAACAACCAATTAAAAAAATAATGACCTTCCTGCCAGTACTCCTTTTAAACATGAATACATAACAAATACAACGAGTTTTAATATGGATCTCTTAAATTTGTTTCTTTAGAAAATTGTGACTAGAGATGGCCCGAGCTCATCCTAAGGATTGGTATCAGGACCGATCCAGGCTTATTTTAATGGATCGGGATTGGTTAAAATAAACCTGATCTAAATCCGATCCTGTCTTTACTATACCCCACTGTGTTTTGTCCAGCTCAGCCGGCTGGCGTTGCAGTGCTCTTCTTTACCACAGCCGTCCACTAAAGTGCAAGCATTTCACTGCATGTGAGAGTGAAAATTAGAGCTTGTGAATGTGAAAAAATATTTAGGTGCACCATGGTGTGACTGAGTTCAGACAATGTGGTTGTCAAAATACATAATTTCACTAAGCTCTGGCACTAATTATCATTAGTAAGGAGCAGTGTGCAAACCATTCAGGTAACAGCTGCTCATTTTTAGCTGTTGCTGTCGTTTTCACCAGTTAGATGACAAACTTTGCCAACAGCAGGTCATATCAGCTGTTACTAATTAATGTTAATTCTGTGAGTAAATTCATAACAGGCTAAAATTAAACTTGACTGTTGTCTGGTTAAAGTGTTCTCCGCAAGCCAATGTCTGTGCGTGGCCAAAGATAATTTGTGAGGGAAGAAACCCCACTCTGTAAGACCACAGTACAATCAGAGTGGACTGACGTACACTGATACTGATATGTCCATGGTAAGCTAATATTGACCAATACACGGGCTCAGCCAATTTACACTGTGAATAACTGATAAAACAGAAAAGACATACATAAAATGCGATGAGCAATGAAAATAGACAATACACAACGAGCAATACATAATGAGTAACTATTTTCAAACTGATTTGTTGCTTACCATTTGACTAGCTCAGCTATGTTCAGCAAAAATCTGAACGTTCAGGGCGTTAAGTATGGTTAGGTTGAACCTGACTGCTGTGACAAAACAAGTACAGGTTCAGCTGAACGGCAGATAGACAGCAGCTAAACTGGGTGTATGATGACGTTCATTATAAGCTTTTGGTACTCATCTAAGGTATTACATTCATTATTCACAGAAAATGGTAACTGAGGAAAATGGCTTCAGCTTTTAAGTTTTATGATTTTCCAGTGCAACCAACAATATTACTAACTGCTAGAAAAAAAAAAGAAACACAGAACAATACGCAATTTGTTTTATCATTTCGTGTAGTTGCACTTTTGACTATCACAAAAATATCAGTCACAATTTAACTACATATGTATAGCATATAATAGAACACTTGCCCTATAATACAGTATCAATATTTTCTCCAAATATTGCCTGACATTACAACTGCAGTGGGAATTGGTCTTCCAGTACATGTATGATTTTTTCCCCTGTGGCTCGTATTCTTTGTTGACTGCCCAGTTTGTGTGGCACCTGCCTACATTAGTTCATACAAGGTTAGTATGAATTGAGCTGTTGTTCTTAGACAATCAGCAAGCCTCTTTCTGGAGTCAAAAATGAAATGATGCAGATGTGATGCCTTATAAATGTAATTACACAATTACATTAGTTTGAAACCTAAGCAAGTGTTGTCTTCATGAGATCATGCATGGTGACAGATTAATACATTAATAAAATTACCTGAGCTGCAAAAATCTGTCACTATAATTAACACTATGATCTTAAAGTTCAGCTGAAGAGGTGTGCAACAAGTTTTAGGCAAGACACTAAAGGTGAAAAGGGTAAAACTTTTAACTAATAGATTTTACCACGAAACTTTCCCAGTTGATAACTTACATTAAGAAAGATATTTTTTGTATTACAAGTGTTCTGAAATTCTATGTTTAAATATGCAAATGAGATATGATCTAATTCAATATGCTCTAATTTGCATACATTTCCAGAACAGAAATCTCAACACTGGATAAAGGTAAGTTCAAAATTCTTTTTTCATTTTGTCGACATATAAGAGTCAAACGTTTTTTACAGAGGGGACTGAATATCTATTTATCACTCCATAAATCAGAAAATACTGTCAACTACCAAAAAAAAAAAAAAAATCAATTTTCGCCATGTTTCTACGAGTAAATTGTTATTTCAATCAGACTTTGAACGATATACGAAGAGATACCTCATTAAAAACCTTCAGAATGTAGATAGAAACAAGGCTCGATAGTTAATAATGTCAGTGCTACTGAAGTGGAGATTTCTGGCTCAGAGTATGAGAAGAAACTCATTTTGAAAAAACGGCTTTTAAAAGATATGTATTTTAAAATTACATTTTTATTTATTATTATTATTTATTATTATTATTTATTATTTACATATCTAACGATATTCTGGACAATACAAAGGAAATTACTGTGATAACATTCTGCTGGAGAGAGGGAGCCTTACAAAGATACCTGTGATGACATGGTGCAGATATGATTGTTGTAGTGCAAGTTGCATTAGAATGCCATCTTTTGGGGAATTTAGGAGAAATCTATAGACGCAATTAGAGGAAGTTTAGTAAAATAAACATAAATGCATATTTTGGACGTTTTCTTTCCACTAGTCTGAAAGAAGACGTTATTGAAGCAAAAGTTTCCCATATTCGCAAAAAGTTCTGACTGTCCGCAAGCTGCTCATATTTATAACAGCCTGAACTTTACGTGTGGCTCGTACTCACTGACAAACGTGAAAACACGTCCACCAATGCAGATACCCACTGCAGTATAAACAAGCCATGTGCACATCTGCTGTCCAGGTAAATTTTGGAGTATATCCAGCCCCTAAACAATACATGCGGTTTAAAACCGCAGGTTCTAAGGACACAGCAGTGGAGTTTCAGACACCACATGATTGTGTTCTAAACACCACAAGTTTAACCCTGATGTGAAACGCTGCTAAGCTGAGGACAGAGCAACAGCCCAGAGAAATTCAAATTACTTCTCTTGTTGACAGAATTTACTCCTTTTGTTCAAATATTTGATCTTCTCTTGCAGACCACTCACAAAGAAAAGGATGGTATGATAAAAACCCAAATTTACCTTTTGACAAGCTGGAAAGATGGGCTTCTCTTAGTCATATCGGAGCTGCACCTATAATTATACAGCTGCACCGTCAGGGAGGCTCAGAGAGAAATAAGAAGGCACTCTGTCTTCAATAGTTATTCCTGCAACACACACAAAACAAGTAAGCAACCAAGGTGGGAGGCGGTATTCACCAAATTATCAAATGATGATCTGGATTAAGAATACTCAATTCACATCAGAGAATATTATGGACTTGTTATGGATATAATACTACTACTAATAACAATAATGTAAAATGACAGGAGTGTCAAAGGAGAGGTATGTTGCAAATGCACAACTTGCTAACTGCAGTGCCTCTGGTTTAAAATTAGCTTGCACCTTATTGTCAAAGCCAAATGACTAAAACGTTACAACAAGGCAGAAAACTCTACAGCATATCCGGTCATCACACTCATCATTAAATTTTTAGTTGGTTAGCTCTTAAGAGGTTGATGAAAAAACAGTGGACAATGGAATGGCTTTATTTGCTAACATTACCCAACAATGCACACCACGCACAAGTAAACACTATCGATAACCAACACAAGCCGAGGGTGCCAAACGGGCAGATGAAGAAAACTCGTTTCACACATTGCAGAAAATGTACTGAATGCGAGATTCTTGTGCCAAACCCTTGATTTAAGGCTATATTTATCACGGGCTGTTAGCTAACGCCAGCAAGCTAACAAACTCACTAGCGCTAGCTCGCTGGCGTTAGCTAGTGTTGACTTTTTCTTTTTTTCCACTAGCACAGTTGGTTATACATAAACCTCAACACACTGGGTGCAAGGATATTATAGTTCATTTTATATATTCACTGATAAACACAAGAACTTTAAACAACTATAAAACAAAGATTTACTTGACAGACGCTGAGCCGACGTTCAACTTAGCCAATCAGCTTCAAGATGGGAAGAACTGTCAAAGCTGCATATTTCTGTCCCCCTCAACTCTAATCTAACGCTAATTAGCAATATTATCTATCGAAACTTCCCTATATGTCCGTTTCTGCGGTGTTGAGCATCATTTCGCTGTTGGACAATCAGTTTTAACAACAAAGTCTCTCTGTGCACATCAGTGTGACCCCAGCAGCAAAAACAATAAGACTTCCGACAACAAACTTTCAGAATAAAAGCATAATTTCCACAAATCTAAACCTTCTACAAAACTTAAAAGTTTGCAATAATAAAACAAAGCAAACAAACAAAAATCGAAACAGAAAACCCTGCTCGAATATGAAAAATATTGCTGCTGACCCGTGCTTTAGGTTCACAATATATTTTTCTGTGCCATTTAAGACTAAAACTGCGGCTTTCAAAGGTAGCCATTTTACATTATTTATAGACCATTAAAACTCAACAGGAATCAAAACACAGTAATGTGATTCAGAATAGGTGCAGCCAAAACATTTGATATCCATTAACACCTTATTAACTGAGGACAGTCAACTGACATTACTCTGTGGAGAACCAAACTATCATTAACATACTGGATAAGATTACATTGAGGACGTAATGGAAAATGGGC
Source organism: Xiphias gladius (assembly GCF_016859285.1). NCBI lineage: Eukaryota > Metazoa > Chordata > Actinopteri > Istiophoriformes > Xiphiidae > Xiphias > Xiphias gladius. Next base: position 3,632,538 of record NC_053400.1, on the reverse strand, counting down.
TTCAACTCAGAACTGTTGGGAGTATACAAAAATTGTGGAAAGTATCTGGATGGAATACAACTAAGTAAAGTAGAACAGTACACATTAGGGGACATACAGTCTAGTCCAGCAGTTATTAGTAATATTTGCCCATTGATATTCACAGAACTCAGTGTAATTCCATACTCATTACAAAGAGAAGAGGGTGGTCAGAGAGGAAAATAGATAATATTGGTTACTTAGGTCAAGAACATATTAAGAGGAGCTATTATAATTATAGTCTTCACAGGTAGAGGAGGTTAAACCAGTCAAAGCAGATTGTTCAGACTGAGCTCTTACAATCCAGGTTTCAAATCAAATCAAACTACAATCTTTTGATGGAAATTTATACAATCTTATTTAACCTGCAGCAGCTGGAATTAGATACACATTTCTGTTGTATACCAGCACATGTGGGAATAGAATGGCATTGGGTGGCTGTTAAATTGACAAAAAGAGCATCAAAAAAAAGTGACTGATATTTCAGAAATTGTTTTTGAATTTAGGAAAATCAAGGAATAATGAAAACCTGGTTGGGAATATGGGATAAAGACAATCAATGTTGGGATACTATAGAATCTTAAAGCCCATTGAGAGTGTAAATTATAGAGTTGGATGGGATATAGTGGAGGAATAAAGAGGTGACCATGCAGGTAAAGAAGAGAAGAAAATAATAATGAGGCTCAAAAAAAAAAAAATCAGTAGAGTACATCCTAAGAAAGTGGGTGAGTATAGGAAAACTAGAAGATGGCAAATTACCTGTTGGAAGCAACAGGGTGAATGCAGACATATACAGGAGCATTCTGTGAGCTCAGATTCAGTCAAATGCATCAAAACTTATTGGACGACATTTCATTTTCAGCAGGACAGCAATCCTAAACGTACAGCAAAATGCAAACATAGAGCGTTTCAAAGAGCTGGACAGGCTGAGTCAATTACCTGATCTCAGTCCGACTGAGCAGCATTCCACTTGGTGAAGACTAAAAGCAGAGAGACCCCACAACAAGCAAGAGCTGAAGGAGGCTGCAGTGAAGCTCTGGGAGAGCATCACCAGGGAAGATACAAAGAGTTTGGGCATAGCTGGAGAAAGGGGACAAACAATGGGTGGTAGGAAGGGCTTTATTTGGGTATCCTCAAGAATGGCAACACTACATAAAGTCACGACGGTAAACACTCTGATACAGGAGATGGTGGCACACACATTTCACAGTATTCCTCTTCTTCTTCTTTGAGGAAGATGGCATCATCACTGCCTCCTTCTGTATTTCATCTCCCAGAATGTCCAGTTCCTTTAAAGACGACTAATGTCTTGTTCCCTGAAAACCAAACAGCCATTTTTTGTTCTCTATACTATTCCGCACATTAAAATACTTTTTACACTGGTTTCTACTCCCTATTGTCTGTAATTAAATGTTTTTTGCTCTCATTATTATTATTATTCTGTCTTTGGTTATTCTTCTTCTTATTATTATTGTTTCCTGCCAAAGTGTTTGTGCAGTAGAACCGTAAAAGCTAAATTCACCAAAATCTGCAGGTGGGTTGCAAATACCACCCACTACTCAGGCACCAAAAATGACAATCATTGACCTCAAGGTGGCATTTCAATAATCAAGTATATGTTTTTGCAATTATTTTGACAGCTTGGCCTAGAATCAAAATTAATTTTCGTCATTTTGATCTTTCAAGTCATCTGCATCTTTGCTCCATTTTCCTCTCTAAAAATGCCAAACTTTCCCGCCATTTTCAAAAATTGGAAATGAAAGTAAAATGTTGGAGGCCGTTCATCCAATTCACATGAAATTTGGTATGCATCATCTTCAGACAGTGGTGACAAGAACTATCAATGCATCAAATTTAGTAATGACTGTTTAAAGTGAGCCTGGCTTATTGCAACAAATTAAAATTCCTAGACAGTTCACATTCCAAACTTCAAAAATTCCAAAAAACAAAATCACCAACACATCCTACAGAGCTGAATTCTTTCCAGCACATACATTGACCTGTTTCAAAAATTGTCTCACTGCCATTTAGACGTCCATGACTTTATATTTTTCAAAATATGCAAAATTATTACCATCTATATCTCCCCAAGTCTTCATTCAAATGCTACCAAAATTGTCTGTCTTCTTTACATTTTTTGCATGTTAAGAGGATATGTTCTACTGTTTCGTTCTCATGACACTGATCATAATAACTTTTCAGATGTTTTGCTGAAATGAAAAGTGTACTGTTACTGATGCTTTATCCAATTGTCAGTCTGCTCATTACTTACTGTTTTCTTGTTCTCCTGCTACTTCTTACCATAAATACTCTATTTAAGTTTTGAGAGTATTCTTCCCTCCTTCTGTTGTGTTGTCCTTATACTATTGCAAATGTGAATTTATTTCCATCTGCACTATGCTTTTCCCCTCTGATTTTTAATTTCAGCAATTCCTTTTTGGGCTGCTTGTTTTACCTTTGATTTTAATTTGTCATGCACCATTAAAACTACAAAGGAAGAAAAAGAAAAAGAACAGGAAGAAAAAGGGGAACATAGGGAACATTAAGATGATAAAACATTACAACATTAAAACAATAGTCTCGGAGTCTACAAAGCAGGTGGTCCTGCTGGAACTTACTGTCCCCTGGGAAGACTGGCTTGAAGAGACGAATGAGCGCAAAAGGGCTGAATATGCAGAGCTGGTGATTGAGTGCAGGAGCACTGGCTGGAGAACTCGCGATGAGCTAAGTCAAAGTTGGATGCCGGGGCTCTGGTGGCCAGTCGCTACAGTGAACCCTCAAGCTCCTTGGAGTTAGAGGACTGCAGTGCAGAACAGCCATCAAGAACACCATGGAGGCTGCTGAAAAGGCCTCACAGTACCTGGAATCCGGAGGGGGGATCCGTGGAGTAGTGCACCACTTGGACACAAGTTGGGGACTGGGTGAGGGTGTCTGATGATCGAAGACCTGAAGCACCCTATGACCCCAGGTTTATCACTGATGATGTGTCCAAGTAGCACCTGAAGGTGTATTCCAGAACCACTGATATAGTTTCTGTTAATGAAAATAAACATAGGCAATCAAAAAAAATAAGAATACTAATTACATTTCATATCAGTAACTTTATTGTTTTCTTTTTTTTTATTAACAAAAAAAATATGTTGTCAAACAGCATCTCTGAGTGAGTCTTTCAAGAGTGGCTTTTTGGTATTGCATGTTATGATTTAAGTATTCGAAATGTAGTGTAAAGTGAATGTTTAACCTGAACTAAAATTTGTAATTGCTCAGTGAAAAGGAAAACAGGATATTGAAAATCTCTAAATCAAATTGTCTTCTAACATTTTAGGGAATTTCTCACCATGTGGAAGTTTAGGAACAAATTTTCAGTTTCTACATCACAGAAGCTACATTCCTGTCTGATATTAGGACAGTATTTGGAGACCACTAGGTAACCTTAGTTAATAGTAAAAGACACCTCTTTACACCCAAACCTACCTACAGCTGCTTGGATTGACCTCCTATTCAGTAGCCTTTACCTTCTACTGTAAAGGCTACAAAGAAATGGACGAATGGAAATGCACAGGAGCCCTGGCTGAACAACTGAATATCATTATATATAAAGACATCAAATACAAACAACATGTTAAGGATAACTTAATCGAATGGGAAAACAGGACAAGTCAAATACATTATTTATATATGTACTGTGTATTAACCTTCGAGCTGGTGCGCCTATCTACAGTAAATACATACCATTTGTAAACTTATGGCATGACGGAAGTTCTGATTAAACATTGCTGTGAAGATCGGTCCTATGGAATGCCATAGTACAGAAATGGATAAATCGGTATTGAGTTTTCAAGGAGAATTTGAGGTTAACTTCTCTGAATAGACTGTAAGGTCACAGGGTTTTTAATCAATACATCCAGTATTACTCTTGTTTAAATAGCTGATTATCAAAAGTATCAACACTTCTGGGAAAATAACCCTATTTAATGCCCATGTAGTGTAAATTTGACGTGGAATTATTCTTCTCCAAGAAAGTGACAGTTTAAGAGGAATTTATATTACTACATCTGATGTTTCTATTTACCACATGGGACAGTTATGAGAGAGGTTACTGCTTTTATGTTGAAACCCCTTAATATGGGCAGATTATAAATGGTGGCTCATGCATCACAGAGCTGGTTTCCATCTGTTATGGGACTAACGGCTTGTTTGTCTTCTCTTAAGTAGCTGTGACGCTGGATTAATTGGAGGATAGAGTAGTCATCCTCTCCTAAAGATATAACACTGCCATGGCCAGCACCTAGTCTTTGGTGTGCATTCTCCAGTCAACTCTTGCTGATTCACTGACTAGGTTGTGACCTAAAATAAATCTTTTCCTTTTCTTTTCTTTTTTGTCCCCCTGATGAACGAAGATTATTTTCCTCTAAGATATTTTTGGCACCTCAGAACACATCTACATAATCCACTGATGGCCAGATATACTGAAGTATGCATTTGACTTAATCTCGGGGAATATTTAAATACCTGTAAAGCAATCCCAAATGAGTTATCAATCCAGAACACACAGTTTTCTCTGGCAGATGTAAACCGCAGTTATCCACCATTGCAATAAGTGAAATGCTAAATGAAAAAGAAAAAAATGCAACAATTATCTTCAAAAGACTATTTATATGACAAATGGTGACTGAGAACTTCAGACTGCCTTTTATTCCATGCTCCCAAAGCAAAAGGTTTTGGTCTGACATCCACAGCTAGATTTTGTTGGAAGCTAGATGTCATTCCAATGATATTCTGCAGGATGAATCACGTAGGAACGGCTCGCTTAACTGCATCATACATGTGGGTCAATACCGCAACCTGCGAGTCGCTCTTTTCCTACATGAATCATCGAATTTCTTCAGAAGCTAAAATATCCCTTGGAAATGTGAAAGTAAAGAAACAAGAAAAAAAATATCATTGACCTCTTAAATATTGAATCTATCGGGCTACAACAGAATTTAAATGAGAAATTTTTATAAATGGCATGTGCTCCTTTTTTGTTTGATATTATTTTTATTTCATTTGCCTCAACTACGTCTTTATGACATAAATATTTAATGACGTGGACCCCCGTGTTGATGGTTCTGTCTGAAAGTTGCCAAATTGTGAAGAATTCCTGCTGACGAATGTTTATATCAAAATAAAAGCCTTACTGAGAAAGTTTTAACGTCCTCGTCGTCCCGACCCACTATAATGTAGGGCCCGCAGAAGTGAAAATAAATTTGCTCGTTTAGCAAAACTTGCACGTTATGTAATGTAAGATGCCATAAGAAGCCAATAAGAATATACAGTATATAGGCTAGAGATGATCTCTAACACAATTAGCTGCTGCTATAGGCCCCGAAGCTGTCAAAACAGCTACTGGACAAGTTGAGCGTCAGTCCGTGTTAATTATAATGATTCAGATGATCACATAGTCATGGATATCTCGTCCGAGAGAATGTTACGAGCTGAAATTTGTTTTATTTTGAAGGCTGAGGTTGCATACATCCGGTCTCAATTCGTCACTTCTAGTTGGCTTGACTTAGCTTGTCGACCCAGTTGTTGTAGTGCTGCTTCCGCGTGTGTCACGTGGCAGGTCTACACGGAAGAGGTAACATCATGGAGCGCACGGCGAGCTGCAGAGAGCGACCCTCCGTGACCGAGTGCTTTGACTGTCTGACAGATGCGTACAGATGTTTTCTGATGGGCTCATGTCCTAGCCAAGACGCCGCTGATGTGGCGGGTGTGATATTTTCTGGGGTGTGTGGACTGGTGCCCGGGGAGAACAGAGAGTGTGCTCCTGCAGAGGACTGCCATGAAAACAGTTGGGAGCTGACCTGCATCAGTGTGACTCTGGTGGAGAAGATGACCTGCCTGATTTCTCAGAGCCAACCTCCTGAAGTCACGGCGTACTGTGCTGAGATCCTTGGGGTGCTGTTTCAGGACATGGATCTCATTTCACAACTTGTGAGTCCCACACTCCCCTCAGGCTGAGTAAAAGCACGAATTCATTTTGACACAATAAATGCATTTATTGTGTCAAAATTACAGTGACATCTAAAAAGCCCACTATTCAACAGGTCCGTCAATTCCAGACTGAGGACCAGATTATCTCTCATCTAGCTGCAAAGAGTGTCTCAACATGTGTTGTCTATCATCTCCACAAATCTGTGAGTAGCCTACTCAGGACTGTAGACAGTTTATCTATTTTTGTTTTAAACTGCTTTACTGATAAACTTTCTCTGACCACATTGATTTAGCAGCTGGTTCGTCGTATTTGCTTTCAAACTTTGTTGAAACCACCCAATTGTAACACATTTTAAATTCTAGATTCTGAAGGTTTCCAAAGATACTAAGTTTGTCAGACTGAATTTGTGATCTGATCTTCATCTAATTCACAAGTATAGACGAAAACAATGTGCTAAAGCTAATAACACAGAAACAAATCCAATCTTCGGTCTTTACACACACATTAAATGTTCACAGTGCTGGTGGGGAAAAAAAGTCAGTGAACCCTTGGATTTAATAACTGGTCCAACCTCCTTTGGCAGCAATAGCCACAAATAAGAGCTTCCAGTAGCTGTGGATCAGACCTGCACAATGTTCAGGAGGAATTTTGGACCATTCTTCCTCACAGAACTACTTCAGCTCAGCCATATTCTTAGGATGGCTGGTGTGAACGGCTTCCTCCGTGATGTCCAGCCACCTTCCCGGTTCAAATGATTTGTGTATGGTAGACTCAAAAACAGAGATGTTAACGTTTTCAAACCTTTCCTTTGAGCCTGGGGTTCACAACCTTTTGCAATTTAAGGCCCACTTCTGATTGTCAAAAAAGTCCAAGGATCGCCTTCCCAAATAAATGAGAAAAAAAACACAACATGACAAAAGGGGAGAAAAAATAAACTGGGCTGAAAACTTGTTGTGTGGCTGTCAAATGTAATGACCTAAATAAATGATCTGCTTACCTCAGTGAGACACATGGGCTTGCTTCTGGACAATAATGAGATCAAATCGTGGTGGGATTGGTGCTATCAAATAAGTAGGGCGGTTTTACACAAAATTTGCCATCAGTGAAATGCTCAGCAAGAGGGGAGTGCTGCTCTTCCAAAGATGTGTGCACTTCTTTTCTCAGATCAAAAAGGCAAATAAGCACACGTCCTCTTGAAAGCTACCATACTTCACCGTGGTACAAGAGCTGCAAATCATCTGCCTCAAGTCTTTCACAGGGAGCAGCAAAACACCTTGAGGCTAATGCCTTTTTCTCAATATAGTTAACATTTTTTAAAGCCATGTTCATGACTTCATGCAGTTGAAGTAACCATCAAGGCAGCGCGTTACATTATCTGCCATTGTTCTTATGAGAAGCTCCTTGCAAAACCGTGGATTCTCGTGAAGATTGCTGTCCCTACAGTATCTTACAAAACTTAACAATAAAGCAGCATTGCTAATGTTAGTCGACTTTTCCAGCTCTATGGCAAAGTATGGGCTTGCCTTTATTCTGTCCACAAATCGGCATTTGATGTCATCACTGATGTCAACAGTTCTTCTTGTCATGGTGTCGCTTGAGAGTGGTATTGACTGAATTTTGGTTGCAGCTGGGTCATATTTCCTCACCACACACTTTGGAGCTTTTGCTGGCGCAGGCTTGTCTGCCACATCACTGTTATGTTTCAGGAATCTATACATTTTGTGTCAATGCATCTGAGTATGTCATGTGTCATGATTGGCATGGTGATATTCAAATGTAACTGGTCATTGAAATTATGCATGTTAATTTGACTTTTTTTAATTTATGTGAATTCTTGAGCACATTTAGATACAACGATAACTAGCTTAGTAAATTACAAAAAAAAGTTTAATTTTAATCGAAATATTTGGCAGTACGGCTGCCTCTGTGGCCCACTAGATGGCACTCTGAAGCCTACCGCTGTAGGAGGCCCACGCTGTAGACGGTTCTCAACCCACTGGTTGAGAATGGCTGGCCTAAAGTAAAGGTGGAGAGAACTGCAGTTGTAGTGACTGCTTTTTACCCCAATGGCCACAAGAGGCAACAATGATCCCATTACATACTCAAAAACAAATGTCGACAAGCGACACAAAGGGGAGATTTATGCTCTATAACAAATGTTTCAAACAGTATTTTTTGGTTTAGCAATGGAAAAGACTTTAAGGATGAGGGCTAACTTGGTTTTGCATAAGTACGTATGGTTAACCGCCCCACCTCTGTTAAAGAGCAGTGCACAGGCACTTCGTGGTGTTTCTGTGGGAGCTTCCGGGACTGTCTCCCACACAGTGGATGAGGCAGTCTCCAACAGGGGTGACATATTGTACTATTGTTCCAACATTATATGTGTATAATGTATACTTTCATTTCTTAGGCTACGGTAAGTCCTGTCTGGCAGCAGAAGTGTGTGCAGGCATTTAACAGCTCACCCCCCGGTACTGAATTGGATGCCTGTCTGTGGTCACTGACTGAAGTCTTAAAAAGACTTATTAAAGCAGCTCATCAAGGTAAAACCACTTAGTTTTGTGCATTCACTATGGGCAGAGGCTGTCTTTCATTTAATTTAGATCTGAGTGACAGCCAAACCCTGCTGATGATGGAACCCATGACAAGCTTGTTGGTCACAGCTGAATATCATGTTCATCAGCCAGTAGAAGCTCAGATATTCTGTTTTTTGTTTTCCTGATTTAGGAGTTTGCTTTGCATTCTTTGCTATCACTCAAAACTAGTATGTCAGTCGCTTCAAACATATGTTTTTTCATTTTTCTGCTGTAGTTTTTTTGTTACTTATTGATTAATTTTTAAGTGTCAAAACCAGTATGTCTTTGCAGACGTATAATTGCGGTTGGAGCACAGAGGGTCAGATACCTCCTAAAATATGAAATCCAGAAATTTGCCCCACCCCAATATTTGTAATATTACAAATATTGGGGTGTATATATTTAAAAAAAGACTTGTCATTAGATCCCACCAAAAGCTTTAACTTAATTTTTTCCCCTAAATGTTCATCTGTTAAACTTACTACAAAACACACTGAATATGTGGTGCTCACTGAACTCTGCGGACTTTGACAGATATGTGTGCATCTAAATAGGAGGCTGAGGTACGTATATCTTTCAAGAAAGGTCTCTTCCATTTAAGATAATACAAACCATGTAGAAATCATATGATTTCTTTCCTGCTCACAGAAAGAAATCAGCAGCCCATAAGACTCTTTCAGATTTATGAAAGAGTCTTATGGGTTGCTAAGAAAATTTCCTTCCATCCAATGAGTTAATATTTTCAACATTGTCCTTGTAACAATTTGTTTGGAGCTGTTCATTCTCTCAAAAGTCCCAAGTTCTGGGAGGAAGCAATGCTGACTCCTAGTATGAAGGCCTTCGAATAGGACTAGTTTATGGCCTGAGTCGTTTTATTTAATGATTAGTTTGTAACGGCAAGAGCAAACTAAAAAAGAAGATGATTTCAGTTATCCATATATTCTGAATTCTCCAGAACCTTTATTTGAAAGGCTACAGGTATTGTAAATGGCTAACAATAAGTGGTCAGCAGTTAAAGGCCGTTGTTGGTTTTGTTTGAAGTCCTATATTAAGGATTTACAAATCAGCAGCTACATTAAATGTCACTATATGGTGGGGAAATCAAATACAGATTCAAATGTATGGCTACAGCTAATTATTATTTACATTAACAGTTAATCTGTTGATTAGGAAAAACCAACATAAAGTGTCTTAGTAAGGTGTTAGGCCACCACAAGCCACCAAAACAATTTCAATTTGCCTTGGCATTGATTCTCTAAGTCTCTGGAACTCTGCTGGAGGGATGAACACCATTCTTCCAAAAGATATTCCCTCAGTTCTTGTTTTGACGATTGTGTTGGAGGGTGCTGTCTACCACGTTGATCCAAAATCTGCCGTAGTTTTTCAACTGGGTTGTGATCTGGTGACCGCGAAGGCCATAGCATATGATTCTCATCATTTTCATACTAATTGAACCATTCAGTGACCCCTCATTCTCTCCACTCATTTTTCAGGTTTTTCCTCCAATTTGTCACCTGTCTGTAGTTTACAATGTTAAAGAACAGAGAAAAAGCAAAACAACCAACATGAAGGCCAGAATAAAGCAACCCAGGTTTCTTGCAGTGTGATCTTTGTTGTATTGTTGTATCTAATGTCTCATTTTTTGTGTTTCTTCCATCAGAGATCATTGGGAAACTTCTGGCAGCTTTTGACTCCAGCCTAAGTGCGTTATGTTCAAAGTTTCTCCCTGATGAGAGAAAAGAGGTAGCAAAGTGTTTGGTGGATTTTACCAGCAGCAAACACTGGGAAACAACATTCTGCCTCCTGCTGGACCTGCTTGAGGCACTGACTGCATCCAGTTTGATATGTGGAGCTGGTCTGAAGTGTCAGAGATTGACCCACATTCACTCCTCAGCACTCCTGACTACGGTCAGCTTCTCCTCAGAGTATTTTATCAAAAAGCGAGCACTGCTGCTTCTGAAGAGAGCTGTGCTTCAGAAGACTGGAGAGGACTGGGCTTTAGGAGAAGTGCTGTCCACTGGGCTGAAGTATGAGTACTTCGGCTCTGATATGAACATGCTTTCTCAGACTGTGTTATCAGCAGTGGTTGCTAATTGGTTGCAGAGTGTTCAAGTGGAGTCTGCCTCTTTCTTTGGGGGAACCAGACTTGTCCAAGGTGATGAAGGTCAGAAACCGGACTCTGTGATACTGAGAGCTGTCAGCCTGCTTCTTCTCAAGTCCATGGAGCTTCACATACAAACAACTGGTACAACAGGTGAGAATCCATACTGAAACACAACACACACATCCAGTATATACTGAATATGTTTTTTGTTGCTGGGCTAACGTCACATGAGAACAGTATGAAGAATTGGTAGTTGATAGCAATGAGTTTGAAGTGAACTTTAAACTAATGTAAAGTGTCAGGACATTTTGATTAAAGCATCATTAGTTGATTCTTTTTTTGGCTACTTGGTGCAGTTCAACAATCTGTAAACAAAATACTGACATATTGTATTATCATCTTATAAAGGTGATATGTGAACTGAGTTGGCAAAAAGTTCCCTGTTTACACACCCAACAGACAAAGAGCAAAATACAGGGTACACAGAGCAACATTAGCATTCATTAGTTGTGTTTGTGTCTACCTAATGAATGTCAGCCCAGTATTCACTGTCCTTTTAGCTCTGGTTGCCCAGCACCAAAAAAACAGCACACTGACAAGGTTAGAGACTGGCTGGAGAACATAAGGGAGCATTTAGCAGCTAAAGAGCCAGATATTTTTCTCAAGAGTAGGTATAGACCCAAAGCAGAGCCGAAATGGAGGGAATATTGGTCTTACATTCATAAGGTGGACAGAAACTTGACTAAAAAATAATGATAAGGTTGCTCTGCGACTGCTGGATGTGTAAATAATCAACTGCTTGCAAACAAATTTGCCTTATCAGCTTAAAGGTGACGATATGTCAGTGTTGTGTTCTCAGCTTGTTTCCACTGCCCCCAAGTGCCAAAAAAATCAGTTATTGAAGGTTAAAAGTTTTCTGTAGATTCTGGTAATTATGATCTGTAATCTTGGTAGTTTGTCTTTTCAAACACTTGTATTGTTAAGGAGAATAGAGGACCCTAGCACAGCTGCTTTTACTTTAGGTAAGTATTTATGCCTTCACTTCTGGATTGTTTGATGATAGCGCAGGATGTGCAGTTTTCAAAACAACATATCAATGGGAGTCTGTCCAGACACAGTAACAGCAACACATGACATCACCAGTGTCTTTATGAGTCCGTAATGTAGCAGGAAGATGAATTTTTCACACCCTGTATTACAGCCTTTCCACAGTAGGGGGCAGTCCTCACACATATGAGTTGTATGGCTATGCTCATATCCTCCCTGTCTCCTCTCACAGCAGGGGCGGACAGTGCCATAGACGTTTATGGGTATTTAGAGAGGCTGTGGGGCTTCTTGAGGCGGTGCAGTGTCCAGCTGATGGAAGTCACACACCTGTGCTGCTGGGTCAGCCTGCTGTTTGGAGAACAGGACGATGACATGATGGAGGCAGCCAAAGCCTCGCTCTCCATATTCCTCCATCACAGGTACACGTGTGTGTCATTTATATTTATCAACATGACATCCAAACAAAGTTAATAGGAAAAAGTGTTTGGCTGTTACAGATATCTGAAGGCTGATATTAATTTTACCATTTAGTATCTTGAGAGATACCCACAAGGTAAAGACATAAAATACTCTGCTTTGGATAGTAATTTGTCTCTGTTATGGGTTTTCCACCAAAATGTTCGGTAACCTCATTAAAAATTACATCTACTCATTTTTCCATTTCCCGCTGAGAATAAATGAATATGCAAATATTCATTTCAAAAGTTTTACTGCTGATCTACATGTCTCCTACTTCACATAAAAATCCATTCTCAGTGAATGTGTTTTGTAATGTTTTAAGTTTCCACATCACTCTTTTGTAAGTTGTGTATTGGATCACAGCTGGCTAAAAACTTGTGATGTCACAAAACATGCTCATAAGTACGTGTGTTAAATTCAGGTTTAAAGATGAGCATATAGAAACTTCCCCCTTCAGCGGATGAATGTGAAGACAGTCTTCAAGTTTCCAACTCGGCGCATTTTTCATCCTGCACAGTGAAGGTCAAACATCTAAGTGAAATAATAAGTAAAAGACATTTTTTGAGTGGAGAGGGACTTGAAATGTAACCATATTTATGTTAAGAGTTATTTCTCATTGTGGTGGAAAATCCTTTCAAATAGTGCTTACACATTTACACATCCTAAGATACTACAGCCAAGTGCAGAGGGAAAGTGAAGAGTAAGTTTACACTCACCGAGCACATTAAGAACACTATACTAATACTGGGCAGGGCCTCCCTTTGCTGTCAAAACAGCCTCAGTTCTTTATGGCCTGGATTCCACAAGATGTTGGAAACAGTCCTTTGAGATTCTGGTCCATGTGTCAATGATTGCATTACATCACTTCTGCAGGTTTGTCAGCTGCACATTCATTCTGGTTTATCACATCCCAAACAAGTTCTGTTGGATTCAGATCTGGTGACTAGGGAGGCCACTTAAGTTCACTGAACTCATTGTCATGTTCATGAAACCAGTTTTAGCGCCTTTTTGCTTTGTGACATGATGCATTATCATGCTGGAAGTAGCCATTAGAAGATGGTAAATTGTGCCCATAAAGGGATGCACATGGTCAGCAACAATACTCAGACAGGTTGTGGAATTCAAACAATGATTGATTGGTATTAAGGGGCCCAAAGTGCCAAGAAAACATTCCCCACACCATCACACCACCACCACCAGCCTGGAGTGTTGACACAAAGCAGGCTGGGTCCATGGATTCATGCTGTTGACGCCAAATTCTGATCCTACCATCTGCTGCCTCAGCAGAAATCCAAATATATCAGACCAGACTCAGATTTCTGTTCTTGGCTGACAGGAGTGAAACCTGACGTGATCATCTACTGTTGTAGCCCATCTGCCTCCAGGTTCGTCATGTTGTGCATTCTGAGATGCTGGTCAGCTCACCACAGCTGTAAAGAGTGGTTATCTGAGTTACCGCAGCTTTCTGTCAGTTCCAACCAGTCAGGCCATTCTCCTCCAACCTCTCTCATCAACAAGGTGTTTCCGTTCGCAGAACCGCCACTCACTGGATGTTTTTTGTTATTGGCACCACTCTGATTAAACTCAAGAGACTAATAGGCTAATAAATAATATTTTGTGTGGATCTTATAAATGTCTATGTGACTTCCTGTATATACTAGTTACACTGCTTAAAACTTGAGCGGATCTTTATGTCTCCTCCCCCAAATGAAGCCTGCTGCTCTCATCCACTTTCCACTTTCTATTAGCTCATGTGGGTGCAAAGCTTCTCTGTCGCTGATCATGTCAATAGAATGTAATGCATACACTCCTATCTGATTCGGGGACACAGAATGAAGGACTGAAAATAGACTGCATCAATTTTCTTTGTCTCATTTTTTTACTAAAAACTTGTACATGTAATAGCTTTAATAAAATGTCAGCAGAAAAAGATCTGACAAACACCTGTACTCGTATCTACAGTGGAATTGGTCAGTCACATTTAAGGCAGATTTTCATTGGAACCAAACACTGTAACAGGTGACTGCACTCATTAATGGTTCGATCCCATTAGCTTGCCATTCAACAAAATTGCCCTGTAGAGTGTCAGAACTGCAGATTGTCCTTTTTCAGGGCTGAATCCAGTTCTGCAGTTCTGACCTGGGTAATAAATAAATATTGAGCAACATGAAACAAACTATAAATAGTGTATGAGAGCAATGCTGCAGTTTATAGTTTGTTAGAGCAAACAGGGTGATGAAAACACATGACAATACTTGCAAACACACTTGGTCAAGTGGAACAAAGGTGAATCCCGGAGCTGGCAGGAGATCACACTAAAACAGGACACACACTCTTGAATTTGTCCATCCTGTAGGCTTCAACAGACGTGAATGGTAGATGGAGAAAATATTCATAAGACAGAATGTGGGGGGGCAGCTGTCATGTTTTCAAAATGAGCTAACTGAACTGCTTGTCTCTCCCTGCAGACTGTGTTCTGGGTTGGATGACTTCACTGTGTTGGAGGCAGCTTGTGCGTCTGGCTGCAACCCTCACTGCCACTTCATGCTTCTGCTTCAGAGCGTCTCCTTCGATCACAGCATCCTCCTTGACTTCCTCATATCCACTGAAACCTGCTTTCTGGAGTACTTTGTGCGGTACCTCAAGTACCTCAGAGCTGACTGGCAAGGTTTCACTGCAGCATGTGAAAGAGTCAGCACATCAGACTATAAGGAGTCACTTACTTGCCCATGTGATGTTGATATGTCTGCACTGACATATAAAGGTGAGCCAGATCAAGTTGAACTCAGCTCCTGTGTCCAGCCCACAGGTGTTATTCCACCAATGGAAAGGATTGGTGTGGTTGCTGGGCTTCGCCTTGTAGAGTACGATAGTTCTGATGAATCAAATCCAGAGGACATTGTGATCTCTGAGGATGAACCAGCGGCATCTTTATATGAGAAAAGGGGATGTACTGCCTTGGATGTGAAACAGGAGACTAGTGGACAACCAGTATTCACCGGACAGCAACAATGTGAGTCATTTGACTCAGCAGGATCACTGAGTGAACCTAACTCCACACTTGAAAGAAGAACAGAAGGGCTTTCACTGCCAGTATTACAGAGTAAGCAAAAACCATGTACTAACATGGCACCTCTGTCAGGGCAGGTGACCCGTGAAACATTAGCCAGAGCAGTCCTCTGTTTGTCAGAGCTCAGAGAGGTGGTGACAAGGCTCCAGACAAAGAAACTTTTTCCATACAATCCTTCTTCACTCTTAAAGCTCTTAGGACAAGTTGAGAACTTTTCCCATCAATCACATCTGTCACAGTTCAATAAATAATAAAGAGATACATGTGTTTTGTTCTGTTTTGTGAGATATTGTGGAAGCTAAATCTAACAGTCCATAGGTTTTCATAAGAGTCTGTATGTCTGTTAACGGATTTTAGGCATGCCCAGCATGTCTCTCGGCATTCCACCTGGTAAAAGCTGGGACATGCAAGTGGGTAAAGACAAGAAACAGAGATGATACCCGGATGCAAGTGTCAGACTAGATGACAGACTCAGAAACCAAATGAATAAATTAATATACTGTGTATAGAAATGGACAAATAATAGAATGGGGGAAAAAATAAAAACAATAAAAGGGGAAAACAATGGAAC
This sequence comes from Xiphias gladius, assembly GCF_016859285.1. Lineage (NCBI taxonomy): Eukaryota > Metazoa > Chordata > Actinopteri > Istiophoriformes > Xiphiidae > Xiphias > Xiphias gladius. The sequence goes on along the minus strand of NC_053400.1, from coordinate 3,616,716 downwards.
AAACTGACAAGGACAAATATTGCTAATACTCCTAATAGTAAACACATGAATGGTATGCCACATGTCCATAGCATAGCAGATATTTGTTAGAAGTACTCCATTTCTAATCAGATGATATTTAATTGGACATCTCATTTAAGCCTGAAATTGTAGCAAAGTTAATAGTTTTAAATAACCGTGTAACCGCTGTAAAAACTGTGTGGCAGATAATTTCCT